>NW_022437017.1:2779726-2846308 GCF_009761245.1 Sapajus apella
CTATATCTTCTTCATGAGGGAAGGGTCTGAGAGGGCACAAGTTATTCCCTTTCCTTCTGGCCCAGCTCCAAAAAGATACTCATCTCAAGCTCCACATGTAAAAATACTTCTATTTGCTGGCATTTCTGCCATGTGAGAATTTGCTGCTTTAACTAATGAGGCTTCTCCTCAGCTCCTGGGACCCCCACAGTAGATCTGGGAATGTCTAAGACTTCAGCCTCGATACTTGGCCCTTCAGGTAAGTACCAGTCAATGGTACCTCTAGTAGAGTATGCATGATGAGTGTCAACATCTCTGTCCTTTTCACTCAAATAAAGATTAAAAATCATATCAAATCTACTGATTATGAGTCACCCTACAAACTTTTTTGAGCACCCACACTCTGCCAGGCCCTAGGAATAAGGCAGGGAACACAAAAGAGGTAAAATCTCTGCCCTCAAAGAGCTTATTTTATTTTGAGGATGATGTGGGATAGTGGTGGTGATGATGTTGCTGGAGATGATTGCAATAATGATGCTGATGCTGATGACCATAACGTGATGATGATGGTGATTAGGAAGATGATATTGATGATGGTAGTGGTTTTGACAGTAATGACAATATAATGATGATGACGATGATGATAGCGGTGGTGATTATGAGAAGGATGACAGTGGTGGTGGTGGTGGTGATGGTTGTGGTGGTGATTAACAATGTGATGGTGATGTTGGCAACGAGGATGATAATGATAGTGGTGGTGGCCATGGTTATGAAGGTTAAGGATGAGGTGATCATGATGTTGGTGATCATGGTACTAGTGGTGGTGATGTGGATTATGATGGTTGTGGTGGCGGTGGTGGTGATGATGGTGGTGCTGGTGGTGGTGATGATGGTGGTGTTGATGGTGATGATGATGATGATGGTGGTGGTGGTGGTGGTGATGCTGATGATGATGGTGATGGTGATGGTGATGATAATGATGATGGTGGTGGTGGTGATTGTTATGATGGTAAGGATGAAACAATGGTGGTGATGATGCAGGTAATGATGTGGATGATGATGGTGGTGGTGCTGGTGGTGATGGTGATGGTGATGGTGTTGGTGGTGATGATGATGTGGTGGTGTTGGTGGTGATGATGAAGATGGTGGTGGTGGTGATGGTGATGATGGTGGTATGATGATGGTGGTGATGATGAAGATGGTGGTGGTGGTGATGGTTATGATGGTAAGGATGAAACAATGGTGGTGATGGTGTAGGTGATGATGTGGATGACGATGGTGATGGTGGTGGGGATGATAGGGATTATGATGATCATGGTTTTGGTCCGGATAGTGATGGTGATGGCAATAATGAAAGTGATGGCCACAGTGTTGGTGATGATAATGATGGTGGTGATAACAAAGGTAATAGGTAGTATCTAATATTATGGAACAACACTGAAGATGCACCAAAGGTTATGCTTGGCATCTAACTATTATTATTTAGCATATTCTATGAAAAACTTTGATCATCATGGTCAAGGGAGGCATGAAAACCTTCTATTTTATCACTCTTTTAAATCCACTTGCATATGTTTAGAAATAAGTCCATTACAAACTCTTAAATGTTCTCTACTTTTGAACATAGTGTGTATTTCCCACCTCCACTACAGCTGCCAGCCATCCCCCAATACCATTCACCCTCAACTTCACCATCACTAACCTGCGGTATGAGGAGAACATGTGGCCTGGCTCCAGGAAGTTCAATGCTACAGAGAGGGTCCTTCAGGGTCTGGTGAGAGCCCTGCCCACCTCACTCTCCCCTGCCCACCTTGTCTAGTTCCATCTATGTCACCCACGCCCAGGCATGGAAGGTCTCACCTACCCCCCCTCACCCGAGACCTGCAAACCCTGCCTCCTGATTACAGCCCCTCCCACCTTACATCTTCCTCACCCCTACATCTTCAGCCATCCTACTCACCTCCCTCTTCCTCCTCCACAGCTAAGGCCCTTGTTCAAGTACACCAGTGTTGGCCCTCTGTACTCTGGCTGCAGACTGACCTTGCTCAGGTGAGAGCTGATAATAACCAGTCTGGCTGCCCCAAGTATTCCTAGGCCCAAGGAGTTTGGTCAGCTTTCTTCCTGCCCTCCCTGGGGAAGTCCTCAGCACAAGTGGAATTCAGGTGGTGGTGGCTCTGGGACCAACATGTCTCCTGATCCTACTACCTCCCCCATCAACTGAGAGGACTCGCAGGGCCCATCAGCCAGATTGGGCTTCTCCCTTGTTCATTCCTCTGAATTTCTTACTTCTCCCCACCTCCCTCTCCTTCAGGTGTTAAATTCTCTTCCAAAATTTCTCTCAAGACAAACATGCCCTGTCCACTTGCTTTCATCCCCAATTCCAGCTCTAATGTTTCTCAAGTCTGGGCTCACCTGTCCCCATGCCATGAGAATTCAATTTTATAAAATTCTTGTATTCCTGACAATATTCCTGGCAATATTCTCAGATTGCCTCGAAGTTGGTGCATTCAGAGAATCTTAGTGTGGCTTCTCACCTGTCTACTAAGATTCTCGTTTCCTCTGTCCCCTTCCTGTCCTGCCCCCCGGAATCTCAGAATGTCTCCCTGTAGGAAATCTATTTAATGTCATTCCCTTCCCACCCCCCCCACCACAGGTCTGAGAAGGATGGGGAAGCTACCAGAGTGGACGCCATCTGCACCTATCACCCTGACCCCACAGGCCCTGGGCTGGACAGAGAGCAGCTGTATTTGGAGCTGAGCCAGCTGACCCACGGCTTCACTGAGCTGGGCCCCTACACCCTGAACAGGGACAGTCTCTATGTCAATGGTGAGCAGCTGTGATGTGGTTGGAGGTTCTACTTTGCTGGGCAGCTCTCACCCTCTGACTTGAGATCACATTCCCTGACTGGCCATTGAAGTCTTAGCTATGTTGTCTGTGTGTGATGACTGATGTCTGAACTTCAATTTCTTTTTCATCTTGGACTGAGTTCATCCTTGGTACATTCTTCCCTGATCTAAGGATGCTGATAGGGAGTCTTCAAAGGTCCCCGTTCCTTGAAACTCCTTCCATTCCACTAGGGTATTTGTGACCCCTGTTTGATCCCCCACCTCCCCTTAACCCTTACCCACTCTTCTCCCTCCCTCTCTATGCAGGTTTCACCCATCGGAGCTCTGTGCCCACCACCAGCAGTGAGTATTCAACTCATGCTCCAGTGGCCCCAATTCTATGCCAAGCAGGGCAGGAGCTGACCCCTCCTCCTATGCCCCTATGTCCTCTTCATGGGGGAAGGAGCTGAGAGGGCACAGGTTATTTCCTTTTCCTTTCTGGCCAGCTCCAGAGAGAGACTCAGCTCAAGCCCCATATGCAGCAAGGCCTGTAGATAGTTTTATTTGCTGACCTTTCTGCCATGAGAGGTTTGGTTGCTTCCACTGAAGAGGCCTTCTCCATAGCTCTTGGGACCACAGTGGACCTGGAAAACTCTGGGGCTCCCTCCCTTCTACTGGTCCCTTGAATAAGTACCAGCGAATGGCACCTCTGTTAGAGCATGGCTGATGAATGTAAACATCTCTTCCATTATTCACCCAAATAAAGATGGAAATTCTTTGTAAATCTAGTGATGATGAACCAACCAATAAACTTTATTGAGCACTGTCCCAAGCCTTGGGGCTCTGTACCAAATCCTGGGGATATGGCAGGCATCATGAAACAATTAAAAATGTCTTCTCTCAGATAGCTTATATTTCTATGATGATATGAATGGTGATGATGCTGATGATAGTGATGATGATGGTGATTATGATGATCATGATGGCAATGGTGATGGTGGTGGTGACAATGGTGATGATGACAATAATGATGGTGATGGTGGTGACAGGAAGGGTGATGATTATGATGGTGGAGTGATAACAAAGGTAGAATAATATATGACCTTATTGGGTACTGAATATTCACCAAAGTGCTATGCTCAGTGTTTAACTAGTACTATTTAACATGATTTCTAAAAAACCTTGAATTATGATGGGTAAAAGAATCATGGGAATCTTTTATTTTATCACTCGCTTTCAATCCTGTTGCATATATATATATTTTTTAAATCAATTGCAAACACATTTTCTGTGCTTTGAACATTGTGTTTATTTCCAATCACCCCAATAGTGAGTAAACCAACTGGTTGGAGCAACTGTGTCTTACTCTCTTGTGCTTCCATAGTATCTACTTCAGGACCTTGTATGTGGCAGATCTACAGATTTATATCTACAGGAAATACATGGATTTTCCCAGGGAAGGAAGGAATGAAGTATGCTTTCTTATAATGTATTGAAACATTCCTCTCCTGCCTGGTTCAACTTTAGTGCCTGCCAGAGTCTACCCTGGAAAACTATATGGTATCTGCTCCTCTCCCTCATCCATGGCAGACATCATTAATTGATTGCAGCATTCATGGCAGACATCACTAATTGATAATAGCATTCATTCTCTCTCAGTTCAAAACAACTTCAGAATGGTTACCAAAAAAGCCCATCAGTCACTACCAATTTACTTGGAGCTGACTCGGGATGATCGGAAAGAATTCAAGAGAGTTAGGTTCCTTGATGATGTGTAGTTGGCTGTTTGGTTTTCCTAGAAGGCTCAACTCAGGTTCAGCTTGGTCATGGCTGATATCCTTTCTTCCACTTGGTTGATTTGGCTGTTGATACTTGTGCATGCTGAAGTTTTTGTGCTCTGTTTTTCACCTTCATCAGGTCGTTTGTGTTCCTCTCTAAACTGGTTATTCCTGTTAGTAATTCCTTTAACCTTTTATTAAGGTTCTTAGCTTCTTTGCATTGGGTTAGAACATGCTCCTTTAGCTCATTGTAGTTTTTTATTTCCCATCTTCTGAAGCCTGCTTCTGTCAATTCATCCATCTGATCCTCCATCCGGTTCTGCACCCTTGATAGAGAGATGTTGCAATCATTTTGAGGAGAGGAGGCACTCTGGCCTTTTGGGTTTTCAGCTTTTTTTTGTTGATTCTTTCTCATCTTTGTGAGTTTTAGTTTCAGTCTTTGAGGCTGCTGATCCTTGGACAGGGTTTGTGTGGGGGCCTTTTTGTTGTTGTTGATGCTGTTATTGTCACTTCTGCTTGTTTTTCTTTCAGTAGTCAGTTCCCTCTTCTGTAGGGCTGCTGCAGTTTGCTGGGAGTTCATTTCAGGCTGTATTCTTCTGATTCACTCCCATGCCTGGAGACTTCACTCAGGGAGGCTTGAGAGCAGCAAAGATGGGTGTTCTTCTGGGACCCCTGACCTCGAGGGTCACCAACCTGATGTCAGTAGGATCGCTTCTATATAGGGTGCCTGACAATTCCTGTTGGAGAGTCTCACCCAGTTGGGTGGTGCAGGGAGCAGGACTCATTTAATGAAGCACTTTTTCCCTTAGTGGAGAGGGTGCGTTTCACTGGAGGGAAACCCACTCATCTGGGCTGCCTGGATTCCTCGGAACCACCAAGAGGAGAGGCTAGGTCTGCTGGTCCGCAGAGACTACAGCCACCCCTCATCCTAGAGGCTCAAGCCCAGAGAGTTGGAATTCTGTCCCTGAGCCTCTGGCTGGCATTATTGAAGATCCTGCAGGGAAGCCCTGCCCACTGAGGAAGGATGAGTCAGGATTAGGCCTGAAGAGGCACTCTGGCTGCAGACAGCCACAGCTGGTGTGTTGGGCTGTGGGGACAAGTCTTGGGACAAAGCCATGCAGCCCTCCTGGCTCCAGCAGGGGAAATGTGCAGCCTGGAGCTATAGAAATGGGTACCGCCCTTCCCCACCCAGGGAGCTTAGCCTTAGGCAGTTGTGAGTCCCAGTACTGGCTGTTGCTCCTCCCACAAGGAGCTCAAAGGACTTAGACACTAGGCTGCCACAGCCAGTGCTGGTTGCCCCAGGGAATTCGGTAAGCTTAGGCAGATTCCACCTGTAAGAGTCTGTATGTTCTGGGGTTGGGACACTAGGCCCCAGTGCCAAGGGTTCACAAGTGGGATCCTCCAATCCATAAGTTGCACGGTTCTCTGAAAAAAAAAGCATAGTTTCCCCAGCTGGGTAGTGGCATGGGTTTGCGAGTGGAATCTTCCAATCCGTGGGTTGCACAGTTCCGTGGATAAAGCACAGTTTCCCCAGCTGGGTAGCACGCTCACTCACCACCTCCCTTGGCTTGGGGAGGGCGTCCTCCTTCCATGTGTGTCTCTCTGGTGGGCCACTGCACCACATTGCTCTTCCTTCTCTCATGGGTCACTGCCGGCCTTCTAGTCAATTTTGATGAGAGAACCTGGATACCTTGGTTGCCAGGGACGGATTCACACACTTACGGTCTTTTTCAATGGGAGCCTCTGAGTGCTGCTGCTTCTAGTCAGCCATGTTGGCCCCTCGAGTCACATCCATTATATTTTTTATTTTTTGATATGGCAATTCTTGCAGAAGTAAAGTGGTATCACATTGTAGTTTTGATTTGCATTTCCCTGATCATTAGTGATGTTGAGCATGTTTTCATATGTTCGTTGGCTGTTTGTATGTCTTGTTTTGAGAATTGTCTATTCATATCCTTAGCTCACTTTTGGATGTGGTTGTTTTTTTCTTACTAATTTGTTTGAGTTAATTGTAGATTCTTTGTTGGATGTATAGATTGTGAAGATTTTCTCCCACTCTGTGGGTTGTTTGTTTACTCTGCTGACTGTGAAGGAAAAGTCAATTTTTTTTTTTTTTGAGATGAAGTTTCGCTCTTGTTGCCCAGGCTGGAGTGCAGTGGTGCATTCTCGGGCCACTGCAACCTCGGCCTCCTACCTTCAAGTGATTCTTCTGCCTCAGCCTCCTGAGTAGCTGGGATTACAGGCATGTGCCACCATGCCCAGCTAATTTTGTGTTTTTAGTAGAGACGGGGTTTCCCCATGTTGGTCAGGCTGATCTCGAACTCCCAACCTCAGTTGATCTGCCCGCCTTGGCCTCAGAAAGTGCTGGGATTATGGGCGTGAGCCACCACGGCTGGCTAAACTCAATTTCTTCTAGGAACTTGTCTCACTCGAACATCGAAACGAGGCCTCGGTTTTTTGTTAATCCTTCACAATACTTCTCCCGCCTTTTTGTACTTATTTGTTTATATTCTGTTGTCTGCTTCTCTTTTATAGGAATGTAACTTCTTATGGGCTTTCTCTATTACACTGCATGTGAATTTTTGTTTTGTTTTTGTCCTGGGATCCATTCTCCAACATTCCTGTGCTCTGTGGGCTGGACGTCTGACCTATGAAAAGTACATTTCCCAGGCTCCCATGCTAACTAACTTCTTGTTAGGTTCAGCCAATAGGAGGCATTGGTGGGACAATGGTGGGCAGGGCTGTGGAAGGGCCAGACTATTTCTTTACCCCGCCCCCCTGATCCTCCCAACCGCGGCACCCAGACTTCACGTAGCATCTTTGGAAGAGGCTGTGTCTCCTCCATGGTCTCACCAAACTCTGTGTATCATTTCCTAGTCCTTTCTCATTTTAGCCCTGTGGTAGGAGTGGATTCCTGATTTTGCTAATTGCTAATTTCTTACCTTTCCAGGTTTTGTGTGTGTTTTCTTGGTATTAAATTCCCCCTATTGAAATGGCTAACATGAATCCTAGTTTCCTAATTCACAATAGATGTGCAAATCCCTGACAGTGCTTCACGTATAGCTGGTTCTCAATAAATATTTGTTGACTCACAGAAGGAAGGAACTAAAATTGCAACCAGGGGCCTGAGCATGAGTCTGTGACACGTAACTTTGCCAATGTGGGAGAAGATTGGGGGTCACTATAGGTACCCCAAATCAGGGTTCCTGGGAGAAGAGCCAATTCCAGATATCAGGAGCCCTTGGGTAGGATTTAAATGGTGGTCCCTGACTGCTCTGCTCCAAGTACCAAGCGAGGTGAAGGCCTCTGATGGAGAGAACTAGAGCCCACCTGAGTGAGGGCTGGACAGAGAGTTCTAGCGGGCTCAAAACAGATTCTCTGATCTGCCTCCCATGTTACAGCCACAAGCCCTACCCTGGTGACCTTTATCCTCAACTTCACCATCACAAACCTGCAGTACATGCCGGACATGAAGCATACAGGTTCTGCAGTGTTTAACACAACTGAGAAGGCTTTGCAGCGCATGGTGAGAGTCCTGAGATGCTCAAAGCTCACCCTTCCTCACCTCTTCAGAGCCCCTCAGCCCTCCAATTCACCTCCCTCTCTTTCCTCCCCAGCTTGGCCCTTTGTTCAAGAACACCAATATTGGCCCACTGTACTCTGGCTGCAGACTGATCTCGCTCAGGTGAGATGCTGTAGGGTGCAAAAGCTTGGCCTTCTGAAGGTTCATTGAAAAATCAACTCACAAAAGTAAGATTATCTGGTGAAAAGGCATATGAATTGATATCACGTGTATACACAGGAGCCTTCTGAATGAAGACCTAAAGATACATCTATTTGTACATGGCTGTCCTGTCTATGCTGTGTTGAACCTACTTATCTCCAGCATGGAGGAATGTGTAGAAATACGATTAGATAAAAAGGGTATGATCTAGTGCTGATAGACTAAGTGGGGAAACCTAGCAAAGCCTGTCTGTCTAGATTCTTCTTGGCCTGCTGAGACTGCATTCCTTCCTTCTGGGTATGGGGCAGGACCCACTTTGCAAGGGGGGTCTTATATTTTACAGTCAAACAAGACATGTCCCATAATTTCCTTATGGCCAGTTTTTACACGGAAAGGCAGAGGGGAAAGTTAGAGTCATATTTTTAAGTTTTATTGTTAACTTTAAGGAAAAGAGATTCTAGTTTCTGCTTTATTTGCTTGTTTTTCTTTGTTTGTTTGTTTGTTTGAGACAGAGTACAGTGGCACGATCTACTCTGTAGTTTAAGAAATGTGCATGCAGGCTGGGTATAGTGGCTGACACCTGTAATCCCAGCTCTTCGTGAGGCCAAGGTGGGTGGATTACCTGAGGTCAAGAGTTAGGGATCAGCTTGGCCAACATGGTGAAACCCTGTCTCTACTAAAAATACAAAATTTAGCCAGGCATGGTGGCAGATATCTGGAATCCCAGCTACTCCGGAGGCTGAGGCAGGAGAATTGCTTGAACCTGGGAGGTGGAGGTTGCAGTGAACTAAACTGTTTCTGTTTTGGTTTGGTTTTTGTTTTTTTTTGGAGGGGGGTTGTTTGTTTGTTTTTTGAGATGGAGTCTTGCTCTGTCGCCCAGGCTGAAGTGCAGTGGCGTGATTTCAGCTCACTGCAACCTCTGCCACCCAGGTTCCAGGATTCTTCTGTCTCAGCCTCCCAAGTAGCTGCAGGTGTGTGCCACCATGCCCAGCTAATTTATTATTATTTATTAATAATTCAATAACTATTATGAATAACAATGTTATTTTATTATAGTTTTATAAATTTTATTTTATTCTTAATATTATTTATTAATAATTATTTTTGAATTATTATTTAGAATAATAAAATAATATTTTATTATTATTTTTTAGACCAGACCAGGCTGGTCTCAAACTTCTAACCTCAGGTGATCCACCCATCTCAGCCTCCCAAAGTGCTGGGATTACAGGCGTGAGCCACCACACCTGGCCAGAGGTTCTAGTTTCTAAGACCCACCTTGGGGAAGAAGGATTCTAGGTTCTAAGGCTGGCCTCTGGGGAGAATGAAACAGAGATAGGAGGGCAGAAGGTAAAGAAAAACTTTTACTTCTGAGGCTGCCTCTGAGGCCTTCATTTTGGGATATTGTCTTCTGAGCTCCCAGCTATACCCAGGTGTGGATGCTCACACTCCCACTCCTCTCACATTCACTTCCTGGATCCACCTTGCTCCCCACCTGCCCAGGTGTAGCAGGCTGTGGGCACCTGTGATGCTGAACCTCCTGAGCCCACTCCCCAGTTCCTGTCTTCTCATTCCTCTGTTCTGTCTTCCATCAGGTCCTAATCCATGTGTAGAACATCCCTAGCTGGGCACGGTGGCTCATGCCTATAATCTCAGCACTTTGGGAGGCTGAGGCAGGTGGATACCCTGAGATCAGGAGTTCCAGATCAGCCTGGCCAACATGATGAAACCCCTTCTCTGCTAAAAAAAATTCAAAAATTAGCCGGGTGTGGTGGCAGGAGCCTGTAATCCCAGCTACTTGGGAGGTGAGGTGAGAGAATCATTTGAACCCGGGAGGTGGAGGTTGCAGTAAGCCAAGATCACATCACTGTGCTCCAGACTGGGAAACAGAGTAAGACTCTGTCTCAAAAACAAAAAACAAACAAAACCAGCATTCCCCAGGAGTGAATGCCTTGAAGTTTCCAAAATGATTTTGCGCTACGGAAAAAATTAAAAGCAAAACTGAAAAGTCCCTGTAGCATGCACTTTTCTTTTTTCTTTTCTTTTTTTTCTCTTCTTTTCTTTTCTTTTGAGACGGAGTCTTGCTCTCATCACCCATGAGATAAGATTACAGGCACCTGCCACCACGCCCAGCTAATTTTTTGTATTTTTAGTGGAGAAAGGGTTTCACCATGTTGACCAGGCTGGTCTTGAACTCCTGACCTTAAGTGATCCACCCGCCTTGGCCTCTCAAAGTGCTGGGATTACAGGCGTGAGTCACCACACCTGGCTCCTTTTTGTTTTTAATATGCCAAAATATCTGTAACACTAAACTTACTACCTTAACCATTTTTAACTGTACAGTTGTAAATTTTATGTAATTTTATGTCATTAAAGTTTTAATTTAAATACTCACATAGGCTTGTGGCTACCATATTGGACAGGGCCAATTTCCAGTTTTTTCCTGAGTTAGTCAGAGTCTTGCTCCGTCACCCAGGCTGGAGTACAATACCGCCATCTCAGCTCACTGCAACCTCCACCTCCCAGGTTCGATTCTCCTGCCTCAGCCTCCTGATTAGCTGGGATTACAGGCTCCCACCACCACTCCCAGCTAATTTTTTGTATTTTTAGTAGGGATGGTGTTTCACTATGTTGGCCAGGCTGGTCTCGAACTTCTGACCTCAGGTGATCCACTCACCTCGGCCTCCCAAAGTGCTGGGATTACAGGCATGAACTACCATGCCTGACCTGACCTGCATGCACATTTCCTAACCTACATTTAAAGTCCTCAAAGGTGATGCACCCAAAGGATTTGCAAGGTTTTGGAGGCTGTCTCCGACCTGTTTTTCTTTCCCCTTGGCTTAAACTGGGAGTAGGGTGGTAGAAGGCTGGTGTGTGGATGCTGAACAAGCGTTGTGACAACTCTAGTCCCATTTCCTCTTCTTCATCTATTGATCATTTACCAAAGTTGATTTCAGCTTTGTGGCTTTTCCAGATTATTATTATTATTGCTCACCCTCATCATCAGCCCTGCATGTGTCCCCATCCCTGTGTCTCCTCCCAGGCCCATGAAGAATGGATCTGCTACCAGAGTGGATGCTATCTGCACCCACAGCTCTGAGCCCACAAGCACTGGGCTGGACAGAGAGAGGCTGTACTGGGAGCTGAGTCGTGAGACCCATGGAGTCACCCGGCTGGGCTTCTACACCCTGGGCAGGGACAGCCTTTATGTCAATGGTGAGATAGGAAGTTCTGCTTGCCCATGGGTCTTCTTGCAGAGTGCATGCTCTGCAGTTTCGTAATGAGTCTCGGCTCATATTGAATAAGAAAGCTGTGTCTTCAAAGCTTTTCTGGAGATAACAACGAAAGATCAGATTCCTACAGAAGGTGATGGGGGTGGACAGACTATGGAAGGATGAACTGCAGCTAACCCAACATAGAAGTTCTTCCCTGTGCTCCAGCCATCGTTTCTGGGGTTTGCCTACAGGATTTCACTTTGAGGGCACTCTGTAAACATAACTTAAATAAATGCAACCATCAGAACTCATTGGGCTCCAGATTCTTGCCACCTCTTCCCATTCCTCCATTCTCAGAAACCTTCGCCCTCTCTTTCTTCAGGTTACACTCACCAGGTCCTGACCTCCACCCCCAGCAGTAAGTAGCATGGGTTATTTTACTATTTTGCCCTAGGGGCCATCCCTTCTCTGGTCTTTTGCTATCTTCCCCAGCCCAGAAAGGACATGCCAGTACAGGCTTGAGCCGAGCAATAAAAGGGTCTTGAGGTCTTCTGGTGAGCCACCTCGGCTAGGGAATCTCTCCCTCTCTCCACATCAGCCTCATTGCATTTTCTTCTCAGTTGTGATGGCGTCTACTTCTGGGACCCCAGTTCCAACCTCCACAGGTAAGAGCTTCCTCTTGGTGTTTCCTTCCGACAAGTCTAGTACCCTTGGCTAGTGGGAGGTATTGCCTGGGAAAGCCACAACTCCTCACTCATTTCTGTAAGTGTTTATTAAGCCTCTGAGAGGCCCTGGTAATGCAGCAATAAGCAAACTAGAAGGGCCCTAGTTTGATGGGCTCCCAGCAAGGAAGACAGAGAAGAAAGATGTGTCTGTACAGATAAGCATTGGATTACAATCAGGATGGTGCTGGGGTGAGTGTCGCAGATGTGTGAAGGGCTTTCTCTCTCACGAGTATTAAATTTTCATTTCCAGGAAGGGAGGGCACAGTATGAGCTTCAGGAGTCCCTGGCATTATGCCCTCTGTCAGGTCATGCTCAGGTTGGACTCGGAGAATTGGACAGGCTGGGGTTGGGCTGAAGGGCAGCTTCCCATTCTTGGCCTCCCACTGGCCCAAAGTCAATTTCCATACCACTCATTGGCTCTGCTGAGGGTCTGGAGAGAACCAGGATCTCAAGTCTCTAGTTACTTATCAGCTAGGGCCTCCTGAAGGCATTCTGATCTCAGACCACTTCGGCTAGAACAAGCAGGCACTACAGACTAGACCTGCCCATGGTCCTAGATGGATGTGTTAGGAGCACAGACTCTGGGACCAGAATGCCAGGATTTGAATTTGGCGTTGCCATTTAGACACTGCTTGACCGCAGGTGCATTATTTAGCTTCCCTTTGGCTCGGTCTTTATATCTGTAAAATGGGGATTAAATAGTACTGTCTCAAAGGCCGGGCGCGGTGGCTCAAGCCTGTAATCCCAGCACTTTGGGAGGCCAAGGCGGGTGGATCACGAGGTCAAGAGATCGAGACCATCCTGGTCAACATGGTGAAACCCCGACTCTACTAAAAATACAAAACATTAGCTGGGCATGGTGGTGCGTGCCTGTAATCCCAGCGACTCAGGAGGCTGAGGCAGGAGAATTGCCTGAACCCAGGAGGCGGAGGTTGCGGTGAGCCGAGATCGCGCCATTGCACTCCAGCCTGGGTAACATTAAACAACCGCCCTCTCAAAAAAAAAAAAAAAAAAAAAAAAAGTACTGTCTCCCTCTAAAGATTTTGCCTCCAAGTTTAGATGAGTTAAAATGTAAGCAAAGCACTTAAAACAGGTCCTGACGCATAAAAAATGCAAAATGTAAGTGTCTCTTCAGTTTTTTTAAACAATCAACAAATGTGTGGATCTCAAACAATTTGGGTTAAAAGAATTAAAAAACAAGGATGTCTGTCTGGAATTTTAGCCAACTGAAGGGTCAGAGATTATTGCTTTCTCCTTGGCAATGTATCTATCGACCGAGTGCAATTTTTTACTTATTTCTAGTACTTCTCATTTAAGGCTGATGTCTGGGGTCTCCTCCCTGAGGAAACTGCCCACCCTGGAGGGAAACCCTCCCCAACACTTCAAGACACACATGCGAGAAGCCCTATATTTCTCCCAGACATGACTCAGTCTGGCCTCTCCTCTCCCTTCCCTGCTGCAGCCGTAGGACCACCCCTGGTGCTGTTCACCCTCACCTTCACCATCACCAACCTGGAATACAGGCAAGACATGCTGCCTTCAAACTCCGTGACCTTCAACAACACAGAGAAGGTGCTTCAGAGCCTGGTGAGAGCCATGCCCACTTTACTCCTGTTCCTGCCACCTCACTCCTGTCCTACCCATCTCACTCCCACCCTACCCATCTCACTCCCACCCTGCCCACCTCACACCTGCCCCGCCCACCTCACACCTGCTCTGCCCACCTCATTCCTGCCACACCCACCTTACTTCTACCATGCCTAAGCTTTACACTTGCCCACCTCACTCCTGCCACACCCCTCACTCTTGCCCCACCCACCACACTCCTGCCCCGCCCACCACACTCCTGCCCCGCCCACTTTACTCTTACCACACCCACCACCTCATTCCTGCCACACCCACTGCTGTCCCTCCCATCCACAGATAACCATATTGCCCTACCTCTCTGACTACTCTCTCCTCTCTCCCTGTCTTTCGCAGCTTGACCCCTTGTTCAAGAACACCAGTGTCGGTCCTCTGTACTCTGGTTGCAGACTGGCCTTGCTCAGGTGAGACCTCAGAATAGCCAATATGGCCTTCCCAAGTGTTTCCAGTGGGCTTCTTCCTTCCTATCCTCCCTGTGCATGTTCTCAGCAGAGGTAGAAGTCAGTGGGTGTTGGATCCAGGACCAGCTTGTCTCCTGGTCCTATCACCTGCCCACCTCAACTGAGAGATTCTGCAGGGCTGATCTCAACTGAGAGATTCTGCAGGGTCCAGGATTGGACCCCTACCCTTATCATATTCTTCTGAATCCCCTCCTGCTGCTCCTTTTACCAATGAGGGCATTGTATCCATGTGCATGAATCTGTCCCCAGGATTTCTCTCAAGACAAATACACCTTCTCCGCTTGCTCTAATCCCCAGTTCCAACTCTTCCCCTTTCTCAAATATAAGCTCTCCTGTCCCCATGTCAGAGCATGCAGGTTTGGGCTTTGCAATTTAATGAAAATTTGTATCCATGACTCTACTCACTGTCTCAAGCTGTCTGGGAGTTGGTGCACTCAGAGAATCTAAGTCTGGCTTCTCACCTCTCTACCAGGCTTTTGATTTTCTCTGGCCTCTTCGTGTTATGACCCCAGGGAATCTCAGGACCTCCTCCTAAGCAATCCATTTGTTCTCATTCCCTTCATCTACCCTCCCCAGGCCCAAGAAGAAGACAACAGCCACTCAGGTGGATGCTATCTGCACCTACCACCCCAACCCCGCAGGCTTCAGACTGGACAAAGAACATCTGTACTGGGAGCTGAGCCAGCTCACCCATGGCATCACTGAGCTGGGCCCCTACACCCTGGACAGGGACAGTCTCCTTGTCAATGGTGAGTGGCTACCATCCATTTTGCAGCTCCGCTGGTCCCACATCCTCCCTCTTTATTCTTCTCTCTTCCTCATCCCACCTCCTACCCAGCCTGTCTCCCTGCACCTGTGCAGTTTACACCCAACAGATCTGTGAGTATGCTGAGGCTTTACAAGTCTTTACAACCCTGTAAGCTGCCTCCACCTGAGTCCCAGCCCTTAGGCACGGAAGAGGCCAGAGTCCACTGCCTTCTCTTCTCTCCACCTCCAGCCTCGAACAAACAAGGACTATACCCCCTAAGAGCCCCAGATGTATGCACCTCCTGCCTGGCACCCCCAGGATAATGGAGTCCCCAGCTCAAGTGCTTGGGGTGTTTTCTCACCGGCTTCTGCTGTGACCGTGTCTACAGTAGAGGGCCGTGCTGGGGTGTGAGTCTCCACCTCTTCCTCACTGAGTGCGATCTGCTGCGGTTGGTCCCTGCACCTGCACCTAGTGCAGCTTCCACCTGAGCTCACATCAGAGTGCATTGAAAAAAGTCTTTGTCTCTCTGGGATGCATTAATGGATGAGGGAGTAGACTCTAATCTATGTCGGGTAGGGGCTCTGTCTTCCTTTTAATAAATCACAGCTATGATGGTCCAGCCACTAACGCACCATCTCTAGAATGGCCAACTCTTCAATAGCCAAGTTGCCTCTTCATAGATGATCACTCCCCTTCCCCCTTCCTCACCATCGCACTCTGTCCCTGCAGGTTACACCCATCCGGGCTCAAGCACCACGGCCAGCCGTGAGTATTCCAGATCTCTGTGTGTCTATGACCACCTCGTTTCCCCTAAAAAAATAGAAGGCGCTCAGACAGCAAACCCCTTCTTCTGCTACCCACACTTTAGATGGAAAAGAGTGCAGAGGGGGTGTATAGAAATGTGGGTTAAATTGGAGGTTGCAGCAATCTCCCACCCTCCCCATCTCTCCATCCCCCTACCACACACACCCAGGGATGGTGCTCTGACTCCTGGCTGAATGGAACACAGAGAAGCACAAACTTTTATAACAAGAGCCACCACCACTGCCACCTTTCCCCAAAAGATGTAACACACTTCGGATTTTATTCCTGGTGTTTACTTCCTTGGCAGCTGTGACCACCCATCCATTCCAGCACCCTCACTGGCTCCATCCCTCCCAACCAGGACCACAGACAGGCTCTTATTGATACCAAAATCACTCCTACAAAGTAATTCATACCCAATTACTTCTCACATTTCCCACTCACTTTCCCCCAAGGAACTCACTCATTTCCATCAGTTCCAGGGATCATCTTTTCTCAAATGGTAGAAGGAAACATGAGTTAATGTCACCTTCGGTCAGGCACGGTGGCTCATGCCTGTAATCCCAGCACTTTGGGGAGCTGAGGCAGGTGGGTCACCTGAGGTCAGGAGTTCAAGACCAGCCTGGCCAACATGGTGAAACCCCCATCTCTACTAAAAACACAAAAAGTTAGTTGAGTGTGGTGGCACATACCTGTAATCCCAGCTACTCAGGAGGCTGGGGCAGGAGAATCACTTTAACCCGGGAGGCGGGGGTTGCAGTGAGCTGAGATCACACCATTGCACTCCAGACTGGGCAACAAGAGTGAAACTCCATCTCAAAAAAAAAAAAAAAATGTCATTTCCATTGAATGTGTTTTATTTATCACTATCCAGCTCTTTAAATGTTCCTGGAGTACTGTAGCATTCCATATATATGGAATGAAGTCAAGGTGGTTGGATGGAAGGAAGGAGTGACAGCTGGGAGGAAGAACTGATGAATGGAAGGAGGAAGGGAAAGAGGATGAATGAGTGAATTGAAGGAAGAAAAATGGATGAGAGAAAAAAGGAGGAAAAAAGATGGATAAGTAGATGGAAGGAAGAAAAGAAGATATAATGAAGGAAATATGGATGATGGTGGATAGATTGCTGGATGGGTGAATGAATGGGTGAATGAATGGATGGATGAACAGATGGGTGGGTGGGTGAAGGGATGGATAGATGGATGGATGGATAGATGGATGATGGATAGATGGGTGAATGGATGGATGGGTGAGTGGATGGATGGATGGATGGACAGATGGGTGGGTAGGTGGATGGATGGATAGATAGATGAATGGATAGGTGAATGGGTGGATGGATGGATAAATGGATGGATGGGTGATAGGACGGAAAGAAGTGAGAGAAGGAGGAGGAAGAATAGACAGATGATAGAAGGTACAATGAAAGGAAGGAAGCAAGCAAGAAAGGATGCATTAATAGAATGAAAGATGGAAGGAAAGAAGAAAGGATGGAAGGAAAGGAGAGAAGGAAGAATGAACAGAAGGAAGTTCACGAGTGATGAAAAGAAGAAAGGCAGGGAGAGAAGGAGAGGTAAACTTTTCTTCCAGAGGTTTGTCTTAAACCTTAGCTCATACTTACACTCAAGTTCCACACAGAGGGAGTGATTAGAAAGCATTTGCTGATATATTTTATATAATAAACATATACACCATATTGACCTGTGTGCCCAGCAGTGCTTATATGCTTTACAAAGATTAACTTCTTTAAGCTCCATAACAACCATTGAGGCAGGATTCATTATTGTGAGCCATTGTCATTATCCCATTTTACAGATGAGTAAACCGAGGTGCAGAGAGGCTGGTTATGGCTGCAAGGATTGTTGGCTGTCTTAACCAATGCATAGCAGGTTAGCATACCTGGCTGAGAGTGCCGGGGAGAGAGAGAGAAATGGGAGAAAGGCAGAGAAGAATCAACGGGGCAAGAGGGAAAGAGAGAGAAAGAGAGAGATAATATTTATTAATTTTTAGAAAATGTCTGGAGTCATCCCTTCTGCCTCAGTGTGGCAATATGGAGCCTTTCCCCTGGGAAAGATCAGAACCATCAGTACTGTTTACAGAATCCTGCCTTCCTGCATTTGGGTAGAAGAGCCCACTGGACCTCCCAAATCATTAAGCACACCCTTGCTGGCTGCTGGAGTTGTCAACATTAAAAGTCACCCTTGGGTTTATTGAGAGGTGGACATGGGGTCCTTGGAACACACTGCCCCCACCCTATCCCACACCACCCTCCACCCACCCATCATCCTTTCCAAAAGAGCTTCATCTCTCTCTTCCCCCAGCCCTAGCCAGGGAGCTCAGCAAAGAGCCGTTCACACTGAACTTCACCATCAACAACCTGCGCTATATGGCGGACATGGGCCAGCCTGGCTCTCTCAAGTTCAACATCACAGACAGCCTCATGCAACACCTGGTGAGAGGCCTGCCTCCCCCTGCAGCCCTGCCATGTCCATCCTAGGGCTGTTGCCTGCCTGCCTCTGCCAACCTGGGCTCCCCTCTCTCTCTGCAGCTCAGTCCTTTGTTCCAGAAGAGCAGCCTGGGCGCACGGTACACAGGCTGCAGGGTCATCGCGCTAAGGTGAGAAACTGCCCAACCCACAGCCCACCACCAAGAACTTAGAGTTCTGACTGTGAGGGCCCCCTCAGGTTGGGGTGGGCTATATCTTTTTTTAATCTTACCATTCCTTTTTTTAAGTGGATTTAAGGGGTACGAGCGCAGTTTTTGACATGCATATATTGCATAGTGAAGTCTGCAGACAGTAGATTTCCAGACAGTAGCTTTTAGTTTACCCATCACCCGATCGTGTCCACTGTACCCATTAAGTGAGGTTTCTCATCCTTCTCCCACTCTCCCACCTTTCTGAGTATCCAGTGTCTATTATTCCACACTCTCTGTCCATGTGTACATGGACCTGGCGTCCATGCTCACACTTACAAGTGAGAACAGATGGTATTTGACCTTGAGCTGATAGACATGGAGTCCATTAGCTCCCACTTATAAGTGAGAACATATAGTATTGTACTTTCTATTGCTGAGTGGTTTCACTTAAGATAATGGCCTCCCATTCCATCCATGTTGCTGCAATAGACATGATTTCATTCTTTTTATGACTGAACGTACACACACACACACACACACACACACACACACACACACACACACCCCACATTTTCTTTACCCAGTCTTTTATTGATGGACACTTAGGCTGGTTCCATATCTTTGCTATTGTGAAGAGTGCTGCAGTAAACATACACATGCAGGTGTCTCTTTGATGTCCATGCTGTATTTAGTTTCTCCATTCATTAGCACTTTGATGTTTGCAGGGAGTTGTCAAGGGTTGCTAGGTTCTAGGGCTTCAATATAGTAAGAGTAAGCTAAACTGGTTTATTTCCTCCTTCGTGGAGACCATGTTCCGGAAGGAACAGGAACAAATAATTTATGATTGCATAGAGGGTGACCAGGGCAGTGACAGGGGAAGAGTAAAGGATTGTGGGACCCAGATGAGGCTCCTGACCTTGCCCAGGAAGAGAGGAAGGGGAGGGGGAGGGGGAGGGGGAGGGGGGGGGGGGGGGAGGGAGGAGGGAGTCCTCTAAGCTGAGACCTGGAGGATGACCAGGAAGTTTTCCAGGTAAGGAGAAATGGGGACAGGCTTCCAGACAGAAGTAACAGCAAGTGCAAAGATCCTGAGACGATAGATAAGGCCAGGTAGAGAAACTGCAAATTGTCAATGAGACCAAAACATGGACTGTGAGTTGTGCAGTGACCCCAAGTGGAGGGGTGCCAGGTGGCCTTCATCCCCCAAAGGTGCACCTCTCCCTCCTCAGGTCTGTGAAGAACAGCACTGAGACACAAGTGGACATCCTCTGCACCTACCTGCAGTCCCCCAGTGGCCCAGGTCTGCCTACCAAGCAAGTGTTCCATGAGCTGAGCCAGCAGACCCATGGCATCACCCGGCTGGGCCCTTACTCTCTGGACAAAGACAGTCTCTACCTTAATGGTGAGCAGCTCTCGGCCCCATCTCCCTGCCCCCCACCCCCCATCCCCTGCTGCAGTCAGGGGGTTGTCTTTTTGCCAGGTCTCTAAGGAAAGACTTGGGGTTCAAGTCTTGGCATTACCACTGACCCTCCTATTACCACCATGCAAGATTGGGCCCATTTTACAGATGAAGAAACTGAGGCTTAGACAAGTTAAGCAATTTACCCAAGTGGGTATAGCTTGACAGTGGTGGAACCAGGATATGAACTCTACTTGTCAGCATTCAGTGTTATGTTGCACACTGTGTGTTTCACTCACAGAAGAGTCTTCCTGGTGGGGGCATTTGGGGGACAAAAACACATTTCCCCTCCCTGCTTTCTTCTCACCATTGACAAGGGATGGGCTTCTCTCCTATGTGAGGCCCCAGTACCAGGATGGCTTAGGGGGTCTAAGCTTCAGGCACGCTGGGTGTCAACATCAGTCTAGAACCCAGGAAAAGACAACATTTAAAAAGGCATCCCCCATACGGGGTTCTGAGAGGCGAAGCATGACCATGGAGAATTGATAAAGTAGTTCCCCTTTTATCCCCTCCACTGCCAACCTACGAACAGTGCTTATGACCCCACAAGTGGGCACCCCATATCACTTATATGAGGTACCTTAATGTAGGTACCAGGATATAGAGAGACATCCTGGGCTTTCATTACTCTTATTTTAGCAAAG
Source organism: Sapajus apella (assembly GCF_009761245.1). Classification (NCBI taxonomy): domain Eukaryota; kingdom Metazoa; phylum Chordata; class Mammalia; order Primates; family Cebidae; genus Sapajus; species Sapajus apella. Next base: position 2,800,364 of record NW_022437017.1, read on the forward strand.
AGGGAAACTGAGGCACAGAGAGGGGAAGGGACTTGTCCATGCCCACAGTAAGTTTTTGGTTAGCCTGGGTCTTGATGTTTTTTATTATTATGACTATTGTCATCATCACCATTGTCTGTGTATATTTATGGGGTACAAGTGCAATTTTGTTACATGTGTAGATTATATAGCAGTGAAGTCAGGGCTTTTAGAGTATCCACCACTCAAATAACATACATTGTATCCAGTAAGTAATTTCTCATCACCCACTGGGATTATACTCCCTCCTCCTTCCAAGCCCCCATTGTCTATCATTCCCCTCTTTGAGTTCTTGTCCACACATTGTTTAGTTCCCACTTTTGAGTGAGAATGTGTGATATTTGTCTGTCTGTGTCTGACTTGTTTCACTTAAGGTAACTTCAGTTTCATCCATGTTGCTGCAAAAGACATGGATTCATTCTTTTTTACTAACTTGTAAGTTCAGGCATACACTTGAAGGTTGTTTTGTTTTGTTTTGAGATGGAGTTTCGCTCTTGTCACCCAGGCTGGAGTGCAATGGCTCCATCTCGACTCACCACAACCTCCACCTCCTGGGTTCAAGCGATTCTCCTGCCTCAGACTCCCAAGTGGCTGGGATTACAGGCACCCACCACCATGCCCAGCTAATTTTGTATTTTTAGTAGAGACGGGGTTTCTCCATGTTGGTCAGGCTAGTCTCGAACTCCCACCTTCAGGTGATCGTCCACCCCAGCCTCCCAAAGTGCTGGGTTTACAAGCATGAGCGCCGTGCCTGGCACACTTGCAGGTTTTTTATATAGTTAAACTCGTGTTACAGGGATTTGGTGTACAGATTATTTCATGACCTAAGTATTAAGCCTAGTACCCGTTAATTATTTTTCCTGATCCTCTGCCTCCTCCCACCCTTTACCCGCCACCCTCAAGTAGGTCCCAGTGTGTGTTGTTCCCCTCTATGGCCATGTGTTCTCATCATTTAGCTCCCACTTATAAGTGAGAACCGGTGGTATTTAGTTTTCTGTTCCTGCGTTAGTTTTCTGTTCCTGCGTTAGTTTTCTGAGGATAATGAGCTCCAGCTCCATCCATGTTCCCGCAAAGGATTTGATCTCATTCTTTTTTATAGCTACATAGTATTCCATGGTGTATATGTACCACATTTTCTTTATCTAGTCTATCATTGATGGGCATTTAAGTAGATTCCATGTCTTTACTACTGTGAATAGTGCTGCAATGAACATGTGTCTTTATAATAGAAAACTTTATATTCCTTTGGGCATGTACCCAGTGATGGGATTTCTGGGTCAGATGGTAGTTCTATGTTTAGCTCTTTGAGGAATCACCTCACTGCTTTCCAAGTGGATGAACTAATTTACACTCCAGCCAAGAGTGTATAAGCATTCCTTTTTCTCTACCACCTCACCAGCATGGTTTTATTTCTCTTTATGGCTGAACAGTGTTCCATTGTGTATGTATACCACATTTTCTTTATCGATTCATCTGTTGATGGGCACATAAGTTGATTCCACATCTTTGCTATTGTGGATAGTGCTGTGATAAACACACAGGTGCAGGTTGGGTCTTGTTGATCTGAGCTGACATCAAGTCCTTTCAACGTGGCCTTTGCAGGGACCTGTTCAGGTTTTCCCCCTTGTAAACTGCATGGCTTATGTGTTTCATTTGGTTCCTTCATTTAGATTTACCAAGTAGCTACTATTACCCTGCCTGGCACCAGGGACAGAGATAGGTTACATGTGCATCCTGTTTTAATGTAATCTCCAGAGAGGCGGAGACTGTTTTATTCTACCCTATGTTCCCCAAATGTAAAGGGAGCCCTGCTCATAGTAAACCCTTAATAAATGTTCATTGGGTGGAGGAATAGATTGGAGGAGGCCTGGAAGGAGAGGTGGGGGGCATGGATGGATGAATATGTGGGAGATAAGACTTGTGAACACAAAGGTAACGAGAGTCTCTCATTGGAAGCATGCTGGAGTCATGTGTAGGGAAGGGTCAATGCTAATTGAAATATCAGGAAATTATTTTTAGTGGTGAAGACATTTAAGTCAAATATTAGACGGTACATAAATGTATCCACAATCTCTAGATACACAAAGGGAAGGGCACCCAGGCAGGGGCTCCATGTGGACAAAAGCATGGCGTGTCGGGGACCGTTCCGCCACCTCCTCTTACATGTGACTTCTTTGTTTCTAGGTTATAATGAACCTGGTCCAGATAAGCCTCCTACAAGTAAGTGTTTTTGAATCCAGTGCCCATTTCAATCTCCATGGGTCTTGGTCCAAGCTTTTCTCCTCATTCATAAAGGAAGCTTGCCCCAATTCGGGCTGGTGCCCTGAGGTGGTGAGGGGCAGCGTCTCAGTGGGAGAAGGAATGCTGGGTCCTTGGCCTGTTCTCAGACCTGCAGCCATAGTCTTGGCTTTCTGAATTTTCCATGCCCCTCTGGGTTGGAGGAAGAAGTTTGAACAAGCATTCCCCACAGGGATAGAGGTTGAGGTCAGGTGATGACCTTGTTAGTCCATACCTGCTGATAACAAAGTCTACAAGTGCCCCCAGCAGGGGCCTCATTGTCAAGCTGCAAACTCTGGTGACTGCTCAAGTGATTTTGGCTTAATTTGCCCATTGTCTCATCCAGTGACCCACTCATCTGTCTTTCCAGCCATCCATTCTTCTGTCCTTCTGGTCATCTCTCAGACATCATCCATCTATCTGTCCAGCCATCCATCCACTTTCTGGTCATTTACTTTACTGTAGTAAATAAAGTAAATGGCCAGAAAGTGGATGGATGGCTGGATAGATAGATGGATGATGACCATTTACTTTCTTGTCCTTCCTTCCATCTGTCCTTTTATCCATCTATTCATACATCACCCATCCTCCTGCCCATTCACCTGTTTTTCCCTCCTTTCTTCTATCCTTCTATACATCTATCCAACCATCCATCCATCCACTCATCCACCACCTACCCATCCTTCTGCCCATTCACTTGCTAGCCCCTCCTTCCTTCTGTCCTTCCATCCATCCATCCTCCCATCTTCCTGTGCATTCACCTGCTTGTCCTTCCATCTGTCTTTTTATCCATCTCTGTATCTACCATCCATCCATCCATCCTTCTCCCTATTCACCTGTTTTTCCTTCCAGCCATCCATCTCTCCACTCATCCTCCTCTTCATTCACCTGTTTTCTTCTTTGTGTCTTTCCATCCATCCACCTATCCACCCAGCCATCTCTCCATCCCATTTGTTCACCCAATTGTCATTCCTTCCTTCTGTTCTTCATTTTATTAATTCTTCTACCCATTCACTTATCCATCCATCCATCCATTTATCCATTCGTATGTCTACCCATCCTCCTGCCCAGTTCACCTCCTTGTTCTTTCTTTCCTTCCTTCTTTCATCTCTCCAACTTCTCTTCCTCATTTTTATCCATCTTGCCTTCTCTTTTGACTCACCAGTTGTACATTCCACCTTCTTTCCATTCTTTGATCCCTTTTGTTTTCCTGCCCACGCATCCATCTATCCTTTTTGTTCAACCTTTCTCTTGTTCACCACCCCCCACTCTCTTGGGTGAATTTTACTCACAGGCTTGCTCACCTCTCCACTCACACAGTCACTCCTTCCCTCAATCTCATTTATGGGCCACCTGTGAAGGTCATCCTGGCTTGGACCACTGATGAAGGCCAGGGGAGCTTCTCCCACTGGGTGGTGGGCTTTGTTCCTCTCTGATGGACTATTCCTTCCACAGCTCCCAAGCCAGCCACCACATTCCTGCCTCCTCTGTCAGAAGCCACAACAGGTATCTGGGGCCACTTTTCCTCCTCAACTATTAGACTAGCAGTTCAGTCAGACACTGCCCTCGTGGAGCCCCCAGTCTTATGAGATAAATAGATCTTTATGATATAATGTCAGATGTTTTGGAGTGAGCCATCTGGCATAATTGGGAAGGAGGAGGGCTTTCTGGAGAAAGTTTCACCTGAACTGAGTCTTTAAGGATGAGTAAGAGTGATTCAGGCAAATAGGGCATGAATAGTATTACCGAAAGAGAGGATTCCATAAGCAAAGCCTCAGTGGCCAGAAACAGCATAGACTATAGGGAAAAGTGAGAGGAATTTGATTTGATGAAACATAAAGCTTAACCCAGAGTGGATGGATAAGTGAGGCTGAAAGGTCAGCAGGAGCCAGATTGGAAAGGGCCTTGAATGCCAAGTGAAGAAATTTGAACTTAACACTGAAGGCCATAGACAGCTGTGGATAGTACTAGAGCAGGGGCAGCCCTAATGAGAGTATCATTTCGAAAGATTCCTCTCGTGTTCAGTAGAGAAGCATGCCCTTTAGACAGGGCATCCAGTGAGTCTGCCAGGGTGCTAATCAGGGTGAGAGAAAATAAGGCCTGAACTGGGATGGGGAAGGAGAGAGAGGATATATGTGATGAATATTCAGCAAAGGGAATCGGTGTTACTTGGAGGGGAGGAGATACATAGCTTCTGACTTGGATGGCCACACTGTTAATAGTGAGTGCAAGACTCTGATCTAGTCTCAGACCAGCCTTCAGGTGCAGATGTCTTTCCTCCTCCCCTCCTGCAGCCACAGGGAACCACCTGAAGACGCTCATACTCAGCTTCACCATCTCCAATCTCCAGTATTCACCAGGCATGGGCAATGGCTCAGCTGCATTCAACTCCACGGAGAGGGTCCTGCAGCACCTGGTGAGACCCGTCCCAGCAGGCTCCTGGCGGGATAAATCCTACCCAAACCTCTGTTCCTCTGCTTACCCTCTTCCTCCTTCCTCTCAAGCTCAGACCCTTGTTCCAGAAGAGCAGCATGGGCCCCTTCTACTTGGGTTGCCAACTGATCTCTCTCAGGTAAGACCACTTCCTGGCCACTTGCAAGTAATGACCACCCCTTTTGTGACCACCCCTTTCTCAGCCTTCCCTTGCTCCTCCCTCCTCTGGTCTTTACCTGCAGAGGTGTTAGGAGCTTTCTCGAATCCTCAAATGCCTCTCTCCCCAGGCCTGAGAAGGATGGGGAAGCCACTGGCGTGAACACCACCTGCTCCTACAACCCTGACCCCATGGGCCCCGGGCTGGACATACAGCAGCTTTACTGGGAGCTAAGTGAGCTAACCCATGGTGTCACCCAACTGGGCTTCTATGTCCTGGACAGGGACAGCCTCTTCATCAACGGTGAGTGTCAGGCTGAACTTGGATTTACAGTGACTTTCTGGGGATTTGTTTGTTTTTGAGATGGAATCTCACTCTGTCAGCCAGGCTGGAATGCAATGGTGCAATCTCGGCTCTGCAACCTCGGCCTCCCGGGTTCAAGCAAGTCTCCTGCCTCAGCCTCCGAAGTAGCTGGAGTTACAGGTGCATGCCACCACGCCCAGCTAATTTTTTGGATTTTTAGTAGAGACAGGGTTTCACTATGTTGTCCAGGCTGGTCTCAAACCCCTGACCTCAGGCGATCCCGAAGTGCTGGGATTACAGGCGTGAGCCGCCATGCCCAGCCTACCATGACTGTTATCTGTCCCTATCGTATTCTTTTATTTCTCTAAAAAAAAAAAAACAACCCAAGGCCTGGCTAGGGGGCACTCTTCCCCAGACCACCAAGGAGAGGTCTTTCCCATTGTTTTGAGTAAATAGCGTGGAATTCTCTTACCAAATTAATGTCATAAATTGTCTCTTCCTCCTTCACTTTTGTTTCAAACTTGGTTGCAGTGAAACTATCAAATACGAGTGTAGGTATTTAAGATGTGTAATGTGATGATTTAATATACGTATACTTTATGAAATTACTACCATGATCAAATTAGTTAACACTGCTATCATGTCACATAGTTACCATTTGTGTGTGTGCATCTGTGTGAGTGAGAGAGAGAGAACATTTAAGGTCTACTTTCACAGAAAATTTCAGGTTTTCAATACAGTATTATTAATTATAATCCACCACGCTTTGGCTGGGCACAGTGGCTCTGCCTGTAATCCCAACACTTTGGGAGGCTGAGGCAGGCAAATCATGAGGTCAGAAGTTCGAGACCAGCCTGGCCAAATGGTGAAACTCCATCCCTACTAAAAATACAAAAAATTAGCCAGGCATGGTGGTGAACACCTATAGTCCCAGCTACTTAGGAGGCTGAATCAGGCAGAAGTTGCAGTGAGCTGAGATCACACCACTGCACTCCAGCCTGGGTGACAGAGGGAGAGTCCATCTCAATAAAAAACAAAAATTAAAAAAAATCACTATGCTTTATACTCAATCCCCAGAGCTTACTCATTTTGTAACTAAAATTTGTATTTTGTGACCAAGATCTCCCCATTTTCTGCATCGCCACCCCTACGCCCTTGATAACCAGCATGCCATTCTCTGCTTCTATACATTTGACTCTTTCAGATTCCACATATTAAGTGAGATCATGTGGTATTTGTCTTTCTCTGTCTGGTTTATTTCACTTAGCATAATGCCCCCCAGGTTCATCCATAATGAAGTTCAATTCAAAACCCAAATGCCTGAGCCATGGCATCCTTTGGGACAGTATAGTTGGACAGAAGCAGTTCCTTCTATATGAGGATCCTCTGTGTCAGTGGTTCTTATGGGGGGACACTTCTGCTCCACGCCATCCCCGAGAGACTCTAGGAAATATCTGGAAACATTTTTGTTGTCACAACTCAGGGAGGGAAGGAGGATGCAACTGGCATCTAGTGGGTTGGTAGCCTATTTTCCAGTGCACAGAAGATGCCCACCCCAGGGAATGATCCAGCCCCAAATGCCAATAATTTCAAGGGTGAGAAATCCCACATGGTCCCCGAGTTCCTAGGTGGGTGCAAGACTGACATTTATCACACTTTACTGTAATTACTCCTTAAATTTTTTGAGGTCAGAAGTTTGAGACCAGCCTGGCCAACATAGTGAAACCCTGTCTCTATTAGAAATACCCAATAAACTGGGCATGGTAGCAGCCACCTGTAATCCCAGCTACTTGGAAGTCTGAGGCAGGAGAATTGCTCTAACTCAAGAGGCGGAGGTTGCAGTGAGCTGAGATCATGCCATTGCACTCCAGCCAGGGCAACAGAGCAAGACTCTGCCTCAAAAATAAATAAAATAAAATAAAAAATAAATTTTCTGATTCCCCTTTACCCTGTGAGCTCAACAAAAGTAGGGTACGAGTGCCACTGTACCCTCAATTCTCAGCACATCAGCACATCATAGTATTGAATGAATCATTGAATGTGTGAGCAAATGAAAGATTAGTATCTCTGCTGCAACACACATTGATTCATTCAGCAAACATATATATGTGGCTGTTCTGCCCCAAGCCTTGTGCTGGGTCTGGAGGTAGAAGACACATTTTTCTGTCTCTGAAAAACTCATGCTTGAGTGAACCAAAAATCAGAAGCACAGTAAAGACCCTACTGCTGTTATTAACAGGGTACTATGGGAGCTGAGAGGTGGAGTGAATCAAGGAGGGCTTCCTGGAGGAGGGTGTTACATGCCCAGCCCTGTACTAAGCACCAGGACACAATAGTGAATAAGACAGACATGGGCCCCTGCTGTCCTGGCGCTCCCTCTCACTGGGCTCTTGAAGCACGAACAGAAGTTTTGCAGGAAACGAAAAGGATGTATTCCTAGAAGTGGAAACTGCATAGCACTGCAGGAAAGCTCCGCTCAGGAGAATCCGTGAAAAATTCCAGATTTCCCTCTCTTCGGGGCAACTTTCTGTCTAAGAGCTCCTGCAATACCCAGCATGTGGACCTGAAATGGACTGATTCTGACAGTAGGGAGGGGACCCCTGGGCCATGCTGGCTCTGCATTTTGTGATCAACATCTGCCCACCCATCTATGGTCTTGTTTTCTTCTCTGTGGTTCCAGGCTACGCACCCCAGAATTCATCAATCCAGGGTGAGTACCAGATAAATTTCCGCATCGTCAACTGGAACCTCAGTAATCCAGACCCAACATCCTCAGAGTACATCGCCCTGCTGAGGGACATCCAGGACAAGGTGAGGCATCTCTCACCCTCCCATCTCCCCTGCCCTGTGTGCCTTTCTCCCTCTTCCACCTGACTTGTCTACTAAGTGATGATTTCAAATGCTTCGCTTCACCTACATGTTCTAGGTTCTCTCTCAGTTTCCAAAGGTGCTCTCTTGACTACCATCCCCATTTTCCAGATGGGCAAACTGAGGTTCAGAAAGGGGTGTGGTGTGCCTAGGGTCACATTGTGCCTTAGAAGCAGAGTTAGGATTTGAACTCTGGTCCCCTTTGCTCCTAGTCCTGTGTTTTTTTCCACTGGCATCAGTGGCCCCTCCACACCCAAGAGACTTCCATCTCACCCACTTCCCCTCCTTTTAGGTCACCACACTCTACAAAGGCAGTCAACTGCACGACGTGTTCCGCTTCTGCCTTGTCACCAACTTGACGTAAGTTCTGAAGGTCGCAAGCAGCAGGCAAGCTTGTGGCTGTGTCTCTGAGCACCCTTGAGCTACACGTCCCCACCGGGGTACCCATTCTCCCCTACATCCCTATTAGCTAATCCTACCATCTCCTCCCATAAATCCTCAAGGTAGCAGGTGAGGATTAACCTCATGCAGCCACCAACTCCCAGCATCCACCTTCTTTTTTTTCCTGGACACTTGGGAAAAGATAACTTTTTGATGTAGAACTCAAAATCATAGCCCAATAATAATAACTAACATCAGCCAGCCTCCTCTCATTTAATTCTCACAATAGTCTCTATGAGTTGAGGGCAAAGATCATCCCTTTTATGCAGATGGGAAAATTGAGGGTCAGAAAAGTGAATTTCCCAAATCCATCAAAGTTGAGATTTGAAGGCAGGTCTCTGTTGACTGGGTGAAGGAATGAAGATATCTACACTTGGGAAGAGGAGGGTCACAGGACACAGGGCTGACTGCATATTTCTAAACTTCAAGGATTTTTGTATTTCAAATAAGGATATGGAGATGGTTAATGGGAACAAAAAATTGAAAGGATGAATAAGACCTAGTATTTGCTAGCACAACAGGGTGACTGTAGTCAAAAATAATTTGATTGTACATTTTAAAATATAACTAAAAGTGTATGCTTGGGTTGTTTGTAACAATCCTTTGTAACAAAGGATATATGCTTGAGGAGATTGATTTCCCATTTACCCTGATGTGATTATTATGCATTGTATGCTTGTATCAAAACATCTCATGTACCCCATAAATATATACACCTACTATGTACCCACAACAATTAAAAACAAATGCAATCAAAAGTAGGCTTGGTGCTGTGGCTCACGCCCATAGTCCCAGCACTTTGGGAGGCCAGGGAGGGCAGATCTTTTGAGCCCAGAAGTTCAAGGCTAGCCTGGGCAACATAGGGAGACCTAGTCTCTACAAAAAAATACAAAAATTAGCCAGACATGGTGGCACACACCTGTAGTCTCAGCCACTTGGGAGGCCGAGGTGGAAGGATCACTTGTGCCTAGGAGGTTGCAATGAGCTAAGATTAAGCCACTGCACTCTAGCCTGGGTGACAGAGTGAGACTCTATCTCAAAAATAAAATACAATAAAATAAAAAGCAGAAATCAAGAGGGGAAAAGTGCTGGGATTACAGGCATGAGCCACCTCACCCAGCCAAAGGGTTCCCATTTTTATCAGAACCCTTCTCTAGGCAGCTGGGCACCCCCCACGCCCACCACCAGTTGCCTCTAGGCCTTTGGCTCTTTAAAAACAGCAACCCATGATCTGCTGCTGCTGCTGAGTACCAGCTGAATTCCTGTGATCTCTGTCCCTAGGATGGGCTCCATGTTGGTCACAGTCAAGGCATTGTTCTCCTCCAATCTGGATCCCAGCCTTGTGGAGCAAGTATTTCTAAATAAAACCCTGAATGCCTCATCCCATTGGCTGGGAACCACCTACCAGTTGATGGACATGCATGTGACAGGTACAAGGCGGGTGGCTGGTTTCATAACTGGAAGGGGTGGGGTTATGAGGAAAGATGGGGCGTCTCAGTACCAGTGGAATTGGTGGAGGCTCCATAGAGGGAAAGGGAGGCTTCCTGGAGACCCATGTAGATGACCGCTGGCAGTAGATTATCTAACAGGGCAGGAACAGAACACTCAGCCATTGCACCTAAGAGAACAGCGATTTTTACATGTAAAAAAAAAATTATTTTGAATGAATGAATCAATAAATCAATGCATTCATTCATTCATTCAATAAACAATGAAAGTAAACAAGCGCTGATGATACAGTGTGATAATTGCTATGCTAAGGGAATTTCAGGAGCCTGTAGGAGCCCCAGGGAGGGACACACAACCTTGTCTTGGAAAGTTGTCTCTAGGAAGGGATGATGAAGCTGAGATCTGACAGAGAAAGGGACCTAGCCACGGGGAGCAGATGGAGAATTGTCCTCCATGCGTCTATAGCCTAGAAGATAGAATATGGCGTTCTGGGGGAAGTTGTAAAAAGATTGGTGAGCTGGAGTATCCACTTTGATATTGGAGAGGTGACTGTTGAAGCCAAAGATATGGGCAGAGACTTTGTTAGGTACTGGAATGGCTTAGGGAGGAATGTGACACACTCATGAGTTCTGCTTTAGAAAGTGAAATGAGGCTGGGTCTGGTGACTCACGCCTGTAATCTCAGAACTTTGGGAGGCCAAGACGGGTGGATCACAAGGTCAGGAGTTCAAGATCAGCCTAGACAATATGGTGAAACCCCATCTCTACTAAAAGTACAGAAATTAGCCAGACTTGGTGGTGCACACCTGTAGTCCCAGCTACTCGGGAGACTGAGGGAGGAGAATCACTTGACCCCAGGAGGTGGAGGTTGCAGTGAGCCAAGATTATGCCACTGCACTCCAGCCTGGATGACACAGTAAGACTCCATCTAAAAAAAAAAAAAAAAAGAATTTTGCTTATCCTCTGGGTGCTGTGTGCAGAATGGAGGGTGAATGGGGAGAGAAGAGCAAAGGCAGGAAGACCCCTTAAGAACAAAGATCATCAGAAGACTCAGCAAATATGTGTAGTAGATGCCTGCTGGCTTGGTCAGCACCTGCGCTTGCTGACTACACCCACAGAAAACCCAGTCTCTTTTCACTCATTTTGTAGGAAATTTTTACAAGGCTTGGTAGAAAGAGAGTTGGACACATAGATGGGTGGATGGATACAACTTGGACAGATGGATGGAGGAAGACCCTCCTTCCAATATAGAGCTGCTACCTAAAACCCTTTCTCCCATCTTCAAAAACCTAGCTCAGCTGTCACTGCCAGGGATAAGTAGGCTAGCTGCAATAATCTCTTTCTTGAACCCCCACTCCTTGATAGTGGATTTTTACATACTTTTTTTTTTTTAATTCTAGAAATGGAGCCATCAGTGTATCAACCCACGAGCAGTTCCAGCACCCAGCACTTCCCCCTGAATTTCACCATCACCAACCTACCGTATTCCCAGGACGGAGCCCACCCAGGCACTGCCAATTACCAGAGGAACAAAAGGAATATTGAGGATGCGGTGAGAAGGGGGTGGTGTGTCCACTCTGTTTCCGTGCAGAAACCCACTTATGCATACTGGGTAGCCACAGAGTGACTTTTAAAAATAATCCACAAAAACAGGTTCTTATTCCCATTTAAGATGGCACAGAGAGGTTCAGTAGCTGATCCAAGGTCACACAGCTAAGTCATACCCTAGAAGAGCATGTCTTTTGACATACACACCTGTGCAAGTGTTTGTCATGACAAGAAAAAAAATAGATGGAGAAGTGTGCTCAGTGGCTTGAAAATTCTCCAGTGCTACTGGGGCCAGGAATCTGACCTAAGAAACATCACCCTGTCTTTCAGCTCAACCAAGTCTTCCGAAACAGCAGCATCAAGAGTTATTTTTCTGACTGTCAAGTTTTAACATTCAGGTGAGTTCTAACTCAGGACCTGATGACTCTGGGAACTTCTCCCATCCTTTAAATAGAACTGTCCCCAAGCCATAACGTTGTTGGAAGAGAGCCCTAGGAATGTAGAGCTGTTACCTAAAAACCAGCTTTTTCCTAAAGCTGGAGCCCAACTGGCTTCAACACTCAAGAGAGCCAGTGTAAATCTCAGCTTGCTGACTACACCCCCAGAGAAACCCAGTCTCTTTTCACCCACATTGTAGGGAATTATTACAATGCTTGGTAGAAAGAGAGATGGACAGGTAGATGGGTGGATGGATACAAGTTGGACAGATGGATGGAGGAAGACCCTCCTTCCAATATAGAGCTGTTACCTAAACCCCTTTATCCCAGCTTCAAAAACCTAGCACAGCTCACACTGCCAGGAATAAGTAGGCTAGCTGCAATAATCTCTTTCTTGAACCCCTACCCCTTGATAGTGGATTTTTTTTTTCTTAAGGTTATACCTGAGTTAGTGGATTTTTACATACTTTTTTTTTTTATGATGCTGAGGCTGTAGAATCTAGAGTGTAGAATCTACTACATTAAGACATCAGCTGGTTGGGCACAATGGCTCACGCCTGTAATCCCAGCACTTTGGGAGGCTGAGGTGGGCAGATCATGAGGTCAGGAGTTCAAAACCAGCCTGGCCAACATAGTGAAACCCCATCTCTACTAAAAATAGAAAAAATTAGCTCGGAGTGCTGGTGGGAGCCTGTAATCTCAGCTACTTGGGAGGCTGAGGCAGGAGAATCGCTTGAACCTGGGAGGTGGAGGTTGCAACGAGCTGAGATCCCTCCAGCGCAGGTGGCATTGTGAGACTCTGTCTTGGGGAAGAAAAAAAAAAAAAAAAAAAGACATCAGCTACTGAAATCAGGATCATGGAAGATGGGGGAAGGAGGGGACTAAAACCAGATGACTTGGTATCCAGCAGCCTAACTGTCCTTTCCAATAAGGGGTGTTATTTCCAATGGGGGAATATTGACATTTTTTTTTTTTTTTGACAAGTGTCCTCAGAACAGGCTTTCCTCCCTACGCAAGTTCTGAGTCAGACCAAATAAAGACAGGCTGTGAGAATAAGGCTTTTTCAAGGAGCTGCCAAACAGATCAAGTAGTGACAGGACTGATGGCTGGAGAACTCCAAAGCTACTGCTAGGCAGCCGGTTTTCACAGGTATCATGATTCTGAGGCTGCTGGTTTTCAAAATAACTGAGGATCTCGCCAGATGCAGTAGCTCACACCTGTAATCCCAGCACTTTAGGAGGCCAATGCGGGCAGGTGGCTTGAGCTCAGGAGTTTGAAACCAGCCTGGGCAGCATGGTGAAACCCCATCTCTACAAAAATTACAAAAATCAGCTGGGCATAGTGGTGTGCACTTTAGTCCCAGCTACTTAGAAGTCTGAGATAGAATGGTTTGAGCCCAGGAAGCAGAGGTTGCAGTGAGCCGAGATGGCGCCACGCACTCCAGCCTGGGCAACAGAGCCAGAGCCTGTCTCAAAAAAACAAAAAAACAAAAAAAACTGAGGATCTTGAAAGAGCACTATGAAAATAATGCAAGTTAAAATGCCACAAGTCTTGCTTTTTTTTTTTACTGAGATTTAACACTTTCCTTAACCAAACACCCCTCAAATTTTTGCAAGCCTTTGGTTCATTTCTAGGCTTCTGAAAAAGTTGATTTTGACTATTTTGAACAACATTCTCATTGATTTTATAGGTCTTCAGACATCATTACCCCAACATTCCAGGAATGTTCTCCCTGTGACTGTTGTTTATTTTTATCTTTTTTTTTTTTTTTTTTTTTTTTTTTTGAGACAGAGTCTGTCTCCGTTGCCCAGGCTGGAGTGCAGTGGCATAATCTCAGCACGCTGCAAACTCCATCTCCTGGGTTCCAGCCATTCTCCTGCCTCAGCCTCCCAAGTAGCTGGGATTACAGGCGCCCGCCACCATACCCAGCTGATTTTTGTATTTTTAGTAGAGATGGGGTTTTATTATGTTGGCCAGGCTGGTCTTGAACTCCTGATCTCAAGTGATTCAGCCACCTTGGCCTCCCAACGTGCTGGGATGACAGGAATGAGCTACTGCGCCTGACCACCCTGTGGTTATTTTTAAATAAATTAAGTAGAATAAAATTAGAAATGCAGTTCTTCTCCCATCCTAGCTACATTTTAAGTGTTTAACAACAACTTGAAGCTACTGATGGCTGCACTGGGTAGGGCAGACATAGAATGTTTACATCATTGCAGAAAGTTCCTGCAGAAAGAGCCAAGAAGGAGGAAGCCTAGAATCCTGATAGAATTGCAGGGATCTTGGCTTATCCCTCGTCCCCTTCCAGGTCCGTCCCCAATAGCAGCCACACTGGGGTGGACTCTCTGTGTAACTTCTCACCACTGGCTCGGAGGATAGACAGAATTGCCATCTACGAGGAATTCCTGCGGATGACGCAGAATGGCACCCAGCTGCAGAACTTCACCCTGGACAGGAACAGTGTCCTTGTGGATGGTAAAGCTCCCTGGTCATTGGGGCTGGGGTGGGAGCTCCCACTTCCTCACCTGGGTTCTTCCCTGGGAATCAGAAAGCTTAGAGGTGATTCACCATTGAACTTTCTCAGACTGGGAGAAGGTGGCTTAGTTCTCCTAGGCTTTACCCATCATTGAAGGAAAGAAAAGAACACCCAAGGAATACAGGAGGCATTTGCCCTCTTCTGGCCAGGTCTGTGACCTCAGACTAGTCACATCCCCTCCCTGGACTTCTTATCTCTGTACTTAGCAAGCCACTTGGTTTTTGGCTCCCCTCTTGCCTGCCCTAGATGGATTTTTTCTCCACCCCAGGCAGCTGCAGTATTAAATGATTACCCTGATTGGTTTTTGTTGTTGTGGTGGTGCTGTTTGTTTGTTTGTTTGTTTGTTTGTTTTTGAGAGAGGGTCTCACTCTGTCATCTAGGCTGGAGTGCAATGGCATGATCTTGGCTCACTGCAGCCTCAATCCCTGGGCTCACCCACCTCAGCCTCCTGAGTAGCTAGGATTACAGGCATGTGCCACCACACCTGGATAATTTTTGTATTTTTTCTAGAGATGGGGTTTTGCCATGTTGCCCAGGCTGGTCTGGAACTCCTGAGCTCAAGCAGTCCACCTGCTTCAGCCTCCCAAAGTCCTGGGATTACAGGCAGGCATGCACCACTGCATCTGGCTCTAGTTTTTGTTTTTGTTTTTGTTTTTTTCTTTTAGAGGTGAGGTCTCACTCTGTTACCCAGAATGGAGCACAGTGGTGCAGATGTATCTCACTGCAGCCTTGAACTCCCAGGTTCAAGTGATCCTCCCACCTCAGCCTCCCAAGTAGCTGGGACTACGGGCACATGTCACCACGCCTTCCTCATTTCTAAATTTTTTGTAGAGACAGGTTCTCACTATGTTGCCCAGGCTTGTCTCTAACTCCTGGCCACAAGGGATCTTTCTGCCTCCACGGGTCAATGAGGGCTTTCAGTTTCAAGTTGTATGTGATTCATCCTCATGTGATAGGATGGACCTATTTTCCAACTCCAGAGATGGCTTCGAGGTGGCTCAACTTTGCATATCCAAATTTACCCAGTCAAAGAACAGTTATATACATTGTACCATGTATCAGAAATGTAACAGAGAATAACTGTCCGCTTTTTCACCACTGTATTCCAAGAACCCCATATTCTTCTGGCACATAATAAATACTAATATTTACAGAAGGAATAACTAGATTTCATACAAGGTTCTTTTCAGGTCAAATGTGATTAACATATTAGATGAGACCTTCCAATGCCTGTGTGCACTCTCCTTGGTTCTGAATTGTTGTGCGAGAGGGTACTGTTGATTATTTAGAATCAACAAGCCTTAGACCAGGCCCTGTGGCTCGTGCCTGTAATCCCCACATTTTGGGAGGCTGAGGCAGAGGGATCACCTGAGTTGGGAGTTTGAGACCAACCTGACCAACATGGAGAAACCTTGTCTCTACTAAAAATACAAAATTAGCCAGGTTTGGAGGCGCATACCTGTAGTCCCAGCTACTCGAGAGGCTGAGGCAGGAAAATCTCTTTAACCCAGGAGGCAGAAGTTGCACCATTGCACTCCAGCCTGGGCAACAAGAGCGAAACTCCATCTCAAAAAAAAAAAAAAAAAAAAGAATCAACAAGCCTTTCACATGCCCATCACAGGTTTTTGTTGTTTTACTTTTTTTTTTTTTTTTAAGTAAAATTTGTTGTCAGCTCACAGGCTTTCTAAAAACAGGCCATGGACCCAACATGGCTGTAGTTTGCCAAACCTTGCCTTGAATCAGCACCACCCAGTAGAACTTTCTGCAGTGGTAAAAAAATGTTTCTATCTGTGCCATTCAGCACAGCAGCCATGTGTGATTACCAAGTGCTTGAAGTGTGGTTAATGTAACAGATACTGAAGTTTTCATTTTAATTTAAAAAGCCACTTGTGGCTGCTGTATATTGCAAACCACTTTTTTATATGATTATTTGTATCTATTTAAGGGGTACATTTGTATCTAGTTAAGTGGTACAAGTGCAATTTTGTTGCTTGTATATATTGCCCAGTGGGGACATCTAGGCTTTTAGGGTATTCATTACTTGAATGAGGTACATTGTATCCATCGAGTAATTTATCATCATCCACTCTCCTCCACTCCCCAACCCTGGCAACTCTGTTGTCTGTTATTCCACTCTCTGTGTCCATGCCTATGCATTATTTAGCATTGACATGTCTATGCACGATTTAGTCAAATACATGTGATAGCTGGGCGTGGTGGCTCACATCTGTTATCCCAGCACTTTGGGAGGCTGAGGTGGGTGGATTACGAGGTCAGGAGTATGAGACAAGCCTGACCAACATGGCGAAACCGCCTCTCTACTAAAAATACAAAAATTAGGCTGGGCGCGGTGGCTCACGCCTGTAATCCCAGCACTTTGGGAGGCCGAGGCGGGTGGATCACAAAGTCAAGAGATCGAGACCATCCTGGTCAACATGGTGAAACCCCATCTCTACTAAAAAAATACAAAACATTAGCTGGGCATGGTGGCACGTGCCTGTAATCCCAGCTACTCAGGAGGCTGAGGCAGGAGAATTGCCTGAACCCAAGAGGAGGAGGTTGCGGTAAGCGGAAATCGCACCATTGCACTCCAGCCTGGGTAACAAGAGCGAAACTCTGTCTCAAAAAAAAAATTAGCCCAGCACGGTGGTGGTCACCTGTGATCCCAGCTATTCCAGAGGCTGAGGCAGAAGAATCGCTTGAACCCGGGAGGTGGAGGTTGCAGTGAGCTGAGGTCATGCCACTGCACTCCAGCCTGGGTAACAGAGCAAGACTGCATCTCAAAAAAAAAAAAAAAAAATGTGGTATTTTAGTTTCTGTATCTGAATTGTTTGACTTAAGATAATGACCTTCATTTCCATTCAAGTAGCTGCAAAAGACATGATTTCTTTTTTGTGTGTGTGCCTGAGTGGTACTGTATTTGTGTGTGTGTGTGTGTGTGTGTGTGTGTGTGTGTGTGTGTGTGTATCACATTTTCTTTATACAGCCCTCCATTGACAAACACTTAGGTTGATTCCATATGTTTGCTATTGTGAATAGTTCTGTGATAAACACACAGGTGCAGGTGTCTTTTTGATACAATTATTTATTTTCCTTTGTGTAGATACCCCATAGTGGGATTGCTGGATCAAATGGTAGCTCTATTTTTAGTTCTTTGAGAAATCTTTATACTGTTTTCCATAGAGGTTGTATTAAATTATATTCCCACCAACAGTATATAAGAGTTCCCTTTTCTTGCATCCTCTCCAACATCTGCTATTTTTTGTCTTTTTAGTAATCGCCCTTCTGACTGGTGTAAGGTGGTATCTCATCATGGTTTTCACCTGCATTTCTCTATTAGTGATGCTGAGCATTTTTTCATATGCTTGTTAGCCATTGGTATGTCTTCCACATCTTTATGAAGTTGGTTATAACAGAGTTGCAGTAGAGGAACCAATAACCCTTTGCCCCATGCCTGATGGTTGCTTTACATCCCTATCTTCATGAAGTTTTTGAGGTAGTGAGGTATAACAAGAATAGGCAGTTGTCGATTATTAATTATTTGATGTGAACCTGTCCATACTTGGGTGTGGTCATCAGGGAAGGCTTCCTGGAGGAAATGACATTAAAGATGAATTCTAAAATATGAGGATAGGCTGGGCACAGTGGCTCATGCCTATAATCCCTGCAGTTTGGGAGGCCAAGGCAGGTGGATCACCTGAGGTCAGGAGTTGAGACCAGCCTGACCCACATAATTAAACTCTGTCTCCACTAAAAATACAAAAAAAAAAAAAAAAAAAAAAAAAAAGCCAGGCATGATGTTGGGTGCCTGTAATCCCACCTACTCTAGAGACTGAGGCAGGCAAATCACTCGAACCTGGGAGGCAGAGGTTGCAGTGAGCTGAGAGCGTGCCATTTCACTCCAGCCTGGGCAATGAGCAAAACCCCATCTCAAAAAAAAAAAAAAACAAGTAAACAAACAAAAAAAGATGAGGATGAAACAACCAAGTGAAGGAGAGCTTAAATGTATTCTTAGGCAGAAGAAAAACTTTCAGGTGAGAATTTGAAAACTTAGAGTGATCCCATGGGCTTCCAACTGCAATGATCCATTCTCTCCACCACCCTCATTGGGCCCAGCCCACCAAGCCCAGAGGCATGAATTTAACTTATGACAGTCTTGTGGCGGGATAATTGCTTGGCACAAGTCCTCATTTTTTTTAGAGATATGAATTGGGATATTTGGGGTGAGATGTCATGATGTCTACTGGCCTCTAAAACTACGGCAAAAACATTTAAGTTCACCGAAATGTCAATAAGTAATACACTGAATGTATAGGTTTTAGTTGGAGAAAATATTAATCACTAAATCCAGGTTATTATACTCTTCTCTCTGCTTTTTTGTATGCTTGTAAAGTTGTATTAAAAGAATAAGACACACTCACATGCACCATCCATTTCTTTCATTTTTAGGGTATTCTCACAACAGCAATGAGGCCTTAACTGGGAAGTCTGGTAAGTCTCAAAAAAGCCCCAGCCCAGGGAAAGGAGGGGGTCACTTGATGGTGCTTCACCTTGTCCAAGAGCATCGTGCACACACAGTCTTGGATGACCAACCAAGGCAAAGACTATTGAGGCACAGTGAAGGGATAGCAGGGATCCTGGCTTGCTGGGGCCTCACTTTTGGGGAGCATCAGAGGCATGAAGTGTTGAGTCACTAAGCTCTCCTCCCCTGGGCTGTGCCCATCCTCAGGCCACATAGGGTCCAAGAAGGAGCCCTGGGATGTGGCAGGAGGTGGCTTACCCTAACCCTTGTCTCCCTAGACCTTCCCTTCTGGGCCATCATCCTCATCTGCTTGGCGGGACTCCTGGGACTCATCACATGCCTGATCTGTGGTTTCCTGGTGAGCAAGGAAGGGTTGCTTGTCTTCTTACTATTGGGTTGTAAGAGTTTTTGATATATATACATACATACACACACACACACACATATACACTATATGTACATATACACATACACACATACACACACACGCACACACACACATAGAGTTATATGGATAAATAGATCATCGCAGGCCAGGCACAGTGGCTCATGCCTATAATCCCAGCACTTTGGGAGCCCAAGGCAGGCGGATCATAAGGTGAAGAGATCAAGACCATCCTGGCCAAAATGGTGAAACCGCATCTCTACTAAAAACAATTTTTTTTGAGATGTCTCTCTGTCACCCAAGCTGGAATACAGTGGCATAATCTCGGCTCATTACAACCTGTGCCTCCCGGTTTCAAATGATTCTCTTGCCTCAGCCTCCCGAGTAACTGGGACTACAGGCATGCACCACAATGCCTGGCTAATTTTTATATTTTTAGTAGAGACAGTGTTTCATTATGTTGGCCAGGCTGGTCTTGAACTCCTGACCTCATGATCCACCTGCCTCAGCCTCCCAAAGTGCTGGGGTTACAGGTATGAGCCACCATGTCTGGCCAAGAGTTTTTAATATATTCTACACCTATACTATAGTATACTATACTATACTATACTATACTATACTATACTATACTATACTATACACAAGTCCTTTGCTGGATAAATGTTTTGCAAATATGTTCTCCCAGTTCATGGAGTGGCTTTCCTATTTTCTTTTTATAATTGTATTTTTAATTAATTGATAAATAATGAATGCATATATTTATGGGATACAATGTGATGCTTTAGCATATGTACAATTATGGAATGACTCAATCAAGCTAATTAATATGTCCCTCACCTCTCATACTTATTATTTCTTTGTGGTGTGAACATTGGCAACCTACACTCTTAGCAATTTTGAGATCTACGTTATTATTAACTATAGTTACTACGTTGTGCAGATCTCAAAAACTTCACAACCTATATGCTGATTACAAGATACTGAGTGAAAAAGTGATTGCCAAGAGTGTAAATAAAAGGATGTAAGAGAGAAAAAAATGTAACAACATTAGTCATGAGGGAAATGTACATGGAAGTCACAATGAGAGGCCACTTTGCACAAGAATGGATAAAATTGAAAAGATCGACTATAACAAGTGTTGGTGAAAATGTGATATAACTGGAATTCTCTTAAAGCACTAGTGGAAAATAGCTTGGCCACTTATTTGAAAATTACACACACCTTCCATAAGACCCCACCATCCCACTTCTAGCAATTTATCTAAGAGAAATAAAAACATGTCCATATGAAGGCTTGTACAAAAATGTTCATAACAGCTTTATTTGTAATAGCCAAGCTCTGAAAACAACCCTGATGTCTGTTAACAAATATATCCTGAAAATGGAATATTATTCAGCAACAAAAAGGAATTAATTATTAATAAATTATACAGCAACATGTATAAATTACAAAATACTTATGCCTAGTGAAAGAATCCAGACAAAGAAAAGAGTATATGCCATATGATTCCCTTTATAGACAAATTTTAGTAAATACAAACTAATCTGTAAAGAGAGAAATCAGATTAGTGGTTGCCTGAGAATGAGAACGTGTTTTCAGTGGCAGGGAAAAGGGAATTGTAAAAGAGCAGAAGGAAAATTTTGGGGTTTTTTTTGTTTTGTTTTTTGTTTTTTGTTTTTTTGAGACAGAGTCTTGCTTTGTTGCCCACGCTGGAGCACAATGGTGCGATCTCGGCTGACTGCAACCTCCGCCTCCCAGGTTCAAGTGATTCTCCTACCTCAGCCTCCCAAGTAGCTGGGATTACAGGGGCGCACCACCACAGCCAGCTAATTTTTGTATTTTTAGTAGAGATGGGGTTTTACCATGTTGGCCAGGTTGATCTCAAACTCCTGACCTCAGGCAATCCACCTGCCTTGTCCTCCCAAAATGCTGGGATTACAGGCATGGACCACCACACCTGGCCAAGAGTAAAGTTTTGGGGATGATGGATAGATGTTCCTTATCTTGATTGTGGTGCTGGTTCAATAAGGTATGATTAGAAGTTACCAAAACGTTCATTTTAAATGCATGCCATTTATTTTATGTCAGTTATGCCTCAGTTAAGCTGGACGGGTATAGAGAAGGAAAGAAGTGAGAGAGAGGGAGAGGCTGAGACCAGTACCAAAAGCCAGAGAAAAAGAGACTGAGAATGAGATGAGAGAGAAATGATATTTAGACAGAGGACAGGAGATAGATGATTGACAGTTGATAGATGATTGGTGGATAGTTGATAGGTAGATGATAAATAGATGATTCTTACAGGTAATTGATAGACGATAAATAGACAAGTAATAGGTAGTTGATAGATATTGTTAAATAGATGATAAATAGATGATTGATGACAGGTGATTGATAGATGATTGATAGATTATAAATAGCAGATGATTGAGAGATGAGAGATAATTGATAGTTATTGATAGGTAGATAATTGATTGACAGATCGATAAATACTGATAGCTACATGATAGATAAATAGATCATCGCAGGCCGGGCACGGTGGCTCATGCCTGTAATCCCAGCACTTTGGGAGGCCAAGACAGATGGATCACAAGGTGAAGAGATCAAGACCATCCTGGCCAACACTGTGAAACTGCATCTCAAAAATACAAAAATTAGCTGGGAGTGGTGGTGGGTGCCTGTAGTCCCAGCTACTCGGGAGGTTGAGGCAGGAGAATCTCTTGAACTCACTTGAACTCAGTCGCAGTGAACTGAGATCACGCCACTGCAGTCCAGCCTGGGGGACAGAGTGAGACTCTGTCTCAAAAAATAAATAAATAAATAAATAAATAAATCATTGGTAGATCTGTGATATACTGATAACGAAATTCAGGGACAAGGGGAGAGAGAAATGAAGGGGATATGAGAGGGGGAAACTTTTTTTAAACTGAGAGTAAAACGAGAGAGAAGAAAAGAAGTAGTGAAGAGAGGAAAAGAAGAGAGGGAGAAAGAAAATGGAACAAGGAAGGGAGACAAAGGAAGCATCAGGTCTCTGGCTTTGGCCATAGTCTCACCCCTGTGGCTGTCCCCTCCCTGGATGGCTGACCTGTCCATTCTCATGCCTCCTCCTCGCCCTCACAGGTGACCACCTGCCGGCGAAAGAAGGAAGGAGAATACATCATCAGGCAAGAGCACCCAGGCTACTGCAAGTCACACCTAGACCTGGAGGATCTGCAATGACTGGAACTCCCCGGTGCTCGGGGTCCCTTTTCCCCAGCCAGGGTGCAAAGAAACTGAGCTGGGGCAGAAATAAACCATGCTGATTGGACACAAGTCTCTGAGCCTTTCTTGACATGACCCTTGACTGGTTCATGTTGGGCTAAGAGAACAGTCTTCCCCCTTCATGAAGTCCTGAAGGCAACCCCCAGTTGTGTTTTGTGGCTTCACACCATGGCATCCCTTAGGAACAGCAGAATTGGTGAAACTGGTTGTATTTGGCTCTTCTTGCACTGGGACAAAGGAATAACAGGGCGGGCTCAATGGCTCACACCTATAATCCCAGCACTTTGGGAGGCCAAGGCAGGTGGATCACTTAAGGTCAGGAATTCAAGACCAGGCTGGCCAACTTGATGAAACCCTTTCTCTACTAAAAATACAAAATAAAATTAACTGGGCATGGTTGCCCATGCCTATAATCCCAGCTACTTGGGAGGCTGAGGCAGGAGAATCGCTTGAACCAGAGAGTCGAAGGTTGCAGTGAGCTGAGATCACGCCACTGCACTCCAGCCTGGCGACAGAATAAGACTCCATCTCAAGAAAAGAAAAGAAAAATTAGCTAGGCATGGTGGTGCATGCCTGTAATCCCAGCTACTCAGGAGGCTGAGGCACAAGAATCACTTGAACCCAGGAGGCGGAGGTTGCAGTGAGCTGAGATCATGCCACTGCACTCCAGCCTGGGTGACAGAGTGAGACTGTCTCAAAAAAAAAAAAAAAAAAACACCTGGCTGGGCCCAGTAGCTCACATCTGTAATCCTAACACTATGGGGGACCAAAGCAGGCAGATTGCTTGAGTCCAGGAATTGCAGACCAGCCTGGGAAACATGGCAAAATGCTGTCGCTCAAAAGACTTTAAAAAATAGCCAGGCATGGTGGTATGTTCCTATAGTCCCAGCTACGTGGGAGGCAGAGGTGGGAGGATCACCTGAGCCTGGGATGTCGAGGCAGCAGTGAAATATGATTGTACCACTGGACTGCAGCCTGGGTGACAGAGTGAGATACTGTCTCAAAGAAAGAAAAAATAAATACCTGAGACTGGGCAGTTTATAAAGAAAAGAGGCAGGGCCGGGCGCAGTGGCTCACGCCTGTAATCCCAGCACTTTGGGAGGCCGAGGCGGGTGGATCATGAGGTCAAGAGATCGAGACCATCCCGGTCAACATGGTGAAACCCCATCTCTACTAAAACTACAAAAAATGAGCTGGGCATGGTGGCGCGTGCCTGTAATCCCAGCTACTCAGGAGGCTGAGGCAGGAGAATTGCCTGAACCCAGGAGGCGGAAGTTGCGGTGAGCCGAGATCGCGCCATTGCACTCCAGCCTGGGTAACAAGAGCGAAACTCTGTCTCAAAAAAAAAAAAAGAAAGAAAGAAAAGAGGCTTAATTGGCTCACAGTTCTGCAGGCTGTGCAGGAAGCATGATGCCAGCATCTGATCAGCTTCCGGGGAGGTCTCAGAAAGCTTCCAATCATGGCAGAAGGCTAAGGGAGGGCCAGCATGTCACATGTCCACAGCAGGTGCAAAAGAGAGTTGCAGGGAGCAAAAGTGCCACACAATTAAACAATCAGATCTCACAAGTACTGACTCCCTGTTGCAAAGGCAGCATCAGACCATGAAGGATCTGCCTCTATGACCCAAGCACCTCCCACCAGGCTCCACCCACTTCCAACACTGGGGATTACAATTCAGATTTGGTGGGGACACATATTCAAACTATATTACTAATGATATGGATGAGGGCAGGGAAATACTGGGTAGAAGAGAGAGTGGTTCTCCAGCAAAAGCCCCACCCTCAAGCCTGGAGACCCGTGGCCCTAAATGGGAACAAGCATTCCTGTTTTCATGCCCAAAAGTTGCCTTTTGGCCCTCCATGCTCCCCTATCCTGTCCCATATAAGCCCCAAACTCCACAAGCAGATGAGACAAACAGAAGAGCAGAGGAATGGCAGAATGGCACAGCAGCAAAAAGAGAGGAGTTCAGCTGGGAATAGTCAGAGAGGAGACCAGCCACTGGACAGCCAAACTTCAGGGTAAGATCATCTTCCCACTCCATCTCCCTTCCAGCTCCCTATCCAACCCACTGAGAGCCACCTCCCCTATTCAATAAAACCCCTGCATTCATCCTTCAAGTCTATGTGTGACCTGATTCTAGAGGACACTGAGCTGGTTAACACTTAAGCCATCCACAGACAGCAAGGCTAAAGGGAGTTGCAGTCTCCCACCCCTGGACACTGCCATGGGGTCAGAGCCAAGGGGTACTCGCCCCAGCTTTTGCACCTGTCTGTCTGCATGCTCTGCCTCCCATGAGGGGTTTGAGTTAGTGAATTTCTTTATCAATATATCACATATCTACCAATGATCTATTTATCATCTAGCTATCAATATTTAGCGATCTGTCAATTATCTATCAATAACTATCAATTATCTCCTCTCAATCATCTGCTATTTATAATCTATTAATCATCTATCAATCACCTATCCATCATCTATGTATCATCTACTTATCAATATCTATCAACTATTACCTGTCAATTTATCATCTATCAATTATCTATCAAAAATCATCTATCATCTACCCATCAACTATCCACCAATCATCTATTAACTATCAATCAGCTGAACAGATGAGCCACAACCTGTTGCACATCCTGCAAGGGGGTCAGGGAATTCTCCTCTTTCACTGATAGAGAAATTGCCATCATGGAGGCCAGGGGCAGTGGCTCATGCTGGTAATCCCAGTACTTTGGGAGGCCGAGGTGGGTAGATCACCTGAGGTCAGGAGTTTGAGACCAGCCTGGCCAACATGGTGAAACCCTGTGTCTACTAAAAATAGAAAAATTAGCTGGGTGTGGTGATGGGCACCTGTAATCCCAGCTACTTGGGAGGCTGAGGCAGGAGAATCCACCGAGAGGTGGAGGTCGCAGTGAGCCAAGATCGCATCATTGCACTCCAGCCTGAGTGACAGAGCAAGATTCCATCTCAAAAAAAAAAAAAAAAAAAAAAAAAATTTCCATGGTGGAAAATCAACATTCCACTTCAGTTTGAGGTCTCTCTCCTTTGTCATCCAGTACACAACCACGCTTGACTCCTATACCAGCCATCACACCCATGCTGATCCTTTATATTCCCATACCCCACCCCAGCAGAAACCCTGGCAGTTCCAAGTTTCTCTTACGCTATTTTATTCTCTGAGACTATAAGTACCAGAATTTCCATATTAATGTTCCCTGGGCAGCTTCTTCCCCATCGCACGGGTCCTCTAAGGTGGGAAGCAGACCAGGAAGAAATGAATGTGTCAGAAATGGTTCTCCAGGCCAGGCACCGTGGCTCACCCAGCACGTTGGGAAACTGCAGTGGCAGAAGGACTGCTTGAGGCCAGGAGTTAGGGACCAGATTTGGCAACATAACAAGAAAAAAAGAAAAAAAAAACAGCTAAATGTGGTGGCACACACCTGTAGTCCCAGCTACTAGCGAGGCTGAAGCAGGAGGATCCCTTGAGCCCAGGAGGTTGAGGCTGCAGTGTGGTCACACCACTGCACTCCAGCCTGGGCAACAGAGTGAGACCCCATCTCTAAAAAAGAAAAATAGAGTGCAATATCTATATTATTTATAGTTTCCCTAAAAATTGATTATTTTAAAATTTCATCTTTTCTGCTCTGTGCCTCCACGTGGTAATCGTCTGAATCCTAGAATGTGGTTCTTTTTGCTTTGTTTTGTTTTGTTGAGATGAAGTTTCACTCTTGTTGCCCAGGCTGGAGTGCAATGGCATGATCTCGGCTCACCGCAACCTCTGCCTCCCAGGTTCAAGCAGTTCTCCTGCCTCAGCCCCCTGAGTAACTGGGATTACAGGTATCCGTCATCACACCCAGCTAGTTTTTGTATTTTTAGTGGAGACAGGGTTTCACCATGTTGGCCAGGGCTGGTCTGGAACTCCTGACCTCAGGTGATCCAACCACCTCGGCCTCCCAAAGTGCTGGGATTACAGGCGTGAGCCACCGCGTCCAGGCTTAGAATGTGTTTTAATGTTTTATTTGTATTTGCTTGAAAACAAATACAAATAGACTACATCCAGTCTATTTGACTTTTTTTAGATTCCACATAGAAGTGGGTCAATGCAGTATTTTTGTTTTTGTGTCTGACTTAATTCACTTATCTTAAAGTCAGTAGGCAGTGATCAAGGTCTTGAAATTATTCAGCGCTTTGTCCTCATAGTCACGGGATAAACCCTACCTAATCAGAATCAATTATTTTTGTGAAATATCCTAGTGAATTCCAGAATAATATATCATGAGTTTTGTATATCTACATTTTCAAATAAGCTATCTAACTCTAGTTATTTTTCTGTTCTTGATTGCCTGATAATTCAGAGTTGCATTTAATGAAATACCAGACTGTCTCTGATTCTCTAGATGTACATGTGTTTGGAATTTGATTCAGGAAAGCTGACACAATTTGTGGGGTAATAATAGCAAGAGAAACTTTTTAAGCCAGGTGTGGTGGCTTATGCCTGTAATCCCAGCACTTTGGGAGGCTGAGGCAGGTGAATCACTTGAAGTTGAGACCAACCTGACTGACATGATGAAACTCCATCTCTACTAAAAATACAAAAATTAGCTGGGTGTGGTGGTGGGCACCTATAATCTCAGCTACTTGGGAGGCTGAGGCATGAGAATCACTTGAACCCGGGAGGCGAAGCTTGCGATGAGCCAAGATCTCACCACTGAACTCCACCCTGGGCGACAGAGTAAGAACCTGTCTCAAAAAGAGAAAAGAGAGAGAGAGACTTTTCAGTGTTATGAATCTAACAATACACCACCATTCTGCTTGTTGGGATTAAGAGTTAAGTCTATTTATCTACTTGGCTGATCAAGCTTATGGAATTATTCCAAACCTCTTTATCACTATTTTATTTTGTTTGATGGATTTATCAGTTTCTGAGATTGGTATGTTAAAAATGATGGGGTGCTGGCCAGGCATGGTGGCCCCCTGTAATCCCAGCACTTTGGGAGGCTGAGGAGGGAGGACTGCTTGAGTTTATGGTTTGAGATCAGCCTGGGCAACAGAGTGAGACCTGGTCTCTGCAAAAAATAGAAAAAATTAGCCAGGAGTAATGGCATATGCCTGTAGTCCCAGCTACTCAGGAGGCTGAGGCAGAAGGATCACCTGAGCCCAAGAGTTCAAGACTACAGAGAAGTTTTTGTTGTTGTTGTTTGAGTTTGGGTTTTTTGTTGTTTTGTTTTGTTTTGTTTTTTGAAACAGAGTCTTGCTGTGTCACCCAGGCTGGAGTCCAGTGGTGTGATCTTGGCTCACTGCAACCTCTGCCTCCTGGAGTCAAGTGATTCTCTTGCCTCAGCCTCCCGAGTAGCTGGGACTACAGGTGTGCACCACCACACCCAGCTAAGTTTTGTACTTTTTGTAGAGATGGGTTTCCCCATGTTGGCCAGGCTGGTCTTGAACTCCTGACCTCAAGCAATCTGTCCACCTCAGTCTCCCACAGTGCCAGGATTACAGGTGTGGGCCACCACACCTGGCCTGCAGTCAGTTATGATAGCACCACTGCACTCCAGCCTGGGCTACACACATACATACATAGTAAATAAAAATAAGAGTATAACACGAAAAAGAAAACTCTCCTTTCCTTGCCCACCTGAAACCCAATCTCTTACCTCAAAAAGAATTACTGTCTTTATTCCCTTGTATCATACAAAGAAGGGTTTTTTGTTTTGTTTTGTTTTTGAGACAGAGTCTTGCTCTGTCACCCAAGCTGGAGTGAAGTGGCACAATGCTCACTGCAACCTCCGCCTTCCGGGTTCAAGTGATTCTCCTGCCTCAGCCTCCCGAGTAGCTGAGATTACAGGTGCCTGCCACTAAACCCAGCTAATTTTTGTATTTTTATTAGAGACAGGGTTTCACCACGTTGGCCAGGCTGGTCTTGAACTCCTGGTTATAAGTGATCCACCCACCTCAGCCTCCCAAAGTGCTGGAATTACAGGCGTGAGCCACCACGCCCTGCTCTGAGTTTACTAACGTAGGTGCTCTTAGGTGCTCACCCAGCCTAATTTTTTTGAAGTGTTGGCATATTTTAAAGTTTCAAGAGCTCAAAGCAAAAAACCTCATTGTGGATACTGCAAAGAGATGTTAATAAAGGATGACACTTTATTTCATCTGTGCTATCTTCCCTTTTTCTTGTTGTGTTTTTCAGGACAGCCTTCTTGGCCTCTCACTTTCTCTGCCTCATTAGCAAGTCCGTCGGCAATCAACGCTATTACGAGTCTCTCTCTGACTGTCTTCACTTTCCCCTCCTGTTTCCTGATATCTTCCTCAGTGACCACAAGTTGTTTGCAGAGGAGCTGTGAGACACCCACTCCCTCTCCGGGAATTGACTCCGCCACATCTGAAGAGCAGGCAAGTGGGGGCATGGGGCAGGAGTGCTCCAGACCACCAGCAAGCTCCCCCAGCAGAGAGGCACCTGTGCAACTAGGTGTGAGTTTTTGCAAGGTATTGGCAAGATCCAAAGTACTTAAAAGTTCTCCTGCACTGCTGTAGGCCTGGAGTCCTTGCAGTCTCTTCTGCCAGCAGACCTGTTGGGGCTTCTCCAAGCTCTCCTCCCACTGATGATATCTAACCTCATTGCCAGGATGGGATGTAATTCTCGTAACTGGCCTCTTGAATGTGTAACTGGACATTCTCAGAGGGATTGAGGTGCTTAAGCCAGGCTTTGATTTGCATTGGTTTACACAGTCACGTTGCTTCCTCTGTGAACTCTTAGCCATCACATTTCTTTTCCTCTTATACTGTAAAAATAAATCATAAAATGGGGTCAAATTAATCAGTAAAGCCTGCCTTCTCAGGACAAGGATCTCAGCTGTTTTGGTTTCACCCTTCCTCTCTCCCTCTGTGATAGGTCTGACCTGCTTCCTGGGACATCATCAGGCAGATTTGAGTCAAGCACAGAAAGTTCAAGGTAAAAACTCTCCTCCATCATCCTGCAAAACCCCTCCTTGTTGGAGTACCATTTTATTATCTTTGTGTCCTTGTCACTCTCAAATGCTCAAGTCCTGATACTCCCTCTCAAGACACTACAGTAGTCTTTTTCTAAATCCCAAATCTTGCCTTTTTTTTTGTCCCACTCTGTCACTCGGGCTAGAGTGCAGTGGTGAGATCACAGCTCATTGCAACCTTGACCCCCAGGCTCAAGCGATCATCCCACATCAGCCTCCCGAGTAGCTGGGACTACAGGCATGTGTCACCATGCTTGGCTAATTATGGTTTTTGTAGAGACAAGGTTTTACTATGTTGTCCAGGCTGGTCTGAAACTCCTGAACTCAAGTTATCCACCCACCTTGACCTCCCAAAGTGCTGGGCCTACAGGCATGGGCCACCGCACTCGGCCCAAATCCTGCCATTCTTATGCATTACTTGACTATTCCTCTGGTTTACACATTGACCTCTTGGTTTGCACAGTTCCTGCAGCTTGTAAGTCAATAATGAAATTATCAACTGCTCTGTTCTTCGCGCCTTAATCCCACACTCCAGACATCTTCATCAACCCAAATGGTCATGCTCAAAAATAAATAATTCAGGCCTGGCACAGTGGCTCACACCTGTAATAACAGCACTTTGGGAGGCTGAGGCAGGTGGATCGCTTGAGGTCAGGAGTTCGAGACCAGCCTGGCCAACATGGCACAACCCCATCTCTACTAAAAATATAAAAATTAGCTGGGTGTGGTGGCATGCACCTGCAATCCCAGCTACTCAGGAGGCTGAGGCAGGAGAATCACTTGAACCAGGGAGGCGGAGGTTGCAGCGAACCAAGATTGTGCCACTCACTGCACTCCAGCCTGGGCAACAGAGCAAGAGTGTCTAAATAAATAAATAAATAATTTGGAAAACTTATCCACCCACTATAAATTTCTGATTTCCAGGTTTCTAATTTCAAATACCCATACCATTGATATCTGTTCTTAAGAAATATACCTTGAGGAACAGGTGTCTATGATTTGGGTATTTGAATTACACCAGACCTCCGTATCTTCATCTTCCTCTCTCTCCTCTGATTCCTAGCACTCTTGGATTCTGCAGTTTGTAACCTCAATAATTCCTAAAGACCAGGCATGTGGCTCACACCTGTAATCTCAGCAGCTTGGGAGGCCGAGGTGAGTGGATCACTTGAGGCCAGGAGTTCAAGACCACCCTGGCCAACATGGTGAAACCCTGTCTCTACCAAAAAAAAAAAAAAAAATAGCCAGGCAGGGTGGTACATACCTGTAGTCCCAGCTACTCAGGAGGCTGAGGTGGGAGAATTGCTTGAACCGGGAGGTAAAGGTTGCAGTGAGTGGAGATCATGCAGCTGCACTACAGCCTGAGCAACAGAATGAGACCCTGTCTCAAAAAAAAAAAAAAAAAAAATCACTTAGATTAATCCAAAATTTCTTACCGCTTATCTTATCTGCCTTGTAAAACTTAAAACTTGAACGGTCCCTATTATCCGTGATGCCATGGCTACTGCCGTCATGCGATCACTGCTGAAAAAAGAATCATATGACATGACGTCTTAGTACCACTATAAATACAAAATATTCTGCATCAACTGGGAAGAATGTATCATGCCTAGAAACTTTATTTTCTGTTTATGCATTATCATGTTTACTCCTGGATTTTCCCCAAAACCTTTTCCAGCTTTTTTTTCTCATAGATATTCAATTTTCCTTAACTTTCCTGATAGTTTACTAAGAAGTTGCCAACCACAAGATTGAAATTTTATGAATCTAGTTGCCAAATCTGCAAACCTCCCTGATAAACATCGAATGTTTCCAAATTTTCTTTAATTGAATTTAAAGAGATTTTCTGCCAGGCATGGTGACTCATGCATGTAATCCCAGCACCTTATTAGGCTGAGCCAGGAGGGACACTTGAACACAGGAGTTCGAGACTAGTCAGGGCAACATAGGGAGACCCCCACCTCTGCTAAAAATTAAAAAGTTAGCTGGGGGTGATGACACACATCTGTGGTCCCAGCTACTCAGGAGGCTGAATAAGGAGGATAGCTTGAACCCAGGAGGTCGAGGTTGCAGTGAGCGGTGATCAGGCCACTGCACTCCAGCCTGGGCAACAGAGCAAGACCCTGTCTCATAAATAAATATATTTCCTTTATCCTCCAAGAGTGATCTGAGCCTCATTCCTTCTTCCTTTTTGTTAATTTTATGCCCCTAGTATTGCAGTGTAACCCCTGTATCTTCTTTATCTTTTTTTTTTCTTTTTTTAAGATGGAGTCCCACTCTGTGGCCCAGGCTGAAATACAGTGGCACGATCTCGGCTCACTGCAACCTCTGCTGCCCGGGTTCAAGCAACTCTCCTGCAACTCTCCTTCCTCAGCCTCCCAAGTACCTGGGATTGCAGGCACCCACCACCACCTCCGGCTAATTTTTTGGTATTTTTAGTAGAGACAGGGTTTTGCCATGTTGGCCAGACTGGTCTCAAACTCCTGATCTCATGATCCACCTGCCTCAACCTCCCAAAGTGCTGGGATTACAGGTGCCCCTGTATCTTTGACTTCTGTTTTTCTGCTGAATCTCTTCTTTGGCATTTAAGTGTGTTCAAGTTTCTCCTAGCTACACAGACACCCCTCTCCTAAATTTCTTGGGATGCTCTCCTTCACCGCTACTCTCTATTTCTTCCCCTTAGCTAAGAACCACTGAGAAAAGGTCATCTATGTATTATGTCTCCTGTCTCCTCACCTCCAAATAACTCCTCGGGACACCCCAAACTTCTGTCTGCCCTCACTGTTCTATGGCTGCTTCTGTTGCTAAGGCCACAATGAGCCCTTTGTTGTTAGATCCCAAAGGAATTCTCTTTACTCATCTGACATGACTCTTGGAGTGGAAAGCTTTGAAGTATGTTTGGAACAACCTGGACATGTGAATCTAATACTTTACTGCTGCGAACCTTAGAAAATATAAATATGGGGCAGGTACATCTGATAAAATTCAACTCGCAAATTGAGATGTGCCATCAGTGGAAAGTACAAACTGGATTTCTGGAATTCAGCACAAAAAAAAACACAAAAATCATTTAGAAGATCTCATGTGGGCCGGGCACAGTGGCTCACTCCTATAATCCCAGCACTTTGGGAGGCTGAGGCAGGGGGATCACAAGGTCAGGAGATAGAGACCAACCTGACTAACATGGTGAAACTCCATCTCTACTAAAAATGCCAAAAAAAAAAAAAAATTTAGCTGGGAGTGGTGACACATACCTGTAGTCCCAGTACTCGGGAGGCTGAGGCAGGAGAATCTCTCAAACCCAGGTGGAAGTTGCATTGAGCCAGTATCTTGCCATTGCACTCCGGCCTGGGTGACACAAGATTCCATCTCAAAAAAAAAAAAAAAAAAATCTCATGTGGAATCCTAATAAGATAAAAAATAAGTAAGCAACAACAAGGAAGGGGCCCCTGGAGGGGGGAGAACAATTGTTCTGAGAGACGGCTAACTGCAAACAACCCACTGGCATGACATCTTGTTCCAAAAGACCTCGGGGTCTGCACATAGCCCCATCAACACGACCTTATCTGCACATAGCAGCCTCCAGCACAACCCTATAAAATTATCTCCAGTCTCTGCCTCTTTGCAAACAGCCCCTTTGCTGTGCTGCCTGTTGCACCCTTGCAACCAATCTTCATACCTTCTCTAATAAATCTGTCTTTCTTTACCTACGACTGTCTTGGGAAATTATTTTGCCACCCACAACACCAGCCCCAGCCAGTTGTACCTGCAATGTCTCATTAATTTTTACATTGATTGCCGGCAGGAATTATAATATGTTGGCTATCATGGGTTAAAATAGACTTTCAGAATTCATTGTGTGGCACGCCATCTGTGGCTGAGGTGCTACATTGGTGCTTATCTAGGAGTTACCACCAGACAGCCTGTGTTCTGTGCATGCTTGGTTGTTTGCACAGCTGCTTACCCTTCAGAACAGTTAATATCTCATTAGATCCATGTCCTTGGGAGAGGGTTAGGCAATATGCAGTTTGTTTCCATGGGATGTCTCCATCCTTAGCGATTTCTTTGGGAATTATATGACACCTGTCATTTCTGCAGGTGACCTTGCCCTGGAGGAAGGTGCTAGTGGGGCTGCTGATCGTCAGGGTAGAATTTCAGCCTTGCTGTTTCTCCTGTGTATGAGGAGATCTGCCTGCTCCATCTTGGGGCCTTCAAGCTGTTTCACTTCAAGTTTCTTTATCTCGTTCTCTTCATTATTAACCAAAACATGGAATGGAATATTTTGTAGCTTTTTTTTTTTTTTTTTTTTTGAGACGGAGTTATGCTCTTGTTGCCCAGACTGGAGTGCAATGGCTCGATCTCAGCTCACTGCAACCTCCACCTCCCAGGTTCAAGTGATTCTCCTGCCTCAGCCTCCCAAGTAGCTGGCATGCACCACTAAGCCCGGCTAATTTTGTATTTTTAGTAGAGGTGGAGTTTCTCCACATTGGTCAGGCTGGTCTCAAGCTCTTGAACTCAGGTGATATGCCCACCTCAGCCTCCCAAAGTGCTGGGATTACAGGTGTGAGCCACCGTGCCCGGCCCTTTTGTAGCAATTATTTTATGCATCAGCTGGTTAGGTGGACGCTACTAGCTGTTTTTACTTTAGCAGAGTTAGGGTAGCCGGAAGTAACTATCAGGGTGTAAAGTATCCTCAGATTTCAGGCACTCTGTGAGGAAAATGAGAACCTGTCTTGTCCATGAGGCCAGCATGAAGGGTAAGGGTCTTTATCCCTGTCACAAGGCTTGAGGCCAAACTTTGCACTTTGCCTTCTGCCCTCCAGCCAGAGAAGTTTCTAGCAACCTCCATTCTTGGCCGAAAGGGTCCAGGCATTATATGATGGTCAAGCCCTGGAATTTTATGTTCCTAGACTTTGTGGGTTACATTGTGGATACACACTGTCAACTTCATTCTGCAGCCAACTTCTCACATCTAATAGTACATCCTGAATGTAATTTAATGTAACTAAATGTACATTGTTGTGATTGTTTTAATGCGCATGAATGTCATTTCATACCACTACACCAATACTTATTTTGCCATTGTTACTAATCTTCTGATATTAAATAGGAGGTAGATGATCATTCTTTTTAACAAGGTTCAAACATTTCTCTGATTTAGATCATTGTAAAATTGCTGGGTTGATAAATGTGCACATTCGTGCAGCTTTTGGTATGTGTTACCAAGTACCTGCTGAGAAAGTAGCACTTATCAATACCACTAGCAGAGGGCAAAGTCATTCATTTTCTAATCTCTTGATGAACTGGACATTTAAAATGTTTTGCATTACTTGAGAGGCACAAACATAATGCTGTTATTTTAATTTCTATCTCTTTCCTAATTCAAGTATTGGGTAATTGTATGTATTTGTAAAGGTGTGTGTGTTCATAGCCCTTGTCTTTAATGATGTTTTTAATGGCTTGTTCATCTTTTGCTTATTTATCCAAAATGTTCTTTATATAAGAATGATATGAGCCCATGTGTCATAGATTTTTGCAGTTATTTATCCCCCGTTTGTTTTGCCATTTAATTGCGTGATGGTGTGCAAAATTAAGATGCACTTAGGCTGGGTACGGTGGTTCATGCCTAAAATCCCAGCACTTTGGGCAGCCAAGGCAGGGAGATTGCTTGAGCTCAGGAGTTTGAGACCAGCCTGTGCAGTGTGGCCAGTCCCTGTCTCTACAAAAAACACAAATATTAGCTGGGCATGGTGGTGCACGCCTGCAGTCCAGCTTCTTGGGAAGCTGAGGAGGGAGAATGGCTTGAGACCAGGAGGTTGAGGCTGCAGTGAGCCACGTTTGCACCACTGCACTCCAGCCTGGGTGACAGAGCAGGACCCTGTCTCCAAAAAAAAAGAAAAAAGGAGGAGGAGGAAAGAAGGAAGAAGAAGGAGGAGGAGGAAGAGGAGGTGGAGAGGGGAAGTGGAAGGGAGAGGAGGAGGAGGAAGGATGAAGAAGGAGGAGGAGGAGAGAAAGAGAGAAAAGGAGGAGGAGGAGCGGCTCACATTTTTGTAGTATTTTACTTTTTCCACTTTTATTTTATTATTTTGAAGAAGCAGCAGCACTCACATTGTGTAGTATTTTTCCACTTTTATTCTATTATTTTGCCTCACTGAAAAATTTGTGTATATTTCTGCATTTTTTAAATAAAAACTTTATCCAGTTACCATAATATTCAACCTTTTAAAGTGTACAGTTCAATGGTTTTTAGTATATTCACATGGTTGTGCAATCATCACCACTATCTAATTTTAGAATATTTTCATCACTCTAAAACGAAATCCACACCATTATCCATTTCCCTCCATTTCCCTTTTCCCCAACCTTTGCCACTAATCTGTTGTCTCTATGGATTTTCTTATTCTGGAAATTTTATTTAAATTGAATTATATAATATGTGGGGTTTTTTTATTTGTGGCTTCTTTTACTTAGCTTAATGTTTTAAAGGTTAATCCATGGAATATGTATCCTGTTTTATCAAGGAATAATAATCCATTGTGTTCATATACCACATTTTATTTATCCATTCATCAGTTGATTGACATTTGGAACATATGAAATTTTGAGGTATTATGTATAATGCTGCTGTAAACATTCATGTACAAGCTATCATGGGAGGAAATGTTTTCATTTAACTTGGACACATACTTGAGGTAAAACTGCTGGGTCGTGTGGCAATTCTATGACTTTTTGAGGAACTGTCAAACTATTTTGCAAAGTGGCTGCCCCATTTTACAATCCTGACAGCAGTGGATGAGAATTCCAGTTTCTCCTCGTCTTTGCCAAACTTATTGGCTATATTTTTAATTTTAGTTCTCAGGTGGCTGAATGCAGTCTAGGCAAAAATGAAATGAACAAATTCAAAATTCAATATGCTAGGAGGGTTCACCGTGGAAAGAATGGTCTCTTCAACAAATTGTGCTGGGACAACTAGATGTCAATACGCAAAAGAATGAAGTTGGACCTCTACCTCACACCATGCACAAAAGAATGAAGTTGGACCTCTACCTCACACCATGCACAAAAGAATGAAGTTGGACCTCTACCTCACACCATGCACAAAAGTGAGCTCGAAATAGATGACAGACCTAAAGGTAAGAGCTAAAACTATAAACTTCCTGGAAGAAAACATAGGAGTAAAACTTTGCGATCTTGGGTCAGGCACTGGTTTCTTAGATACGATATCAAAAACAGGTGGCAAAAGAAAAAACAGATAAAATGGACTTAATCAACATTTAAAAACATTGATGCTTCAAAGGACACCATCAAGAAGGTTAAAAAGACAACCATGGACTGAGTGAAACATTTACAAATGACTTATCTGAAATGTGACTTGTATTCAAAATATATGAAGCCTTGCAACTCAGCAACAAAAAGATATCCAATTAAAAGTGAACAAAGAGTTTGTTGTTGTTTGAGACTAAGTCTTGCTCTGTCGCCAAGGCTGGAGCGCAGTGGCACCATTTTGGCTCATTGCAACCTCTACCTGCTAGATTCAAGCAATTCTCTTGCCTCAGCCTCCCATGTAGCTGGGACCACAGGAGCTTGCCATCACCCTAATTTTTGCATTTTTAGTAAAGACGGCGTTTCAACATGTTGGACAGGCTGGTCTCTACTTATTTTGTTCAGTCCATATCCATGGTGTATAAAAACAATGACTTATGGGGTGTGGGGGGAGTAACAGCATTTATTCCACGAATATGACTACAGCATACACACATACATACGCATACATGCCCACACTGTATCTGAAAAGATAGAGTAGAAAATTATGTTTACCTCTAAGCCAAAGAACTGAGAGACAGTGGGGGGAGAGTATTTAACTAACTTTGTACCACTCTGAAGTTTTCCTATATGTGTATGTATGCCCCGGTCCTCCCTACTCCCCAAAACTCTTAGTGGTAAATCCCTATGTTCTGCCTTGGGAAAGCAAGTTGTAGACAAATGTGCGTATATAATCTGACTCTATTGGGCTGTATGAACACAAGGAAGTAACTATACCAACCATCCAGAGATCCAAGGAAAGCCCCGTCCTTGAATCTAATCTCCCACAGTTCCGGCTCCTGGGCCTATCCCAACCCACCCACACCTTACACACTTTCATTGATACCCAGATCCCTGCCCCTACAACTGGTGTCCACCCACAGTCCCGCCCCCAGAGCTGGTCTCCGCCCACCATCAGCCCCGCCCTCAAGCTTGGTGCCACCCATAGCCCCGCCCTAGAATTGGTCTCCGCCAATCAGCACTGCCCTTCAGGGCCGGCACACCAACAGCCTGGTCCCGACCCTAGTGATGCTCGGAACTGGTCTCCGCCCACAGCCACTCGAGGTTACCCGCTCTCATCCCCGCCCCGGAACTGGAGGTCTCCGCTATCAATCCCACTCCACTCCTGGTGCCGCCCACAGCCCCGCCCCAGATCTTGTCCTCGCCCCGGGACCAGATCTCTGCCCAGTCAGCCCCGCCCTCCAAGACCTGTACCATTCATTGACATCTGGGCCCCGCCCCCACACCTGGTCCCCGCCCCTGGAACTGGTCTCTACCCAGTCACCCTCCAGGCCTGGTAAGGCCATAGCCAAGACCTCGCCTTCAGCCCCGCCCCGGAACCGGTCTCCGCCCAAGTCGGCCCCGCGCGCACCGCCCACCGCCTGGCTCCACACCCCCATGGCCGACCCTGCCCCAGCTACTGCCCCAGGCCAGGGGCCAACGTTGCGCTCACTAAGCAAACTACAACACCTCTGGGCGAGGCTGGGGGCGCGCGTCCGCCGCTCCCTCCCGCCACGCCTGCGCCTAAGCGCCGAACCCCCAAAAACGCCCTACTCTCCGCGCAAAACGGAAATGTACGTGCAGCGCGGCCCGCCCCAGACCGGAAGCGGAAGCGCGGGGCGGTGCCGTGGGAGGAGCCGCGCGTGGGGCAGCGGGGAGCGAGTCCATCCGTCTCCGCGAGTCGGCGCTTTTGTCCCCGCGGGAAGGGCCGGGCTTGGTGAGCGGCGGGCGGGGACTCGGGTCTGAGTCCAGGGGTGACGTGGGCCGTGGGCACCGCCAGCCCCGGGCCCTGCGTCCCTCCCGGGAACCGCGTTTCCGTCCCTGAGGCCTCGGCTGTGTGCTCAGGTCAGCCCGAAGCTGCTGTTTTCTCCTGGGTCGGGGCCCCGGGCCGCGGTCGCCTCCTCAAAGAGTCCCGGTCGCCCTCATCCGGGGCCGTTCTGCGCCCCAGGGGACTTTGGCTGTGGCTGGAGACTGTTGTGGTCGTCACAAATTTTGGGGAGGGGAGACTGCTACTGTCACCTAGAGGGTGGAGGCCGGGGAAGAGGGACGCTGCTCTTAAAGATCCTACGTTGTACAGGACAGCCCCCCACAACAAAGAATTATCAGTAGTGCCAAGTTGGGAAACCCTGCTCTAGGGCCTTTAAAAAAAAATCTCTCCAATTCTGAATAAACTATATAAATTGTTAAAAATTCGGCTTAGTCACTTAATAGGGCCTCTAAGTGACAAGGTATTTTTAAAGCCTCTGGAGTCACTTTAGAACCTCTCTCCAGACTAGTAAGTTGAGCAAGTCAAATGCTCACAGCATCAAGCTGCTTTCTCCCCTCTTAAGGAACACATGGCAGGATAGGAATCAGGTAAATCCAGGCTGGGCCCTTATTACACATTTAATCATTGAATACCCAAAAAAAGTGAACAGGATGGTGTTTCCAACAGGTGAATCCAACAACTGTACAACCTGTAAAAAGCCTCGAAAGAAGTCTTTGTGCCTTTTTATTTTCAGGTGAGAAAAGCATCATTCAAGCTCAGTTTCCTGCTGAAACCAGCCA
Source organism: Sapajus apella (assembly GCF_009761245.1). NCBI lineage: Eukaryota > Metazoa > Chordata > Mammalia > Primates > Cebidae > Sapajus > Sapajus apella. The sequence goes on from NW_022437017.1 coordinate 2,839,833, forward strand.
CAAGGTCCACCTGTCGTCACTGACACGTGGGTTTCTGTGTAACCAGGTGAGTACAATGTGGAAGCTACAGCAAAGCTCCAGCAGTCTTGGCTGTGTGGAAGAACTGCTAATGGGCTTTTCCTGTGCTCGAGTTGTAACCACATGAAAGTCACTAAGAGTGAAGGTTTCTTAAAAGTTCAAGGTAGGCAGGGCATGGTGGCTCACACCTGTAATCCCAGCACTTTGGGAGGCCAAGGCAGGTGAATCACGAGGTCAGGAGTTCAACACCAGCCTGGTGAAACCCCGTCTCTACTAAAAATGCAAAAAATTAGCCAGGCATGGTGGCAGGTGTCTGTAATCCCAGCTACTCGGGAGGCTGAGATAGAGAATTGCTTGAACCTGGAAGGTGGAGGTTGCAGTGAGCTGAGATCGTACCACTGCACTCTAGCCTGGGCAACAAGAGCAAAACTCCATCTCAAAAATAAAGAAAAAAATAAAAAGTAAAGTTTAAGGTAAAGAAACAGAAGTATTTATGGTTATATGTGTGTAAAAGAGTAAGTATAGTTACTTGCAAATATGTGTAACTGTAGATAAATATAGATTTTCTGGCGTGCTATAATACTAGAAGTTTCTGGATTTTATATAAGTATAAATATAGAAAATATTTATGTATATATGTAGTATTACAAGTCTTCCCACTGATAACTAGCAGGACAGCTCAGCAACATTCTTTTTTTTTTTTTTTAATTGCATTTTAGGTTTTGGGGTACATGTGAAGAACATGCAACAACATTCTTAAGACCTGTTTGATTTGACTTTTTTTATTGAGACCAAGTCTTGCTCCGTTGCCCAGACTGGAGTGCAGTGGTGTGATCTTGGCTCACTTCAACCTCTGCCTCCCAGATTCAGGCAATTCTCCTGCCTCTGTTTCCTGAGTAGCTGGGACTACAGACATGTGCCACCATACCCGGCTAATTTTGTTTGTATTTTTAGTAGAGATAGGTTTTTGCCATGTTGGCCAGGCTGGTCTCAAACTCCTCACCTCAAGTGATCCGCCTGCCTCAGCCTCCCAAAGTGCTAAGAATACAGGCGTGAGCCACCACACCCAGCCATCAATTTGACTTCTAAAGGCATATCAGCCCTCCACCAAACTTCAAAATAAGTATTTGTAAAAAGGATGATCTGAGCTTCCTTGTTACTAATGTGATTAGTAACAAATGTAGCATTGAATTGAGGAGCGACCAGGTGTGTTTTGAGCAATGAGATTTTCTTTTTTCCTAATGAGATTTGAAATCATTTGGAAGAATATTAAGCAACAACTTATAGACTGAAGGGTAGGGCAGTGGTTTCCAAAAAGATTGTCCTCTGCACCTTGCCTCCTGTATTAGTCCACTTTCACACTGCTATAAAGAACTACCTGAGAGTTTTCACACTGTTATAAATAACTTCCTGAGACTGGGTGACTTATAAAGGAAAGAATTTTAATTGACTCACAGTTGTGCATGGCAGGGGAGGCCTCAGGAAACTTACAGTCCTGGCAGAAAGCAAAGGGAAAGCAAGGCACATCTTACATGGTGGCAGGAGAGAGAAGAGGTAAGCGCCAGACTTTTAAACCATCAGATCTCATGAGAACTTACTCACTATCAGGAGAACAGCAAGGGGGAAGTCTGTCCCCATGATTCAGTTACCTCCTACCAGGCCCCTCCTCTGACATGTGGAGATTATTATAATTCAAGATGAGATTTGGGTGGGAGAACACAGAGCCAAACCGTATCATTTCTTAATAGGAATTAACTTCGTTTCTTAAAACTTCTCTGAAATAGCAGTATGGTGATTAATATTGCAGAGAATGATGTTAAATAATCTTGTATTCAGTTGTGGGGTTTTTACTAATTGTGTGTGTTTGCACCTCTTCCATTTTAGCTTTTCTACAAAATTCTTGAGGGAGTGTTTGCTTATCATGCAATAGATACTATTTGAGTGCACAGTTTATGGTGACTAACCATCCTCATTCATTCAGGACCAAGGGATTTGCCAGGGCACAGGACATCCATTGTTCAAACCAGGACAATCCTTGGCAAACTAGGTCGCCTCCATGAGTCAGGCCCTGGGTCAGATGCACAGCAACCCTGGAGGACCCGAAACAGGCCCTGTCTTACCTCCATAAAATTTACCTTCTAACAGGGAAGATGAATTTTAAACAGTGAATGACAGGAGTGATCTGGGAACTTGGCACAAGTGGACTTGGTCAGAGGAAACAGAGAAGCTTTCTGGGGAAGGATATTTAGCTTGAGAGCTTAAGCTGTTATAGAACTGGACTGGGGTCTGCTCATCTGGTGGTGCAGTAAACCCAGATGTCTACATTGAGAGTTGCTGCAATGGATAGAAAGGCTTCTTTTATGCAGGACAGTAAATAAGGAAGACCAGACCATTAAATGCTCAAATCCTGGCCTCCCCAGTGGCTTCTAGGCAAGGATTTTTTTTTTTTTTTTTTAAAGAGACAGAATCTCACTGAGTTGCCCAGGCTGGAGTGCAATGGCACGATCTCGGCTCACTGCATCCCCTGCCTCCTGGGTTCAGGTGATTCTCCTGCCTCAGCCTCCTGAGTAGCTGGGATTACAGGTACATACCACCACACCCAGCAATTTTTTTATATTTTTAGTAGAGATGGTGTTTCACCGTGTTCATCAGGCTGGCCTCGAACTCCTAACCTCAGGTGATCCACTTTAGCCTCCCAGAGTGCTGGGATTACAGGCATGAGCTACCACACCCGGCTAGGCAAGGATTTCTAAAGGCAATGATAAATTACAGAAAAGCAGAAGCTACAGGCAATATCGTAAAGCAATGCATGGAGATTACATGCTGGTTTAGTCCTAAAAAGGCAAAGATATCTTGAAGCAGGAGCTTATAGGTCACAGGTAGATTCAAAGATTTTCTGATTTGTAATTGGTTAAGGAAAAGAAGCTTTGTTTAAAAATTTAGGGACTGTAGGAAAATGTTAACTAGCTTGGGGAAGTAACTTTTCTCCAAGCCCTTCAGGAAGAAACTTAGCACAAAGGACGCTGAAATTCAGCCTTCACTTCCCCTTTATCTGGGGTCCCTGAGCCAGCAGATCCATTCAGTGGGGGTCCTCAGTGGGAGTCCCAGCCTCGGAAAGGCAACTCAGGGACACAGGTTGTTATCTTCAGTTTCATAGGGAAAGCAAACATCTCTGGAGCCTTAACTTCTTTGGCTGTTGTTTTAGGTTACTATTACCTTCTTGTTTAACAGGTTCCTTATTTACTTCTGGGGCTAGCTGGATGCCTGGAATTTCTCTTTAAGGATCTTCAGGATTTTCCTTTATTTTCATGCTGAGGGTTCACAGGCCCCTAAAAAAGGGAATTGCTGTTTCATCTCCAAGTTGGGGTCAGATGTAGCTAGTCACAGGGCTCGACTGGAGTGAGGGGACAGGGATATGTCAGCACTGCCTGTTGAGGAAGCTGCGTAAGGAAAGTCCCCTGCCACAGGAGAGAGGCTGCCATGCTCCTTACACTGGGAACACGGGGATGACTGAAGCCGAGACAAGAACAGGGAAAGAAGCCGGGCATAGTGGCTCACACCTGTAATCCCAGCACTTTGGGAGGCTGAGGCAGGTGGATCACTTGAGGTCAGAAGTTCGAGAGCAGTCTGGTCAACCTGGTGAAATCCTGTCTCTACTAAAAGTGTAAAAATTAGCTGAGTGTGGTGGTGCACACCTGTAGTCCTAGCTACTCAGGAGGCTGAAGCAGGAGAATTTCTTGAACCTGGGAGGCAGAGGTTACAGTGAGCTGAGATTGCACCACTGTACTCCAGCCTGGGCGACAGAGCGAGACTCCTTCTCACACAAAAAAAGAGAAGAACAGGGAAGAGGTGTGACCAAGACCAAGAGGGAGGCAGAACCAGACCAGGCCTCACTTCAGACTCTGTTCTCAGGCCAGTGGGAAGAGACCGAAGAGCTGTGGGCCGGAGGGTGATGCGGTTTGCATGTAGTGTAAGCATGTGGATTAACAAGGACTTCAGGATTCAGAAGGAAGACGTTTAAGAGGCAAGAGAGAAGGTGTTCTGAGGTAACTTAGGAATCAGATGATTATTCCCTAAGCCGGGATGATGGTTCTGCAGTAGGAAGGATGTAGAAAGAAGATACCTGGGAGTTAGAACTGAGAGAATGTGTTGCTGCTCGCATTCATCCATGCCTTGGTCAGAGAGCTCACAGTGCCCACTGTGCCCCAGCTCCCGTCTGTGCAAACCTGCAGGCAGCCCCGTTAGCCCAGGGCTATGTGCCCATTTTTACTTTGCCACTCACAGGGCCTCGCCTCTGCATCCTCAAGGAAGTCAGCCCTCCACATGTCTAAGCCCTGTCCAGCGTGGTAGCCACTAGCCACATGGAGCTATTTCAATTAAACCAATGAAAATGAAACACAATTAAAAATTTGTTTTCAGGCCAGGCATAGTGGCTCATGCCTGTAATCCCAGCACTTTGGGAGGCGGAGGCGGGTGGATCACCTGAGGTCAGGAGTTTGAGACAAGCCTGGCCAACATGGTGAAACCCTGTCTCTACTGAAAATACACAAATTAGCTGGGCATGGTGGTAGGTGCTTATAATCCAGCTACGAGGGAAGCTGAGGCAGAATTGCTTGAACCTGGGAGGCAGAGGTTGCAGGTTGCACCACTGCACTCCAACCTGGGTGACAGAGTGAGACTCAAAAAAAAAGAAGAGGGAAAGAGGTGTGACCAAGACCAAGAGGGAATGTGAAAAGGTGCAACTGCTGTGGAAAAGTTTGGCAGTTACTCAAAAAGCTTTCAGTGGCGAAAACTGCAATCACTTTTGCACCAGCCTGAAAGCTATCACATAGGTTATTCAACCAGTCCCCTACTGATGGTCATTTGTGGTGTTTTCAGCCCTTTGCGATTATACGAAGTCCCACAGTGAATAATCTTACACATCTTTTAGTATTTGTGTACCTTTGAGATAGATTTCTAGAAGTGGGATTCTAGGAAAGAGCAGATGTTTTCTGTAGCCTTGCTTGACATCAGTAAATTTCCCTCCCTAGGGGTTGCCCCAGCAGTGTGTGAGAAGGAAGGGTGTGGGCCACTGTGTCTCTGTTGACCTGACAGTTAGGAAATAGTACCAGAGTTGCTGTAATCTGCATCTCCCTGTGAGTGAGGTCACTGGTGATTCCACGATCGGTATTGTCCTTGGGATGATAGTGGGGAAGCCAGATTGCTCCATGTGAGGACTGAGGAAAGGAGACAGAGTGAAGAGCTCTGGCTGGGAAGGGGGACACAGACTGGGCAGTAATCAGAAAGAAAGCTGTGCTCCAAGCATAGGCTCATGGCACTGCGGAAGATGCGACGGGAGGAGTGGGGAGAGCAGGGCGCAGGTTGTGGTGCTGGCAGCAACACAGGAAAATACATTCCTCCTTGTGATCGTTACCCTGAGAAGTGGGATCCTGATTGTCTGCTGAAAATGAGATGATTTGTCATCTCTTGCTGCCTAACAAATGATCTCAAACCATAGTCACTTAAAACAATGACCGTTTATTGTCTCACTGTTTTTGTGTTTCAGGAATTCAGGAGTGGCTTGGCTGGAAGGCTCTGGCTGGAAACTTGCAGAAGGCTTTCAGCTGAGTCCACATCATCCGAAGGCCCCACTGGTACTGGGGGCCCCTCCATGGCCTGCAAGTCAGAGCTGGCTGTTGGTGGGAGGCCTCAGTTCCTCTCCACCTAGGCCTCTCCACAGAGCTGCTTGAGCATCTTCCCAGCATGACAACTGGCATCCGCTAGAGCAGCATCCAGGAGACCAAGGCAGAAGCTGCAGTGTTTTCTAGGACCTGGCCCTGGAAGTCACCCCTGCACCCACCCCCGCTGTCTCCTATGCCATATTCTGCTGGTCACACAGGTCAGCCCTAATTCCATGTGTGTGTTGGGCCTACACAGGGTGTGAGCACCAGAAGGCTGGGATCACTCATTAGGAAGCAGTTACCACAGAGGGGACAGGGGAGGAGGTGTGAGGTAGGATCACCCAGCAGGGCTGAGGGTTCTTTTCATGTTGGTGACTGTGTTCTTCCAGAGTGGCAGCGTCACAGCCCTTGCACAGAGTCGTCTGCCTGAATGTCCCCTGGAGTGGGCGGATGATGGAAGTCACACCTGGCTAGAGTTCTGCTGGGTTGGCCTGATGGCGGGGGGAGGGAAATCGGCTGAAATGAGGGGCAACTGGGTGAGGATGAAGTCAAGAGAGGGGGTGGCTAAGGCAGGACGGTGAGTGGCCGAGGCAGAGTCCAGGCAGGAAAAGGGTGACCGAGGCAGAGTCCAGGCAGGAAAAGGGTGACCGAGGCAGAGCACAAGCAGGAGTGGGGTGACTGAGGCAGGAGAAGGACTGACTGAGGCAGAGCTCAGGCAGGAAGGGGGTGACCGAGGCAGAGCACAGGCAGAAGGGGGGCGACCGAGGCAGGGCACAGGCAGGAGGGGGGCGACCGAGG
>NW_022437017.1:2846318-2875795 GCF_009761245.1 Sapajus apella
GGGGGCGACCGAGGCAGGGCACAGGCAGGAGGGGGGCGACCGAGGCACGGCACAGGCAGGAGGGGGTGACCAAGGCAGGAGAGGGTAACTGAGGCAGAGCATGGGCAGGAGGGGGCGACTGAGGCAGGAAGGAGGAGACTAAGGTAAAGTATGGGCAGGAGGAGGGTGATTGAGGCAGGAGGAGGGTGATTGAGGCAGGAGGGGGGTGACTGAGGCAGGAGGGGGGTGACTGAGGCAAGAGGGGGTAACTAAGGCAGAGCACAGGCAGGAGAGGAGGTGACCAAGGCAGAGCACAGGCAGGAGGGGTGACCAAGGCAGAGCGCAGGCAGGAGGGGTGACCGAGGCAGAGTGCAGGCAGGAGGGTTGACTGAGGCAGGAGGGGGTGACCGAGGCAGAGCGCAGGCAGGAGGGGTGACCGAGGCAGGAGGGGGTGACTGAGGTAGAGCACAGTCAGGAGGGATGACGGAGGCAGGAGGGGTAACTGAGGCAGAGCACAGGCAGGAGGGGTGACCGAGGCAGAGAACAGGCAGGAGGGGTGACCGAGGCAGAGAACAGGCAGGAGGGGTAACTGAGGCAGCGCACAGGCAGGAGAGGAGGTGACTGAGGCAGAGCACAGGCAGGAGGGGGCGACTGAGGCAGGAGGAGATGACCGAGGCAGGAGGAGATGACCGAGGCAGGAGGGGTGACCGAGGCAGGAAGGGTGACTGAGGCCTGCATGTGATCAGAGGACATGTGGTGAGAGAAAAAATGAGTGAACATGGTGAAAGTTGAGGAGGGAGGTTGGGTTCAGAGAGAGGGGAGTTTTGGAACGTCATTCTGGGTGGTATGACAGTGCCTGGTGATGACCAAGCCTGAGGGGACCTGTGGAAACGTGTGGCTGATGGGAAGAGAAGGACAAAGGGCCCTGGAGCTGAGAAACTCCTGAGACCCTGAGGGTCTTTGATGTCATCCAGAAGCTGGGACTGGAGGTGGGAAAAGTGATGGAGGCAGGCGTCTGAGTCCCCAGGGAAGGAGGGAGTGGCTGGGAATGCATTTTTGGCCGCACTTGGATGGGAAGAATGTGCCATGAGACTGCACAAAGCCAAGGTTCTTAAAGGGGGTGGAGCAGAGTGGTTGAGCTGGGGACAGAGGAAGGCACAGTTTTCCATCAGCTGGCCTTGAATTCATTGCCTGCTCTGCAAAATAAAGGCCCAGTGTGGAAGCCAGAATTTGCATTTTAAGAAGGACGGGAAGGATGAGCTGAGGAGGGCCTGTCCCCAGCAGCCCGAGAGGGAGGAGGCTGTGGGGACTTGGAGTGTTCCATTTCTTCCAGAGCACTGTCCTGAGGGTGCTTCAGGAAGAAGGGAGGCGCGTCCTGCCTCCCCGCTGCCCTTTTGCTGTCAGAGTCACAGGATGGCGGCCCTTGTCCTGCCCGCCACCAGTGGTGAGTCGTGGGGTCTTGGCATTTCTCATAGTCCAGGACTGAAAGGCTCTGACCCTCAGCCTGGGATGGGAGGGGGCTGGGCAGAGCAGGTGAGGCAGGAGGGGAGCCCCAGGGGCCCAGAGGTCCTCCGTGTCCGATCGGGCAGCCCTTGGGATTTGGGACTTAGGTGTTTGGGTGTCTGGATGTGACCTGTGTAGTGAATGTGCTGGAGCTTTTGAATTCTCCCTTTATTTCTTTCTGTGAACCTGATAAAAACACCATGATGTCCATGGAACCTGTTTCCTCATCTGTGAAGTGGTAATAATCTCTTCCCCAAGTGCAGTCAGACCTTGAGCCCTGTTACCTTTTGTTGGGGAGACGGCTGTTTGGGTGTCTTAGGAGAGCTGTGAGTAGGTGTTTGCAGGGGGTGTAGGTAGGTGCTGTGTGGGTATAGGAGGGGGATATGGTCAGTCACAGGCAGATATGTGGGCGTTAGGCCTGAATCCCTGGCACTCATTTCTCCTCCTCCAGCTGCGTCTTCCCCATTCCCAGCCTCTCAGCAAAAAGGACACACAGAAGGCGGAGGGCTGGTTAATGAGCTCCTGACAAGCTGGCTACAGGTGAGTTGGATGCTCCTTTTCCCAAATCGTTATTTCTTTAGCCAGAAGGTTGGACTTCATACCTCCCAGCAGCCTGGAGCCTCACAGCCAAACTGGCTCCTGAGGCATCACAGGATTTCCAGGCATCTGATGGAGGGTGAGGGCTGCCCAGAAAATGTCAGTGTGTGTGGATGGTTACTGCAGGTTTAGAGCTTTCTCCAGGGTCCCTGTGTACATCACGTGCTCCTGAGAGTTTTAAGGGAAAGCCAAGTAAAGGTGTGACGATGTTCCAAGCCCAAGCAGTTTATAAAAGCCCTACGGAAATCGTTCATTCACTTGCCAAGTGTTCCTCTGATTTCTGCCATGTCCCGGGCCCATGCTCCCCTGGAGACTGAGAGAATAAGATCACAGGAGCCCCCAGTCTGAGAGAGAAAAGACAGTTGCTCTGGGGTACTGTGCATTAAACCTGAGGAGTGGCCTAAGGAGTCGAGCATTGAGGGCTGAGCCTGGAAGCCAGGGAGAGGAGCTCAGAACCCGCCCCACATCTCGTGCTCAGGTTTCCCCAGCCCTGGCTCTGTTCTCCTGGGCCCTCTTCCTGTGCAGTTGGTGAGGGTGGTCCTCGGCTAAACTGTGATGTTTGCAATGCTTTAGGGGTTGGTGACCTTCGAGGATGTGGCCGTGGAGTTCACCCAGGAGGAGTGGGCGTTGCTGGACCCTGCCCAAAGGACACTGTACAAGGATGTGATGCTGGAGAACTGCAGGAACCTGGCCTCTCTGGGTAAGCCTGACGTCATTTCTGCGTTTATTTAATGACTCTGATGGCAAGACTTGCCTTTTTTTTTTATTGTGGTAAAATTCATACAACATAAAATTCACCATTTTAACCATTCTTAGATGTCCAGTCCAGTGGTTTTTAATATATTCATGGTATTGTGCAACCATCAACACTATCTAATATTGCACTATTTTCATCACCCCTGGAAGAAACCCCATCCCCATTAAGCAGTCAATCCTCATTACTTCGCTGCTCGCTGCTGCTGGTAACCAGTCATCTGGTTTCTGTCTTTAGGGATTTACCTGTCCAGAACATATCATATAAATTGAATTATAAAATTCGTTACCGTTTGTGTCTGACTTCTTTCACGTAGCACAGTGTTTGAAAAGCTTAGCTGTGTTGTCCCAGCGTTTCGTTCCTTATGACTGAATAATATTCCATTGTATGAACATACCGCATTTTGCCAATTCGTTTTTCTGTTGATAAACATTTGAATTGTTTCCACTTTTTGACTATCATGAATAATGTACAAGTTTTTGTTTAAATGCCCACTTTCCATTTTTTTGGGTATATACTAGGAGTGGAAGGCTAGGTCACATGACATTTCTGTATTTAGATTTTTGAGGAACTGCCAGACTTCCACAGCAGCTGCACCACTTCACATTCACACCAATGCATGAGAGTTCTGGCTTCTCCACGTCTTTCCCAGCCCTTTTTCTTTTTTTTTTTTAATTGCACTTTAGGTTCTGGGGTACATGTGCAGATCATGCAGGATTGTTGCATAGGTACACACATGGCAGTGTGGTTTGCTGCCTCCATTCCCCCGTCACTTATGTCTGGCATTTCTCCCCATGTTATCCCTCCCTGGCTTTCCCACCCCGCTCCACTGTCCCTCCCTTGCCTCCCCCAACAAACCCCAGTATGTGATGCTCGCCTCCCTGTGTCCATGTGTTCTCATTGTTCAACACCCGCCTGTGAGTGAGAACATGTGGTGTTTGATTTTCTCTTCTTGTGTCATTTTGCTGAGAATGATGGTTTCCAGATTCATCCATGTCCCTACAAAGGACATGACCTCATCATTTTTTATGGCTGCATAGTATTCCATGGTGTATATGTGCTACATTTTCCTTGTCCAGTCTATCATCGATGGGCATTTGGGTTGGTTCCAAGTCTTTGCTATTATAAACAGTGCCGCAATGAACATATGTGTGCATGTGTCTTTATAATAGAATGATTTATAATCCTTTGGGTATATACCCACTAATGGGATTGCTGGGTCAAATGGAATTTCTATTTCTAGGTCCTTGAGGAAGCACCACACTGTCTTTCACAATGGTTAAACTAATTTACACTCCCACCAACAGTGTAAAAGTGTTCCTATTTCTTCACATCCTCTCCAGATTTTTTAATGATCGCCATTCTAACTGACGTGAGGTGGTATCTCAATGTGGTTTTGATTTGTATTTCTCTAACAATCAGTGATGATGAGGCTTTTTACATGTTTCTTGGCCTCATATATGTCTTCTTTTGAAAAGTGTCTGTTCATATCCTTCCCCCAGTTTTGGAAGGGTTTGTTTGTTTTCTTCTTGTAAATCTGTTTTAGTTTTTTGTAGATTCTGGATATTAGCCCTTTGTCAGATGGGTAGATTGCAAAAATTTTTTCCCATACTGTTGGTTGCCAGTTTACTCTAATGATTGTTTCTTTTGCCGTATAGAAGCTGTAGAATTTAGTTAGGTCCCATTTGTCTATTTTGGCTTTTGTTGCCAATGCTTTTGGTGTTTTAGTCGTGAAGTCCTTGCCTATGCCTATGTCCTGAATGGTTTTGCCTAGGTTTTCTTTTAGAGTTTTTATGGTGTTAGGTCTTATGTTTAAGTCTTTAATCCATCTGGAGTTAATTTTAGTGTAATGCATCAGGAAGGGGTCCAGTTTCTGCTTTCTGCACACTGCTAGCCAGTTTTCCCAACACCATTTATTAAACAAGGAATCCTTTCCTATTGCTGGTTTTTGTCAGGTTTGTCGAAGATCAGATGTTTGTAGATATGTGGCATTGTCTCCGAGGCCTCTGTTTTGTTCCATTGGTCTATATCTCTGTTTTGGTACCAGTATCATGCTGTTTTGATTACTGTAGCTTTCTAGTATAGTTTGAAATCAGGTAGTGTGATGCCTTCAGCTTTGTTCTTTTTGCTTAGGATTGTCTTGGCTATGCGGGCTCTCTTTTGGTTCCATATGAAGTTTAAGGTGGTTTTTTCCAGTTCTGTGAAGAAGGTCATTGGTGGCTTGATGGGGATAGCATTGAATCTATAAATTACTTTGGGCAGTATGGCCATTTTCACGATAGTGATTCTTCCTAACCATGAGCATGGAATGTTTCTCCATTTGTTTGTGTCCTCTCTCATTTCCTTGAGCAGTGGTTTGTAGTTCTCCTTGAAGAGGTCCTTTACATCCTTTGTTAATTGTATTCCTAGGTATTTTATTCTCTTTGTAGCAATTGTGAATGAGAGTATGCTCATGATTTGCTCTCTGTTTGTCTGTTATTGGTGTATAGAAATGCTTGTGATTTCTGCACATTGATTTTGTATCCTGAGACTTTGCTGAAGTTGCTTATCAGTTTAAGGAGATTTTGGGCTGAGATGATAGGGTCTTTTAAATATGCAATCATGTTGTCTGCAAGTAGAGACAATTTGACTTCCTCTTTTCCTAATTGAATACCCTTTTTTTTTTCTTGCCTAATTGCTCTAGCTAGAACTTCCAATACTATATTGAATAGGAGTGGTGACAGAGGGCATCCTTGTCTAGTGCCAGATTTCAAAGGGAATGCTTCCAGTTTTTGCCCATTCACTATGATATTGTCTGTAGGTTCATCATAGTTTTTATTATTTTGAGATATATTCCTTCCATACCTAGTTTATTGAGAGTTTTTAGCATAAAGGGCTGTTGAATTTTGTCGAAGGTCTTCTCTGCATCTATTGAGATAATCATGGTTTTTGTCTTTGGTTCTATTAGTGTGGTGGATTACTTTTATAGACTTGCGTATGTTGAACCAGCCTTGCATCCCCGGAATGAAGCCTACTTGATCGTGATGGATAAGCTTTTTGATGTGCTGTTGCAGTCGGTTTGCCAGTATTTTATTGAAGATTTTTGCATCTGTGTTCATCATGGATATTGGCCTGAAGTTTTCTTTTTTTGTTGAGTCTCTGTGGGTTTTAGTATCAGGATGATGTTGGTCTCATAAAATTATTTGGGAAGGATTCCCTCTTTTTGGATTGTTTGGAATAGTTTCAGAAGGAATGGTACCAGCTCCTCTTTGTATGTCTGGTAGAATTCAGCTATGAACCCGTCTGGACCTGGACTTTTTTTGCTTGGTAGGCTATTAATTGCTGCCTCAACTTCAGCCCTTATTAGTCTGTTCAAGGTTTCAGCTTCTTCCTGGTTTAGGCTTCGGAGGGTGCAAGTGTCCAGGAATTTATTCATTTCTTGCAGGCTTACTGGTTTATGTGCATAGAGTTATTTGTAGTAATCTCTGATTATAGTTTGTATTTCTGTGGAGTCAGTGGTGATATCCCCTTTATTGTTTTTTATTGCATCTATTTGATTCTTCTCCCTTTTTTGTTAATCTGGCTAGTGGTCTATTTTGTTGATCTTTTCAAAAAAAATCAGCTCCTGGATTTATTGATTTTTTTGGAAGGATTTTTTGTGTCTCTGTCTCCTTCAGTTCCACTCTGAGCTTAGTTATTTCTTGTCTTCTGCCAGGTTTTGAGTTTTTTTGACCTTGTTCCTCTAGCTCTTTCAATTTTGACAATAGGGTGTCAATTTTAGATCTTCCCTCACTTCTCTGGTGGGCATTTATTGCTATAAATTTCCCTCTAGACACTGCTTTAAATGTGTCCTAGAGATTCTGGTATGTTATGTCTTCATTCTCATTGGTTTCTAAGAGCATGTTTATTTCTGCCTTCATTTCATTGTTTATCCAGTCAACATTCAGGAGCCAGTTGTTCAGTTTCCATGAAGTGGTACAGTTCTGAGTTAGTTTTTTAATTCTGAGTTCTAATTTGATTGCACTGTGGTCTGAGAGACTGCTGTGATTTCTGTTCTTTTGTATTTGCTGAGGAGTGATTTACTTCCAATTATGTGATCAATTTTAGAGTAGGTGCCATGTGGTACTGAGAAAAATATATATTCTGTGGGTTTGGGGTGGAGATTTCTGTAGAAGTCTGTTAGGTCCACTCGGTCCAGATCTGAGTTCAAGTCCTGGATATCCTTGTTAATTTTCTGTTTTGTTGATCTGTCTAATATTGACAGTGGAGTGTTAAAGTCTCCCACTATTATTGTGTGGGAGTCTTAAGTCTCTTTGTAGGTCGTTAAGGACTTGCTTTATGTACCTGGGTGCTCCTGTATTGGGTGCATATATATTTAGGATCATTAGTTCTTCTTAATACATTGATCCTTTTACCATTATGTAATGCCCTTCTTTGTCTCTTCTGATCTTTGTTGGTTTAAAATCCATTTTATCAGAGATTAGGATTGCAACTCCTGCTTTTTTTTTTGCTCTCCATTTGCTTGATAAATCTTCCTCCATCCCTTTATTTTTAGCCTATGTGTATCCTTGCACATGAGATGTGTTTCCTGAATACAGCACATCAGTGGGTTTTGACTTTTTATCCAATTGGCCAGTCTGTCTCTTTTGATTGGGGCAGTTAGTCCATTTACATTTAAGGTTAATATTGTTATGTGTGAATTTGATCCTGCCATTTTGATGCCAGCTGGATGTTTTGCCTGTTAGTTGACACATTTTCTTCATTGTGTCGATGGTCTTTACCATTTGGTACATTTTTGGAGTGGCTGGTACTTGTTCGTTTCCTTGTTTAGTGCTTCTTTCAGGAGCTCTTGTAAGGCAGGCCTGGTGGTGACGAAATCTCTCAGCAATTGCTTGTCCATAAAGGGTTTTCTTTCTCTTTCGCTTATGAAGCTTAGTTTTTGGCTGGATATGAAATTCTGGGTTGAAAGTTCTTTTCTTTAAGGATGTTGAATATTGACCCCTACTCTATTCTGGCTTGTAGGGTTTCTGCGGAGTGATCCGCTGTGAGTCTGATGGGCTTCCCTTTGTGGATAACTCGACCTTTCTCTCTTGCCGCCCTTAGCATTTTTTTCCTTCATTTCAACCCTAGTGAATCTGACGACTATGTACCTCGGGGTTGCTCTTCTTTTTTTTTTTTTTTTTTTTTTTTTTTTGAGATGGAGTTTTGGTTGTTACTCAGACTGGAGTGTAATGGCGCAATCTCGACTCACCGCAACTTCCGCCTCCTGGGTTCAAGCAATTCTCCTGCCTCGGCCTCCCAGGTAGCTGGGACTACAGGTATGCGCCACCATGCCCAGCTAATTTTTTTTTTTTTTTTGTATTTTTATTAGAGACGGGGTTTCACCATATTGACCAGTATGGTCTTGATCTCTTGACCTCGTGATCCACCCACCTCAGCCTCCCAAAGTGCTGGGATTATAAGCATGAGCCACTGCGCCTGGCCAAGGGGTTGCTCTTCTTGAGGAATATCTTTGCAGTGTTCTCTGTATTTCCTGGACTTGAATGTTGGCCTGCCTTGCTAGTTTGAGGAAGTTCTCCTGGATAATATCCTGAAGAGTGTTTTTCAGCTTGAATTCATACTCTCCGTCAGGTACATGCAGGTACACCTATCAAACATAGATAGGTCTTTTCACATAATCCCATATTTCTTGGAGGCTTTGTTCATTTCTTTTCACTCTTTTTTCTTTATTCTTGCCTTCTCATTTTATTTTATTGAGTTGATCTTCAATCTCTGATATCCTTTCTTCTGCTTGGTCGATTCAGCTATTGAAACTTGTGTATGCTTCGCAAAGTTGTCGTACTGTGTTTTTCAGCTCCATCAAGTCGTTCATATTCTTCTCTAGGTTGTTTCTGCTACTTAGAATCTCATCTAACCTTTTTTTTCTAGGTTCTTAGTTTCTTTACACTGGGTTAGCACATGTTCTTTTAGCTCTGAGAAGTTTGTTATTACCCACCTTCTGAAGCCTGTTTCTGTCAATTCATCAGATTCATTCTCCATCCGTCTTTGATCCCTAGCTGCTGAGGAGTTGTGATCCCTTGGAGGAGGAGAGGTGTTCTGGTTTTTGGTGTTTTCCTCCTTTTTGCACTGGTTTCCTCCCATCTTAGTGGCTTTATCTACCTGTGGTCTTAGTAGTTGGTGACTTTCAGATGGGGTCTCTGAGTGGATGTCCTTTTTGTTGATGTTGAAGCTATTTCTTTCTTCCTCTTAGTTTTCCTTCTAACAGGCCCTTCTGTTGCAAGACCTCTGGAGGTCCACTCCAGACCCCGCTCACCTGGGGATCACCTGCGGGGGCTGCAGAACACCAAGAGTTGCCACCAGTTCTTCCTTTGCTATCTTTGTCCCAGAAGGGTACCTGCCAGATGTCAGCCTGAGCTCTCCTTTATGAGGTGTCTCTTTGGGTATACGGGGGTTGGAGAGTTGCTTGAGGAGACGGTCTGTCCCTTATAGGAGCTCAAGTGCTGTGCTAGGAGCTCTGTTGTTCCATGCAGAGCTGCTGGGCAGGTACCTTTAAGTCTGCCGCAGCTGAACTCATAAGCGCCTCTTTTCCCAGGTGCTCTGTCCTAGAAAGGTCGGCTTTATTTATAAGTTCCTGTGGTGCTGCTGCATTTTTTCAGAGATACCCCGCGCCACACAAAATAATCTAGTCACAGTCTGCCAGCAGAGGTGTTGCTGAGCTGCCACAGGCTCTGCCCAGCTGCTGTGTGAACTGTCTTGGTAGTGACGGACTGCATCGGTAGTGGGGGGACACCCTTCCCCCCACTGAGTTGGACTGTCCTGGGTCCAGCTGTGCTTGCTGAGAAACTCTCAATCCAGAGCATTTCATATTACTTGTTTTGTGGGGGTGATACCCACCTAGCCAGATCACCTGGCTCCCTGTCTCAGCCCCCTCCCTTTCCGTTGAATGGGCGGCTCTGTCTCCTAGGCGTTCCAGGCGCCAGTTGAAACGGCCACCCAGACTTGTGTGAGTTTCTGTGTGCCGACCCGGCACCGGCTGAAACCACTGTACTTCAGCCCGGGAATCTCCTGGTCTATGGGCAGTGAAAACTTGTTTGGAAATATGGTGAGCACTCAGCCTCTGTGCTATTCTTGCTGGGAACTGCACTCCGGAGCTGTTCCTGTTTGGCCATGTTGGATCCTCCCCCAGCTTGTCTTTTTGACTGTAGTCATACCAGTAGGTTTGAAGTGCTGTCTCGTTGTTGTTTTGATTTGTGTTTTTCTAATGACAAATGACATGGAGCATCTTTTCATGTACTTCTTGGCAATTTTTCTTTGGAAAAATATCTATTCAGGTCCTTTGCCTGTTTGTTGTTGTTGTTGTTGTTTGTTTTTTGTTTTGACAGAGTCTCCTTCTGTCATCTAGGCTGGAGTGCAATGGCACAATCTTGGCTCACTGCAACTTCCGCCTCCCAGATTCAAGCAGTTCCCATGCCTCAGCCTCCCAAGTAGCTGGAATTACAGGCATGCACCACCATGCCTGGCTAACTTTATATATATATATATATATATATATATATATATATATATATATATATATATTTTTATAGAGACAGGGTTTTACTGTGTTGGCCAGGCTGGTCTCAAACTCCTGACCTCAAGTGATCTGCCTGCCTCAGCCGCCCAAAGTGCTGGGATTACAAGTGTGAGCCGTGACTCCCAGCCTTCTGCCCATGTTTTATTTGGGTTGTTATTTTTCGTTGTTGGATTGTGAAAGCTTATTTTATGTTCTGGATACCAAATCCTTATTCAAAATACAACACATAAATAATTTCTCTATTTTGTGGGTATCTCGTCATTTTCTTGATGGGGTGCTTGGATGTACAAAAGTTACCATTTTAACCAGGCACAGTGGCTCATAGCTGTAATTCCAACACTTTGGGAGGCCAAGATGGGCAGATTACCTGAGGTCAGGAGTTCAAGTCCAACTTGACCAACTTGATGAAGCCCCATCTCTATTAAAAATGCAAAAGTTAGCCAGGCACAGTGGTAGGTGCCTGTAATCTCCGATACATGCAAGGTTGAGGCAGGAGAATCGCTTGAACCTGGGAGGCGGAGGTTGCAATGAACTGAGATCCACTGTATTCCAGCCTGAGAAACAGAGCGAGACTCCATCTCAAAAAACCAAAAAAGGTTTAATTGTGAAGAAGTCTGTTGTATGTAGTTTTTCTTTCTTGCTTGTGTTTTTGGTGTGATACCTAAGAAACTACTGCCCCTATGTTTTCTTCCAAGAATTTTCTAGTTTTAACTCTTCCAGTTAGCTGTTTCATCTACCTTGAGTGAATTTTGCATATGGTGTGGAGAAAGGGTCAACTTTATTCTTTTGCATTTGTACATCCAGTTATCTCACCACCTTTATAGAAGATATGGTTCTTTCCCTGTCAAATGAGCTTTGCACCCTTATTGGAAAGTATGTGGCCATACACACTGGAGTTTATTTATGTACTCTCAATTCTATACTGTTGGTCTATATATCTTGAACTCCTGACCTCAAGTGATCCGGCTGCCTTGGCCTCCCAAAGTGCTGGGATCACAGGTGTGAGCCACCATTCCTGGCTCCATTGGTCTGTATATCTATCCTTGGGTCAGTACCACCCTGTCTTGTTGACCGTTATGTTGTAGTAAGTTTTGATAATTGTAAGTGTAAATCTTCCTACTTTGTTCTTCTTTTTCAGCACTTGTCTGTTCAAGATCCCTTGTAGTGTCACAAATTTTCAGATCAGTTTATGCGTTTCTGAAAGAAAAGAAAACTATTGGAATTTTGATAATGATTCTTTTACCTCTGTAGATCATTTTGGGTAGTATTGTCACCTTAACAATATTAAGGTTTCAGATACATAACCTTCTGTTACTCATTTTTAATCTCATTCTGTTATGATTAGGGAAGATACTTTATATGAATTCATTGCTTTTAAATTTAGTGAGACTTTCTTTATAGCCTAACATATGATCTGACCCAGAGAATGTTCCATGTACATTTGAGATGAATATGCGTTCTCTTCTTGGGTGGTATGTTCTTTCTATATCTGTTAGGTCTGGTTAGTTTACAGTATTGTTTAAGCCCTCTGTTTCCTTTTTGGTCTTCTAATATGTTGTTCTATCCATTATTGAAAGTGGAGTATTGAAGTCTCAAACTCTTATTATAAAACTCTCTATATCTTTCTTCAATTATGGCAGTTTTTACTTGATCTGTTTTGGTGTTCTTATTAGGCACCTGTATGTTTATAACTGTTATATTTTCTCCATGAATTAATGCTTTATAAATCTATAATGTCTTTCTCTGTGTTTTATAACAATTTTTCTCGTATGAAATATCTTTTTACATTTGTTCATTATCAACCATATTTGTGTCTTTGAATGAAAAGCAAGTCTCATATAGATAGTATGTACAGATTCTCTACAACTTTGATGGGGTTATGTTCCAATAAAGCCATTGTAAGTTTAAAATGCCATAAGAAAAAATTCAAATCAATGAAAAAAGAAAAAAAAAGTCAAAAATGCATTTAATTCACCTAACCTACTGAACATAATAGCTTAGCCCAGCCTAAACATGCCCAGAACACTTACATTAGCCTACAGTTGGACAAAGTCATCTAACATAACAGTATATTTTATAATAAAGTGTTGAATATCTCAACAGTTATAAATTATATATTGAATATTGTACTGAAAGTGAAAAACAGAATGGTTATAGGGCACTTGAAGTGTAGTTTCTACTGAAAGCATATGACCTTTGCACCATAGAAAAATTAAAAACCCATACCATTGTAAACTGGGGACCATCTGTAATTGGGTTATTTTTTAAATCCATTCTGCCAAAATCCACCTTTTAATGTGTAATTACTGACAAGGAAGGAGATACTTCTGCCTATTTACTGTTTGCTAAATACCTATTTGCTTTTTTCTATGCCTCATATCATTTTTGTTCCTCAGTTGTTTCATTGTTGTTTCCTTTAGTGTTGGATATTTTCTAGTGTACCATTTTGATTCCCTTCTCATTTCTTTGTATTCTTTTTAGTTGTTTTCTTAGTGGTTGGCCTGGGAATTCTAATAAGCATTTTAATTTATAACAATCTAGTTTAATAGCAACTTAGTTTCAATAATATATAAAAACTGTTTCATTATAGATGTTTAGTAATTTTGTCACAAAGTACATCTGTATGCATTGTGTGCCCATTAATGTACATGTATAATCATTTATGGTTTTGTCTTTAAACTATGTAGTAATAAAAGAGAAGTTACAAACCAAAAACACAGTGTCAGTGACTTTGATATTTACCTCTGTATTTACCTTTACCACTGTTCTTTACTTCTTTCTATGGATTCAAGTTACTGTCCATTATCTTTTCATTTTGTCGTGAGGTCACCCTTTATCATTTTTTGTAGGGTAGATGTAATAGTGACAAACACTCAGTCTTTGTTTATGGGAAGGTCTTCATTTCTTTATTTTTGAAGGGGAGTCTTGCCAGATGCAGAATTCTTGGTTGCCATTTTTTCTCAGCACTTTGAATATACCACCCCAGTCCTTGGTGGTCTCCATTGTTTCTGATGAGAAACTGTCTGTTAATCTTACCAAGGATCCTGTGTACATGATAAGTCACCTCCGTCTTGCTGTTTTTAGGATGCTGCCTTTGTCATTCAACAGTCTGATTAATATGTGTTTGACGCCGGTTGCAATGGCTCCCACCTATTAGCCCAACACTTTGGGAGGCTGAAACAAGAGGATCCCTTGAGACCAGGAGTATGAGACCAGCCTGGGAAACTTAGAGAGACCCTGTCTCTACAAAAAAAATTAAAAATTAGCCAGATGTGGTGGTACACACCTGTGGTCCCAGCTTCTTGGGAGGCTGAGGTGGACGGACTGCTTGAACCCAGGAGATCAAGGCTGCAGTGAGTCATGATCATGCCACTGCACTCAGCCTGGTTGACAGAGTAAGAAGACCCTGTCTCAAAGTGTGTGTGTGTGTGTGTGTGTGTGTGTGTGTGTGTGTGTGTGTGTTTCAGTATGAATCTATTTTTTCAAGTTTATTCTACTTGAGTTTGCTGAGCTTCTTGGATTTGTACATTTGTGCCTTTCTTCAAATTTTGAGAGGTTTTTAGCCATTATTTCTTCCACATTCTTACCCCTTTCTTTACATCTCTCTCTTCTCTGCATCATATATATGTTGATATGTGTGATAATATCCCACAGGTCTCAGGCTCTGTTCATCTTTTTAAAAATTTTCTCACTGTCTCTCTTTCTCTCTCGTTGATAAAGGTTCTCACTTACTCTGTCACCCAAGTTTGAGTGCAGCAGACTGATCACGGCTTACCACAGCCTTGACCTCTTGGGCTCAAGTGATCCTCCCACATCAGCCTCCCAAACAGGAAGGCAAGGCTACAAACATGCATCACCATGCCCAGCTAACTGTTTAATTTTTTTTTGTAGAGTCAGGGTCTCACTATGCTGCCCAGGCTGGTCTTGAACTCCCAGACACAAGCAAGCCTCCTGCCTCGTCCCCAAAATGTGCTGGTATTATAGGCATGAGCCACCACACCTGGTCTCTCTCTTTTTTCTGCTCCTCAGACTGGATAATATCAATTGTCCTATCTTCATGGACACCAATTTTGTCTTCTGCCTGCTCAAATCTGTGCTGAATGTTCCATTTCAGATACTGTACTTTTCAACTCAGATTTTTATTTGCCTTCCTGAAGTTTCTATCTCTTTACATTTTCCATTTTGGTGGGGTTTTTTTGATATGCCAGTCATACCCGTTTTGCTGTTTCTCATTTGATGAGAATTTGTACTCATGGTTTCCTTTAGTTCTTTTTTTTTTTTTGAGACGTAGTTTCATTCTTTTCGCCCAGGCTGGAGTGCAGTGGCGTGATCCCAGCCCATTATAACCTCCACTTCCCAGGTTCAAGTGATTTTCCTGCCTCAGCCTCCCGAGTAGCTGGGATTACAGGCATATACCACCACCCCCAGCTAATTTTGTGTATTTAGTAGAGACAGGGTTTCTCCATGTTGGTCAGGCTAGTCTTGAACTCCTGACCTCAGGTGATCCACCTGCCTCAGCCTCTCAGAGTGCTGGGATTACAGGCATGAGCCACCATGCCTGGCCTCATTTAGTTCTTTATACATATGTCGTGTACATCTTTTAGCAGGTTTAAAATAGTTGATTTATTTTACTTAGTTAAGTCCAGTGTTTGAACTTCTGAAGGGACAGTTTCTACCAGCTTCATTCTTCTTGTAATGGGCCCAACATTTGTTTCCTTGCCTGCCTCATAATTATTTTGTTGAAACTAGGCATTTGGAATACCATAAAGTAACAATTTGGGAATCAGACTTTTCCCCATCTCCAGTTTGTTTCGCTTCTTGTAGTTAGTATTGTACCTGTAGAATGTACAACAGTTCTTTTTTTTTTTTTTTGAGATGGAGTCCTGCTCTGTCACCCAGGCTGGAGTGCAGTAGTGCGATCTTGGCTTACTGCAACCTCCACCTCCCAGGTTCAAGCAATTCTTCTGCCTCAGCCTCCGGAGTAGCTGGGGTTACAGGTGCACACCACCACACCTGGCTAATTTTTGTATTTTTAGTAGAGACAGGGTTTCACCATGTTGGCCAGGATAGTCTGAATCTCTTGACCTCATGATCCACCCACCTCAGCCTCCCAAAGTGCTAGGAGTACAAGTGTGAGCCACTATGCCCAGCCACATACAACAGTTCTAAAGTTAGTTCTGAAATAGAACTACTGTATATTCTAAAGTTCAAGAATATTGTATATTATAAACTACTGTTAGAATATACAATAGTTCTATTTCAGAACTAACTTTGTAATGTCTGTATTTGTCACGTGTGGCCACTGAAGTCTCTTCTAATAGCTTAATGGTCATATAGTGATTTGAAGGCCTGGAACAAAAAAGGGAAAAAAACTTCCAGTCTCTTTACATGGGCTCTACGTGTACAAAGGGACATGCCTTTAATACTTAGGTAGGCAGTTAACTCTGCCTTGCCCTTCATTTCTGGCTTGTGCAGAGCCTGAAGGTCAGCAAAAGGTAAGGGTTTAGTGAATATGCTCCCAGCCCTGGGTATGTGCTTGGAATTATAGGTTCCTGAGAATTTGAGGAAGACTTTTCAAAGTCCCACTCCCCAAACATCTTTTTCCCCATTTTTCCTTCCAGGCTTTTTGTTTAGTCTTTGGTTTGCTTCTACTATTTTCTCTTGCCTCAGGCAGTACTGACTAATACATTTGCCTTTATACATGTCAGCCACGGGTGTTCAGGGTAACCAGCTAAGTCCTCGAATTATTAGATAAATCAAGGCAAGCCTTTGAGCCAGTCCTTCAGGGAACCACCAGACAGGTCAGAAAAAGCAACCACAGAGTAAGTTCTGTTCTGCTGCCTCCAAGTACTAGGAATACAGGCTGTCGTCTTCAAGGTTGTAGACAAAGCAGGGGAAAGAGGATGGGACTGGAGTCCATTTAAAGTATCATAAATCGCTCTCACCCAAATTCAGCTGGGTTTTCTGATAAAGCATTCTCCTGATTGCTATGGACTTTCGATAAATTTCCAGAGTTCCAATAAAGTGGACCCTGACAGCTTTTGCCAGTTTATTCACTGTTTTTGTGACAGAGGAACTTTTGGAATTCCGTACTCCACCACTGTCACTGTCATCCCTATCCCAAATCTCTCTTAAGCACCTCCGTGTTCTTAGGTCTGTGCTGGGGCTTGAGAGTACAGTGATGAATGAGACAGATGTGGTCCCACCCGCATGGGCTGTCTCTCATTCCTGCCTTATGAGCTGAAGATCTCTTTCTTGCCCTGACTTTATATTCTTCATGGTTGAAAGTTTTGGGGCCACTGAAGTGTACATTTGAACTTAGGTGTAGGCTTCTAGGGCTATTTATGCCCTATTACCTTGAATATTGAGTTGAATATGTTTGCATTTTTGTTCCCTGTGAGAGTTACCATGTGCATTAGAATTAAGACATCATTTATTTCACTGCTCCTAAAGTCACACTTTTCCATCTTCAGAAATGTTGGTTTTGTTTCATGGAGTTGGTTGTCCCCAGCACAGTTCCCTGTATCATGTGTATTTTTTCCATAAATAGGTTGTCATGTTAATAAACCCAGACTGATATCCCAGTTGGAACAAGACAAGAAGGTAATGACAGAGGAAAGAGGAATTCTACCAAACACCTGTCCAGGTGAGCACCAGGTGGATGTGAGCCCTTGTGAGGAATAGCTCTGGCCAGTGGCTTGGTGGTTGGCAGTATTACATTAGTTAATGTCAATCAGGGAACTTTGTAAAATGCCCTTTTCCTGACAAAGATGCACGAGAACATTTGGTATGAGCGCCCTCGTGTACTTTCTTTTCTGACTCTCTCTTCGTCATCTCATACTTCGCTTCAGGCTCAGGGAAGAAACAAAGATGCAACTCTTTTTAAAATTTCAGTCAAGTTCCTTCCAACTTTGCATTCCTGATCGCTCCTCTTTTTACCAGTCTGTGACCAGTCTCAATTTGTCTGGAATCTTTGTTTAAAATGAATACTTAAACTTTTCATAACCAAATCCTCTTTGTTGCAAACATCCTCAAACACCCTGATCCCTTAGAGTCTGCCCTTACACATGAGAAAGGGCAGACTCTAAGGGATCAGGGTGTTTGAGGATGTTTGCAACAAAGAAGACTTTGAAAAGTCTTCCTCATATTCTCAGGAACCTATAATTTCCATTTCTTTCCTCCATCAACCTAAATTTCTTTTCCATTTGTTTCAGATTTGGAGACTCTACTTAAAGCCAAATGGTTAACTCCTAAGAAGCATGTTTTCAAAAAAGAACAGTCTAAACGTGTAAAAACAGTAAGACTAACATGGGTGATTTCTTGTTTTCTACAGCAGGAGAATGCCCTAAGTTTAGAAAGGGTGCAAAATAACCAGGAGAGGCATTAAAGGAAAGTGTCATTTATAATTGAGAATGCCATGTCCCTGGAGAGACACTGTGAAAATTGTGAATTTTTAGAGAAATATGAGTTAGCTCCAAACTTACTTCTTTACTGAGAGTTCCCACAAGTAAATATTTCCTGTCTGCCTGTGGCTCAATATTGACTGCTGGAAATGAAACTTCATCCAGAAGTTATCAGAAAATGTTTTGTGAATCTGATAAGGGCTTGTGACAAAGCATCTATCTTTTTTAACTTTCTTAGAGCTGAAACTGGGCAGAAACCATATACAACCACTTAAAGTGCCAAAATACCAATTATAATAATGTAATAGAATTCCTGGGAGATAAAATTCCTATGAGAACATTAAGTATTTCCTATATTATAAATGATAGTTATCATTCGTCTCTTAATCCTCAGGAAAGAAGTCATCGTGGAGTGAAGCTCAATGAATGCAATCAGTGTTTTAAAGTCTTCAGCACAAAATCTAACCTAACTCAGCACAAGAGAATACATACTGGAGAAAAACCCTATGACTGTAATCAATGTGGAAAGTCCTTCAGCAGTAGATCTTACCTAACTATTCATAAGAGAATCCATAATGGGGAGAAGCCCTATGAATGCAATCACTGTGGGAAAGCATTTAGTGATCCCTCATCCCTTAGACTGCATGTGAGAATTCACACCGGAGAAAAACCCTACGAATGTAACCAGTGTTTTCACGTCTTCCGCACTAGTTGTAACCTTAAAAGCCACAAGAGAATTCACACAGGGGAGAACCACCATGAATGTAATCAGTGTGGAAAAGCTTTCAGCACAAGGTCCTCCCTCACTGGGCACAATAGCATTCATACAGGAGAGAAACCTTATGAATGTCATGATTGTGGAAAAACCTTCAGGAAGAGCTCCTATCTGACACAGCACGTAAGAACCCACACTGGAGAAAAGCCCTATGAATGTAATGAGTGTGGGAAATCCTTCAGCAGTAGCTTTTCTCTTACTGTGCACAAGAGGATACATACTGGTGAGAAACCCTATGAGTGCAATGACTGTGGAAAAGCCTTTAATAATCTCTCAGCTGTGAAGAAGCACTTAAGAACTCACACTGGAGAAAAACCCTATGAATGTAATCATTGTGGGAAATCCTTCACTAGTAACTCATACCTTTCTGTGCACAAGAGAATACATAATAGGTGGATATGAATTACTGCAGGAACTTCTGGAGGAAAGCACTCATTGATCTTTCATCCTTAAGATATTTTGAGAGAGCTCACACTGGATGTATGTTATTTGTTACAGCGTAACAAATGATCCCCCAAAACTTTGTGGCTTCGAACACCAAACATTTATTATCTCACAGTTTGCACAGGTCAGGAATTCAAGAACAGCTTATCTCTGTAGTTACACTGCGGGATCTTTCATGCACTTACTTGCAGTCAAGATGTCAGCCAAAGCTATGGTCATCTAACATCTTTACTGATGACCAGTCCACTGATGACTCATTCACATGCCTAGAAAGTTGGTGTTGGTTGTTGTCAGGGGACCTTCAGTCATTAACATGTAAGCCTCTCCACGTAGGCGTCTTTACAAGACTGAGTTCTTTATGATTTGGCAGTAAGTTCTCCCCAAGGTTAGTGATCCAAGAGAGGACCAGTACAGAGGCCAAAATGGCTTTTATGACCTATCCTCGGGAGGACTGTTAAGCTCTCACTGATTTCCTATTGTATCAGTCTCACAACACACCAATCTTGATACGATGTGGGAGACTACAGAAGGTATGAATACCAGGAAACAGATCACTCAGAAACATCTGGGAAACTTCCCATGGAATTAATGAAGAAAAGCCCTTAGCAGATCACCCTTTTAATCTAATCAATATGAAATAGCATTCAGTGACTCCCATTAATTCACTCTGAAGAGAGAAACCTTTTGAGTACAGCCTGTGTGGTAAAGCTCTCAGCTCGAACTCTCGCCCTCATGGGCCCAGAAGATGATGTACTGAGAGAATCCTGAAGAATGGAACAGCTATAGGAAAGCCTTCCGTGATATCACCAGGGATTCATGTGACAGCTCACACTAAGGGAGAAAGTCTGCAAATGTGTCATCAGAATGCAGAAGCCTTCAGGGACAGTCATCCTGTAAGACACATTGGAAATCACACGTGGAACAACATTCAAATGTGGAATACCCTACAGCAAAAGTGTTCGCATTACTGAGCAAAATGCAGCGTGGTCTTCTTCAGTGACCATGGGAAAACCTTGAATGTTCTCTCAGTTTTTAAGGGACTTGAGAATTAATTCTGGAGAGAATGCCCCATTGAACATCAACATTGGAGAGCTTTCCGTTTTCCCACATTTGTTAGGAAACTTGTGAGTGTTCACACTGTAGAGAAACTTGCAAATATGAAGAATAAGAGAAAGCCTTCAATGATGCCTCTGTGTTAGGGAAAATACGGAACTTCTCTCTGGGTGCAAAACCTATGAGTATATTAATATTGGAAATATTTTCAGTGATTCTTCTCTTTCTTGTATGTGAGGGAACTTATATGGAGAAACCCCTAGGAATGTAATCAGTGTTAGGATGCCTCATCCTCAAGTCTCCACTGAGTGGCCACAGTTTTTACTGGGAACAAAAAGTGTAATAACTGTTTTGAGTTATTTTCTCTCTACCGTAGTACGGCAAACACTGTTGGCTTCTTTCTCAGTGTCAATTCTCTTCTGTGTATTTGCTTAAAGAAAGTAACATGTTCAAGTTTATCAGTGTCTCTATAGATTGGACCGTTAGCTCATTAACTTTTTAGTCTTCCCCCCCCCCCAGGGAAAATTAATTGGAAGTCTTTCTTTTAATATAAACATTTGTGTATAGCTGTTCCCTAAAATAAACATTAACTTATATTTCATAATTATAATGTAACATATTTATTATCATTTGCTTATTAAAGACATCAACACCTTGCATATTCAAAAAGTTATTTCCAAATACCTTCTAAGTGATTTGGTTTATCATAATGGAAAATAGTATTTGTAATAACACATTTTTCTAATGGCATTTTTGTCAGAGTACATGAGCTTTATAATACTGATTATTTACTCTCTATCCTGGTATGGCAAATACTGTTGGCTTCTTTCTCAGTGTCCAGTCTCTTCTGTTTATTTGCCTCAAGAAAGAAACATGTTGTTCAAGTTGTCTGTGAACAGTATCGAAAGTTCTCAATCTTACAGTTTTTTTCCTGAAGCCCAGGCAGGTTCTTTTTTCCCACTCCCCTGGCAATGAGAAGTAAGTAGAAGTCACTGTGGGGAACATTGTCTGGCTTGTTCTCCTCACTTAGTTTCCATTCATCTCACCCATTCTGTCTCTTGGAAAGTGGCCTCAAGGTCTAGAGTTTGAAGAGCTGCTTTTTTGACCATGATGCAGAAACCAACGTGCAGCCAATAATGATAATGCTCTGGGCCCTCCAAGAGCCTCCGAATGGCTGCGTCTGCTCTGGACTCTACCCTTCTTACATAACTAAAAGAAACCCCTAACTGATTGAAGCCAACATGATCTGTTGTTTGTTTTTGAGGTGGTGGTCTGCTGAATTCCAGCAGAATGCAGAATCTAACTGGTAAACCTATAAATTGGTCAAATGTTATCCATGTTGTTTCTTTGAAAACAATGTATATTCTCTAATATTTGGATATAGGGTATATGCACATGAATGCAACGTAATTGTATTTCCAAGTACAGCTAGTGCTCAACTTACAACCACGGTCGGGACCGCGGACCAGTCATAACACGATTTGGTCATAAGTTGAGTAGGCTGTTTGTACAGTTGAAATGGTGCATGCGGAGATGGTAGTGCTGCTGGAAGCTGGTCCACACTGTCGTACGCCCCGCTGGGCAACGTTTGTGCTGCCAGACGCGGAGCAGTCGTGGCTAGCAATTGTGGTCGTAAAGTCCAATGGTCGTAAGTTGCATAGGTGGTAAGTCGATCAATACCTGTACAGTACATATGTTCAGATTTATTTTCCTAACCTTATTTAGTGATAGAGGTGTAGTAAACTCTCCCATTACGTTTATGTATTAACATACTGTAATTTTGTCATTTTTAATTTATTTATTTTGATGTTATGTAACTAGATGCATACAGGATTAGGTATTTTCTTCTGATTGTTTCTTTATATGTGAAGATGATATTTTTACATAGCAAAGTATTGTAATGCATTAATGACACATGGCCAAACATGTATTTATTATTTAAAGACAGAGTTTTGCTCTTGTCACCCAGGCTAGAGTACAATGGTGCGATTTCGGCTCACTGCAACCTTTGCCTCCCAGGTTCAAGCTATTCTTCTGCCTCAGCCTCCCCAGTAGCTAGGATTACAGCCACCACACCTGGCTAATTTATTTTTTATTTGTAGTAGAGACAGGATTTCACCATGTTGGCCAGGCTGGTCTCAAAACTCCTGATGGTCAAACATTTATATAGCACTTCCCATAAATCAGGCCCCCTTCTAAATGTCATATAAATGTTAACTGAGTGTGCATTATAAACAAGTATGTAATGTTATCCCCAGTTTACAGATGAGAAAACTGGTATGATAAGCTTAAGTCACTTAAGTCTCACTCTGTTTCCCAGGTTGGAGTGCAGTAGCACGATCTGGGCTCACTGCAACCTCCGTCTCCTGGGTTCAAGCAATTCTCCTGCCTCAGCCTCCTGAGTAGCTGGGATTACAGGTGTGCAGCACCACGCCGGGCTAATTTTTGTATTTTTAGTAGAGATGGGGTTTCACCATGTTGGCCAGGCTGGTCTCAAACTCTTGACCTCAAGTTATCCACCCCCCTCGGCCTCCCAAAGTGCTGGTGTTACAGGCATGAGACAACGACCCATCCAGTTTTACAACTTTTATGTACATCTAAACTTTCCAAATAAAATGCTTCTAAAAACACATTGAACTGATCTCCCCAAACTAAAGGTGGTGGAAAGCCTTGCAAGAGATGCCCCCAACACACGCAAACACACAGAACTGGTGTTTATGGAAGCCCCAACAAGTGGTGTATATAGTCTGTATCCAGCAATAGAGCTGACAGAAGTCTTAGTAAGGGGTCATCAGGCCCCTCCAAAACTAGAGGCAACAGGACCTCAGTTAGCAAGTGTCATCCCCAAACACAAAATATATTGTTTGAGAAAGACATCCATCCTACCAAAACTAGAACTGACAGGAATTTCAGTAAGCACTTCCAGTTATCTCCAATACTTGAAATGACAGCAGTCCCATAAGTGACTTCCTCAGCTGCCCCTCAGTACTAAAGAATGAGAAGCCCGAGCCCAGTGACCCTCCCCATCTGTATCAATAATATGGAAGGCACAGAAAGTGACTCTACTAATACCCCCAACACTAGAGAAAATAGGTTGAAAGAGACCCTTCCAGACCCACTGAGCAGGGATAAGTGGAGCCCCACCAAATAATGCCCAATCTTCTCCCCAAACTAAGACAATGGGACCTCCATCCAGTTACACTGCCCTGTCTCCCCAATACTTAAAAAATAGGAGTCAAAGGTAGTGATCCTGCAGGTTTCCGAAAAACAGGAGCTCGAACCTCAGGCCTCTTAGTTACACCCCGCAACAATGAGGATTCCATCAGATGAGAGCTTCCCAAGTGATCCCCCATATTCCTCTAACATTAAGGAAACCCAAAAAGGCAACTTTCAGTCCCCTACATACTGAAGAAAGCTCTGGCTTCCACAATACTCTCACTCAACGCAAACCCTAGCTTGCCTCCTGTGTCTCCTCAAGAGCAGACACGAATATCCCCAGCAGTGACACCACAGCCTTCCCCAGCAGAATCACCAGAATCTCAACAGAAAACCCAGGTGGGTGCTGTGGCTCACATCTGTAATCCCAGCACTTTGGGAGGCCGAGGCAGGCACGTCATGAGCTCAAGAGATCGAGACAATCCTGGCCAACATGGTGAAACCCCATCTCTACTAACAATACAAAAATTAGCAGGGCATGGTGGCAGGCACCTGTAATCCCAGCTACTCGGGAGGCTGAGGCAGAAGAACTGGCTTGAACACAGGAGGCGGAGGTTGAAGTGAGCCTAGATCATGCCACTGCATTCCAGTCTGACGAGAGTGAGACTCTGTCTCTTAAAAAAAAAAAAAAAAAAAAAAAAACAGACAACCCAACAGGTTCTACCTCTCATTCAGTTATCCCAAAATAAGAGTTGATAGAAGCATCAGGAGGCAACACCCTCAACATAAATGAGGAGACCCCACAGTGTGAGTCCCTCAAGTCTTCCCTAACATGAGATGACAGCCCTTCAAAGAGCCCCCTTTATTCTTTTTTTTTCTTTTTTATTGCATTTTAGGTTTTGGGGTGCATGTGAAGAACATGCAAGATAGTTGCATAGGTACACACATGGCAGTGTGATTTGCTGCCTTCCTCCCCTTCACCTATATGGCATTTCTCCCCATGCTATCTTTCCCCAACTCCCCACCCCCCACCGTCCCTCCCCTATTTCCCCCCAACAGACCCCAGTGTTGTAGTGCTCTCCTCCTTGTGTCCATGTGTTCTCATTGTTCAACACCCGCCTATGAGTGAGAACATGTGGTGTTTGATTTTCTGCTCTTGTGTTAGTTTGCTGAGAATGATGGTTTCCAGGTTCATCCATGTCCCTACAAAGGGCACGAACTCATCGTTTTTGATGAGCCCCCTTTATTCTAAACAAGAAAGAAGCTGAGCTCCAGCAGGCAACTCTTCAGCCTGCTCTTATAGTGCAAATGTCTGTCCCCACGTGATAGCAGATAGCCCGGGAGGTAGAGGTTGCGGTGAGCCAAGATTGCGCCATGGCACTCCAGCCTGGGCAACAGAGTGAGACTCTGTCTCAAAAAAAAAGTTATGGAATTAGCAGACGACCCAGCCATTCCACTCCTTGGTGTATACCCAAAAGAAGTGTGCTCAAACAAATCATTGCTCATCCATGTTCACAGAAGCCTACCTCTGCAGCCAAAGGTGGAAAAACCCCAAATGTCCACTAATGGACTTATGCATAAGCAGAATGCAATATATCAACATAATGGAATATTATTGGGTAATAAAAAGGAATGAAGGACTGGGTGTGGTAGCTTGAGCCTGTAATCCCAGCACTTTGGGAAGCCAAGCCAAGAGGATTATTTGAGACCAGGGGTTTGAAACCAGACTGGTGAACATAGTGAGACTTCATCTCTACAAAAAAAAAAAAGTGCCAGGTGTGGTGGCTTGCGCCTGTAATCCCTACATATTAAATGAGGCCAAGGCAAGAGGACTCTTTGAGGCCAGGAGTTTGAAACCAGCCTGGTCAACCTAGTGAGACTTAATCTCTACAACAACAACAACAAAATGCCGGGTGAGGTGACGTGTAGTCCCATCTGCTTGAGATGCTGAGGTAGGAGAATTGCTTGAACCTGGGAGGCAGAGGTTGCAGTGAGCTGAGATCAAAACACTGCCTTCCAGCCTGGGTGATAGAGTGAGACCCTGTCTCCAAAAAAAAAGGTATCTGCTACCGTGTAGATGAACCTTGAAAACATGCTAAATGAAAGAAGGCTGACACAGTGGCTAGCATGTGGTATCAATTCATTTATATAAAATATCTAGAATAGTTAAATCCATGGAAAGAGAAATCAGATTAATGATGGCCAGGTGTCTTGGTTCACATCTCCCAGCACTTTGGGAGACAGAGATGGGCGGATCATCTGAGGTCAGAGGTTCGAGACCAGCCTGGACAACATAGTGAAACCTTGTCTATCCTAAGAATAAAAAATACAAAAAATAGTCGGGCATGGTAGTGCATGCCTGTACTCCTAGCTACTCAGGAATCTCAAAAGAATCACTTGAACCAAGAGGCAGAGGCTACAGTGAGCCAACATCGAGCCATTGCACTCCAGTCTGGGTGACAGAGCAAGACTCTGTCAAGAAAGAAAGGAAGAAAGGGAAAGAAGGAAGGGAGGGATGGAGGGATGGAGGGAGAGAAACAGAAAAAGAAAGGAAGAGAGGAAATGAAAAAAGAGAAAAAGCAGATTGATGGCTGCATGATCTTGGAGGTGGGTGGAGAGGGGAATTGGGGTTGATTACTTAATGAGTAAGGAGTCTGATTTTGGGATGGCAAAAATGACTTTGAACTAGAGAGAAGTGATAGGTGCATCACTTCATGAATGTACCAAATGCCGCTGATTTGTTCACTTTAGTTAATTTTGGCCAGGTGCAGTGGCTCACACCTGTAATCCCAGCACTTTGGGAGGCCGAAGCAGATGGATCACCTGAGGTCAGGAGTTTGAGACCAGCCCCGCCAACATGGCAAAACCCCGTCTATAATAAAAGTACAAAAAATTAGCCAGTGTGGTGGCCGCGCACCTGTAATCCCAGCTACTCAGGAGGCTGAAAACATGCTAAATGAAAGAAGAATCACTTGAACCAGGGAGGCAGAAGTTGCAGTGAGCCAAGATGGCGCCACTGCACTCCAGCCTGGGAGACGAGAGCAAGACTCCACTTAAAAAAAAAAAAAAAAGTTAATTTTTTGTTATGTCAATTCTACCTCAATACAAAAAATTATTCTCAAGTCTCAAGTATGATATTAGAAAACTTAGAGCAAAAGCAATAACACAAAGCAATAAATTGATGGAAGAACATTTGCTTTTAGAGCCAGTTCTGTCCTGAAAACCTAGTGTGTGATTAAGATAGAATTTCAAAACAGTTCAACAATGATGATTTAATAAGAGGCTTGTGGACAATAGATTATACATGTGTAAAAGAATTTTGCTCGACTAACTTTTGAATTTAGGGAAACTCCTAAATATATTAAAAACACTAATATATTATCAAGCTAATATGTAAACATTATAAAGCTAACAAAACTCTAAGGAAGTGAGAAGAAAACAAACTAAACCATGTGCAACTTAGATATTTAATCAAAATATGTACATTTACAGTGTCTATCAGGTGATCAATAAAATACAGAAATTAATTCAAAATACAGAAGGAGCTGAAACAACTCAACAGGACAAAATCTTTTATTTTTTTTCTGAGACAGAGTCTGTTGCACAGGCTGGAGTGCAGTGGCACAATCTATGCTTACCGCAACTTCCACCTCCCAGGTTCAGGCAATTCTCCTGCCTTAGCCTCCCAAGTAGCTGCGACTACAGGCGCCCACCACCACACCCAGCTAATTTGTGTATTTTTAGTAGAGACGGGGTCTCAAAATGTTGGCCAGGCTCGTCTTGAACTCCTGACCTCAGGTAAACTGCCCACCTCCGTCCCCTAGAGTGCTGGGATCACAGGTGTAAGACACTTCACTTGGCCCAATAAGACAAAGTCTAATCTGATTTTTAAAATGGGCAAAGATCTGAATAAACTTTTTTTTTTTTTTTTGACACAGTCTCACTCTGTCACCCAGGTTGGAGTGCAATGGAACGATCTCAACTCACTGCAACGTCCACCTCCCAGGTTCAAGCGATTCTCCTGCCTCAGCCTCCCAAGTAGCTGGGATTATAGGTGCCTGCCAACTCAACCAGCTAATCTGTGTAGTTTTAGTAGAGGTGGGGTTTCTCCATTTTGGCCAGGTTGATCTCAAACTCCTGACCTCAGGTGACCTACCCACCTCAGACTCCCAAAGTGCTGGGATTATAGACATGAGCCATCACACCCAGCTTCTGAATAGACATTTTACAGAAGACATACAAATGGCAAACTGGTGTATGAAAAGTTCTCAGCATCACTGAGCATCGGAGAAATGCAAATCAAAACTATGATTATTTTAACTTACCCCAGTTAAAATAGCTTACATCCAAAAGGCAGGCAATAGCACATGCTGGCAAGGATGTGGAGGAGAGGGAGCGCTTGTTCACTGTTGGTAGGAATGTCAATGCAACCACTGTTGAGAGCAGTAAGGGCCACAGAGTAAGACTTCATCTCTAAAAATAAGAATTAAAAAACAGGCCGGGCTCACTAGCTCACACCTGTAATTCCAGCACGTAGGGAGACTCAGGCGGACAGATCGCCTGAGCTCAGGAGTTCAAAACCAGTTTGGGCAACTTGGCAAAACCCTGTCTCTACTGAAAATACAAAAATTAGATGGTATGATGGGGCACAACTGGCTGAGGCACGAGAATCACTTGAGCCTAGGATGCAAAGATTGCAGAGAGTCAAGATCGCACTACTGCACTCCAGCCTGGGCGCCAGGGTGAGACTGTGTCTTAAAAAAAAAAAAAAAATGGTGAATAAAAGAAAAATTGAATAATCGCCTCAGACATTTATACAGTTCTTATCTCATTTTGGGCACACAGAAGACTGTTGGCCTCATGTCCTTGATTTTTAAAATGGGCACTCTAAAATCAAGATTAGATGTATCACTTCTAGGCCAAATCATGAAAGAAAATGTGCAAAAGCCTTCTGTGCTCTTCTCTGTGATCAGAATTGAAGAAGGCATGGATTTTAGATGGTGCATCACCAAGATGGTGGTGATTCCATTATACTTACTCTTGTAACTTGTGAGCATCCTTACCACCAGTAATCATTATTAGAAAGGAAATTTGAGACAGGAAATAATATCATGGGCTGGGAGTGACGCCTCTTGGCTGTAATTCCAGTGCTTTGAGAGGCTGATGTGGAAGAATCGCTTGAGGCCAGGAGTTTGAGACCAGCCAGGGCAACATAGCAAGGCCCCATCTCTACAAAAAATTTAAAAATCAGCTAAGTATAGTGGTAAGTGCCTGTAGTCTCAGCTATTTGGGAGGCTGTGGTGGGAGGATCACTCAAGCCTGGGATGTCAAGGCTGCAGTGAGCTGAGATTGTGCCCCTGAACTTCAGCCTGGCATCAGAGCAGCACTCTGTCTCAGAAAGTAAATGTTTTTTCCTTTAGGCTTAAATTCTAACCCTCACACCTCCATTGAGAAGCTGTTAGGAGGTGGGGCCTTTGGGAGATGATGAGGTTATAAAGGTGGAGGCCTCCTGTATGGGATTAGTGCCCTTCTGAAAGTGACAGAAGAGAGCTCGCCAGCCCCTTCCATGAGAGGATACAGGGAGGATGTGACAGTCTCCAACCTGGAAGAGGGTCCTCACCAGTCCCTCATCATGCTGGCACCCTCATCTTGGACTTTCAGCCTCCAGAACTGTGACAAATGTCTGTTCTAAAAAAAAAAAAAAAAAGAAAAAAAGGTGTGGAAAGCAATGTTAATATTTCTAATCACTTTTAGTGCATTCCTTCCTTAACCATGTCTTCCGATCTTACCACCCAACCGCGTATGTGTAGAGACGGAGTTTCGC
Organism: Sapajus apella; assembly: GCF_009761245.1. NCBI lineage: Eukaryota > Metazoa > Chordata > Mammalia > Primates > Cebidae > Sapajus > Sapajus apella. The sequence continues at coordinate 2,875,359 of NW_022437017.1, forward strand.
TCTTGTTACCCAGGCTGGAGTGCAATGGCGCGATCTCGGCTCACCGCAACCTCCGCCTCCCAGGTTCAGGCAATTCTCCTGCCCCAGCCTCCTGAGTCGCTGGGATTACAGGCACGCACCACCATGCCCAGCTCATTTTTTGTATTTTTAGTAGAGACGGGGTTTCACCATGTTGACCAGGATGGTCTCAATCTCTTGACCTCGTGATCCACCCGCCTCGGCCTCCCAAAGTGCTGGGATTACAGGCTTGAGCCACCGCGCCTGGCCCCTTAACCATGTCTTAATGCATAGTTGTCTTAGATGAGCAGTACTGTTAGAAATTGCATGTTAGTGAATTAATAAATATAGCAGTAAAGAATACTATTTACTATTTGTTGAACACTGGATCTGCTAATCTTGATGTTTCCTGGTGGTGAGGGAGAGCCCTGCCCTCCCCC
>NW_022437017.1:2880795-2924431 GCF_009761245.1 Sapajus apella
ATTGATTGATTGATTGATTGATTTTTTGCTCAGTCTGGGTGACAAAGCAAGGCTCTGTCTAAAAGAAAAAAAAAAAACAAGAAAAAAGAAAATGCCCACAAAACCCACAGTGAGTTAACGCAATCAGCTTTCTCCAGTCAAAGAAAGGTCCACACCCAAAGAACAGCCACTCCATCCTAGCTACCTCCTCCCCCCACCCCCAACACACTTTCATAGGCACGTTCACAAATCCAGTCAAAATTCCCTTCAGGTCATCCTGAAATTCTAAGCAGTATTAGTCCGACGCTCTAAGGTCAAACTTCTAAAGCACCTTCCTACTTGGATAGCAAGAAAGAAGCCGAAAACATGGCAGGAATTCAACCAGAGATGGTCAGAGATTCTTGTGAATTTCCTTCTGCTTCTGTTCCCTTGAAACTTCATTTCGTAAACATAACATTCACCCGGATATACACTGTGAAGATTAACATATTTTCATTGCATGAAAATATAAAAGGCACGTATCAAAACTATTTCAGTGATGGATGAATTGGGCATTACAGAAAGTGTCCATCATTGTTAGGCAAGACCTAGAGGATGGGGGTGGGGGGGCAGGAAGCAGGTTGGCTGTTGATGGGATTAGGCAGATTCTGTAGGCTGATAATCTATTAATTGAGTTATGTCCAAACCCCCCTTGCAGGCCCCTCCCATTGTCATACCGGGAAGAGCCAATCACATCAGTTTCTGCTGACAAATCCCCTGGCTCCACCCCCTGCTGACAGTATAAAGGATTCCCCCAAGAGCTCAGTTGTCAGAGCCTGATCCACCTGCTCTGTCGCTCCACAACCCGAGTCTGTTGAACCAGCTTTGGAGCTGACACTCCACTCTCAACGGAATTAAAGAATCCAGGGGCCAAAAAGAAATCATTGCAGGACACAGAGAAACACTGGCATTGGCTGACTTGGAGAACCCTGTAAATTCAAACCATGAAAGGTTCCCGGCGCCCAAGAAGCCCCAGTGATTCCTGCACAGGATCCAGGAGCGACCACGCAGGAGGGAGCAGGTGAGCTGTGCTGTGTGCTGGGGACGCCTGCAGGGTGACCCGCCTGTGGGGTGTGTGGGTGTGTGTTGGAGAGTGGGGTAGGAGGAGGAGATGCATGAACCTGCAATGATATTGGATGTTTTAAATTTGGGGCAAGAGGGAAGTGAGGCACCTGTAAGTCATCACAAGGTGCTGGGAAGGCTTCCACAACCCAGCTACACGCGTGTCTCAGGGCTGCCCCATTTCCAATCCACCCACCCAGCTCCACAGGGAAGGGGCTCTGTGGTCTGCAAGAAGGGAGATTGTAGGACATGATGTGAGGAGTTAGTGATCTACAAAGAAAATAATTTTTTCTTCCTTTTTAATTTTTTATTATTTGCTCATTGATTTTATTGAGACAGCGTCTCACTCTGATTGTCTAGATTAGATTACAGTGCCTTGATTTTTGGCTGACTACAGGCTCCACCTCTGAGTCATGGGTGGTCCTCCAGCCAGGGCCTCCTGAGTAGCTGGGACCAGAGGCGTGCACCACCATGCTCCACTAATGTTTTCTATTTTTAGCAGAGACTAGGTTTCACCGTGTTGCCCAGGCTGCTCTCAAACTTTGGCCTCAAGCAATCCTCCTACCTTGGCCTCCCAAATTGTTGGAAATATTGGTATTAGCCGCCACGCCCGACAAATTTCTTCCCGTTTTTTTTTTCTTTTTTTTGAGATGGGGGGTCTCCCTCTTGCCAGGCTGAAGTGCAGTGGCGCCAGGTTGGCTCAGTGCAATCGCCGCCTCCCGGGTTCCAGCAATTCTCCTGCCTCAGCCTCCCAAGTAGCTGGGATTACAGGTGTTTTTAATTTGTATTTTTAGTAGAGCCGAGGTTTCACCATGTTGGCCTCAATCCTGACCTGGGGATCCACCTGCCTAGGCCTCCCAAAGTGCTGGGATTACAGGCGTGAGCCGGCATGCCCAGACTTTTTTTTTTTTTTTTTTTTTTTCATCCTAAGACCCATTCCTACATTACCTATATAGACAGAGGTGTCACATTTCTGGCATCTCACCATCTTTCTCCAGGCCCTCACACCCAACGAGAGGTTTCCAATTCTCACCTTCACGTGCCCTTGAAAGAGTAAACTCCTCCCTGTGTGCACAGACCCTCCTTCCCTGCCTTTTCCTAACCCAGGGAAGCTCAGGAGGTAGATGGGGATGAGAACAAGAACAGCTGGGAGTCAGGACAGATTGGGAGCAGCTGTCACAGGAAGTGGATGATGAGTCTGTGACGTTGAATGAAAGGCGGGGAGGTGGAGTGAGTTTCTGGGGATTCGGGGAATTGGACGTTAGGTCACTGTGCCCAAGACTAACTGTGTCTCTCTGTTCTGCAGCTCCTCCAGCATGCAATCAAATGCCCCAAAACGCCAGAAAGTGGAGGAGCTGGGTCCCCAGCCAGGTGAGGCATCTTCTCTTCTTCATCCCGAGTCCCGATGTCCCATCTCATCATGAGAGGAGCAGGTGTGCTCTCCAGGGTGTCTCGAGCCTCCTCCTGTAGCCCAATGGGCAGGCGTCCTGTACCTGGTTTCTTCTGCATTTGGTCTTTCTCACGGTGGCACCTTTAACCCCCAAGGGCATCCTGCATGACCAGGGCTCTCACCTGCACACTCTGCTCTCTCCACAGGCGCAGAACCAGCTCCAGTGCAGCCAGGTCCCCATCACTCTGCACAGCTGCCCCTGGAACCGCTCCAGGTAAGGTCACAGGGCGTACGTGGGCGTGGGTGAGACAGCTCTGCCTGAGCTCCGGGCCCTAGGGGACTTCCAGGAAATGACTGTCCCAACGGGTGTCAATACAAGTGCAAATTCTGGGTGTCCCTGGAGAGTTTAGTTGGTGGCTGGGGAAGTTGCAGGCAGCTCCCTGCCTTGGTCTGCCCCTGTCTGAGCCTCCCTGAGAGGACAATGAATGACCCATGGCTTTTCTTTCCCAGGGCCCACAGCTTCCCCAGAGGAAGGTGATCGTCGTGGTCTTGGAACCAGGAATAGTCCTGCGCCTGCGCCTGGGAGAGGAGGTCCTGGTGCTGGACCCAGAGGGAGCCCTGCAATTCAACCTCCCCAATGTGCTCCTCCTGGTGGTCCCTGAGCAAGCCTGGATGTCCTTGACGGCTCTCTCGTACCTCGCCCATGCCCGCTGGCTCCTGCTTGGGAGTGCAGAGACTGTCTGGGAGATTGACATTGAAAATGCATCTGTGAGAGTCGGGAGAGCAGAGTATGAGTGTGCCGCGCCTTCGGTAGAAGAGGGCGAGGCTCCTCAAGGCTTCCTGCCCATGATGGGACCCCCATCAAACCTCGTGCATGGAATCAGCCCTTCTTCCCGGCACATCCTCTACCTCAAAGCTTACTACAGAGCGCCTGTCACCCAGGGCTCATCCCAGATGTCCAAGCCTGGTCCCTTGAGACAGGCTCTGCTTGAAGAACTCCAGTTGGATCTCCGTGTCGTGGAGCCCTCACCCAGTCAAGGGCCCAGAATTTACCACGGGGTTCTATGGAGGCCAGAGTGCACAGCCCGAAGACGTCTCTTCTAAGGCTGATGGGCCATGAGCCCTCAGGCCCCAGACGGGAATCGGAGAGGTTCTATTCAGAATCAAAGAGAGACGCTGCACAGAAATGTGTTGCCTTTTTCCCTGACACTTTGTTCTGCTTAGATGCTCTTGATTTGTATAAAAGAACAACCTTGAGATTGGGGAATAAACTATTTGTAAATCTCGTATACATGCAAGGACTACTCATACTCAGAGTACAAAAAGAATTGTCAAAACTCCAATAGAACAAACGTTTCGGTTCAAAAGCCAGCAAAAGACTTGAACAGACATTTCCTCCAAGGGGATGTAAAAGAACCACTTCAGAAAGTGTTCAACATCCCTCCCCTGGGGAAATGTGCATCAAGTGTGCCTTGAAATACAACCAAGAAGCACTTAGAGAAGCCACCGTGACAATGACTGCCCATCCCAAGGGCTGCAGAACATGTGGAGAACCTGGAACACTCGGACGGTGCTGGCCGGAATCCAAAGGGGACCCCCGTCAGGGTTGAAACAGTTTCACTGATTCATAATCAATGCAATAGGCACTTAGCATTGGAACCACCTTTCCCACCTTGAGATAGTTGCTCTAAAGAAATTAGAACTCACGTTGCCAAAGCGGAGGGCAGAGGTTTCTAGCATCTGTCTTCACCATCACCAAAAGATGGAAGGGACTTCAAAGTCATTCAACAGTGGATAGAAACAGGAACGGTGACCCATTCTTTCAATGGGATGCAATTCAGCAATAAATGGGATTGGATTTTTGTTTGTAAATTTAGTTTTGAGTAGCAAATAAGTTGTTGGAACACTTGAAGGCATGTTTGGACTCTTAGGCTGTGTGAAACTTATCCTGAGACTGTCACTCTCACGAAATTGACGTGCACGTCAAGCATGTGTGACCGAAATTCAGTTTCCAACTGAAGTTTGTTGTACCGGTAAAACACATGCTAGACTGTGTAGTTGAGAATGCAGTATGGTAGCACTGGGCTACAAAAACATTGTAGCACTGAAGCACTGTATCTTATTCATTATTGTGATGTAGATTGTACTGCTGTTGTTTATATCCGTATTACTTAGGTTAAATAAAAATGTTAAAAGTGAGTTTCATCTATTTGCATTTATATTGTCTAATGCGTTTGCTCAAAAATTTCCATTTCTGGCCGGGAACAGTAGCTCACACCTGTAATCACAGCACTTTGGGAGATCAAGGCAGGTGGATCACCTGAGCCCAGGAGTTGGAAACCAACCTGGGAAGCATGCTGAAATCCCATCTCTAGAAAAAGATGCAAAAATTAGGCAAGGCGTGGGATCTCCCCACTGGAGAGGCTGAGGTGGGAGGATGACTTGAGTCCAGGAGGCAGAGGTTGCAGTGATCTGAGATCGTGCCATTGCACTCCAGCCAGAGCTGACGGAGTGAGGCCCTGCCTAAAAATAATAGTAATAATAAAAAATAAAATTCCGTTTCTACAGCACATTGTTCTATTTCTATTGGGTACAAGGCATAGATGGTAGAGCCCACAGTAATTGGACAAAGACAAACTTTCTCAAGGCAAAAGTGTATCCCCCACACCACAGACAATAGCACAGACACACACACACACACACACACACACACACACACACACACTCACACTCACAAAACACATTTACAAATCAATTTATACTCCCACCACAGGTCATCTTCAAATTTCCCTCAGTGTTTCCCAAATGGTGAGTTTGTACTTCTAAAGAGTCTTGTGAATAGACCCCAGAGGAGGCTTGTTGGGCAATTCTGTAGGACTCGTAATTAGATACTCTCTCACAACATCCTGTGTATTTCCCTTTACTTCCATTTTTTTGTTTTTTTCAAGACAGAGTCTTGCTCTGTTGTCCAGGCTGGAGTACAGCTGGCACCATCTCAGTTCGGTGCAACCTCTGCCTCCCGGGTTCAAGCAATTCTCCTGTCTCGGCCTCCCAAGTAGCTGGGACTACAGGTACACACCACCATGTCTGGTTAATCTTTCTATCTTTAGTAGAGTTGGGGTTTCACCACATTGGTCAGCCTGGTCTTGAGCTCCTGACCTCAGCGATCTGCCCGCCTTGGCCTCCCAAAGTGCTGGGATTACTGGCATGAGCCACCATGCCCGGCCTACCTCTATTTTTTAGGAATGCAAACAAATTATGAATAAAAATCCCCAAAACGGTCAGTATGAAAGTCATTTTTTTTTTTTTACTATGGAAACATTTATAAGCACATAATAAATAATCATTTCGGTCAGTGGATAAAAGAGCCTAGCAGAAAGTGAGAATCACTCTTATGCCATATCTACTGGAAATGGGAGCTGGGGGCAGGGCTCTCCTCCCCCACCAGGAAGCACCAAGATTAGCAGGTCCAATGGTCTACAAACAGTATTCTTTACTGCTGTATTTATTAATTCACTAACATGCATATTCTAACATCACAAACTAGTCCATCCAACACAACTATGTGTTAAAACATAGTAAGGAAAAAAAGTACTAAAAATGATTGAAAATGTTAACATTGCTTTCCACACTTTTGTTTGTTTTTTTAGAACAGACATTTATCACAGTTCTGGAGGCTGGAAGTCCAAGGTTAGGATGCCAGCATGATGAGGGACTGGTGAGGACCCTCTTTCAGGTTGGAGACTGTCACATCCTCCCTGTATCCTCTCATGGAAGGGGCTGGCGAGCTCTCTTCTGTCACTCTCAGAAGGGCACTAATCCCATACAGGAGGGCTCCACCTTCATAACCTCATCATCTCCCAAAGGCCCTGCCTCCTAACAGCTTCTCAATGGAGGTGTGAGGGTTAGAATTTAAGCCTAAAGGGGAAAAACATTTGACTTTTGAGACAGAGTCTTGCTCTCTTGCCCAGGCTGAAGTTCAGTGTCACAATCTTAACTCATTGCAGCCTTGACATCCCGGGCTCAAGCAATCCTCCCACTTCAGCCTCCCAAATAGCTGAGGCTACAGGCACTTACCACCATGCTTAGCTGATTTTTAAATTTTTTGTAGAGACGGGAGTCTCACTATGTTTCCCTGGCTGGTCTTGAACTCCTGGACTCAAGCCATCCTCTCACCTCAGCCTTCCAAAGCACTGGGATTACAGGCATGAGCCATCACTCCAAGCCCAAAATATCAATGTGGTAAGTATTAACTCCTATCTCAGATTTAATATCTAATAATGATTACTGGTGGTAAGGATGCTCACAAGTTACAAGGGTAAGTATAATGGAATCACCACCATCTTGGTGATGCACCATCTAAAACTCATGCCTTCTTCAATTCCGATCACAGAGATGAAGAACACACAAAGCTCTTACACATTTCTTTTCATGATTTGGCCTAGAAGTGATACATCTAGTCTTGATTTTAGAATGTTCATTTTAAAAATCAAGGAGATGAGGCCAACTCAGTCTTCTGTGTGCCCAGAATGAGATGGGAACTGTATAAATGTCTGAGGCAGTTATTGAATTATTCTTCTATTCACCAATATTTTTTTTTGAGACACAGTCTTACTCTGGCACCCAATCTGGAGTGCAGTGGTATGATCGTGACTCTCTGCTACTTCCACGACCTAGGCTCAAGTGATTCTCATGCCTCAGCCACCCAGGTAGCTGGGATTACAGATGTACTCCACCATGCCCAAAGTTTTTGATAGAGACGGAGTTTCACCAAGTTGCCCAGGCTGGTCTTGAACTCCTGAGCTCAGGCGAGCAGCCCGCCAGGGCCTCCCAAAGTGCTGGAATTACAGGTGTGAGCCACTGCGCCAGGCCTGTTTTTAAAGTTTCTTTTTTTTTTTTTTTTTTTTTTGAGACGGAGTTTCGCTCTTGTTACCCAGGCTGGAGTGCAATGGCGCGATCTCGGCTCACCGCAACCTCCACCTCCTGGGTTCAGGCAATTCTCCTGCCTCAGCCTCCTGAGTAACTGGGATTACAGGCACGTGCCACCATGCCCAGCTGATTTTTTGTATTTTTAGTAGAGACGGGGTTTCACCATGTTGACCAGGATGGTCTCGATCTCTTGACCTCGTGATCCACCTGCCTCGGCCTCCCAAAGTGCTGGGATTACAGGCTTGAGCCACCGCGCCCGGCCCTAAAGTTTCTTTTTAGAGACAGGCTCTCACTCTGTGGCCCTTACTGCTCTCCATAGTGGTTGGACTGACATTCCCACCACAATGAACAAGCGCTTCCTTTTCTCCACATCCTCACTAGCATGTGCTCTTGCCTGCCTTTTGGATGTAAGCTATTTTAACTGGGGTAAGATGATATCTCATTAGTTTTGATTTGCGTTTCTCTGATGATCAATGATGTTGAGAACTTTTCATACACCTGTTTGCCATTTGTATGTCGTCTTCTGCAAAATATCTATTCAGAGGCTGGGCACGGTGGCGCACGTCTGTAATCTCAGCACTTTGGGAGGCCAACGTGGGAGGATCACCTGAGGTCAGGAGTTTGAGACCAGCCTGACCAACATGTACTAAAAGTATGAAAATTAGCTGGGTGCGGTGATGGGTGCCTGTAATCCCAGCTATTCGGGAGTCTGAGGCAGGAGAATCTATTGAACTTGGGAGGCAGAGGTTACAGTGAGCCGAGATCATGCCATTGCACTCCAGCCTGAGCAACAGAGTGAGACTCTGTCAATTAAAAAAAAAAAAAAGAAAAGAAAAGAAAAAAAAAAACTCTATTCAGACCTTTTGCCCATTTTAAAAATCAGATTATTAGATTTTTGTCCTACTGGGCCAATCGTGGCATCTCATGCCTGTGATCCCAGCACTTTGGGAGGCCGAGGTGGGTAGGTCACCTGAGGTCAGGAGTTTGAGACCAGCCTGGTAAACCAGCAAAAACCCTGTCTCTACTAAAAATATGAAAATTATGTAATCCCAGCACTTTGGGAGGCTGTGATGGGTGGATCACGAGGTCAAGAGATCGAGACCATCCTGGTCAACACGGTGAAACCCCGTCTCTACTAAAAATACAAAAAATTAGCTGGGCATGGTGGTACGTGCCTATAATCCCAGCTACTCAGGAGGCTGAGGCAGGAGAATTGCCTGATCCCAGGAGGCGGAGGTTGCGGTAAGCCGAGATCGCGCCATTGCACTCCAGCCTGGGCAACAAGAGCGAAACTCCGTCTCAAAAAAAAAAAGAAAAGAAAATTAGCTGGGCAAGGTGGCAGGCACCTGTAGTCCCAGCTACTCGGGAGGCTGAGGCAGGAGAATTGCTTGTACCTGGGAGGTGGAAGTTGGGGTGAGCTGAAATTGTGCCACTGCACTCCAGCCTGGGCAACAGACTCTGTCTCAGGAAAAAAAAAAAAAAAGTTTTTTTTCCTGTTGAGTTGTTTGAGCTCCTTCTGTATTTTGAATTAATTTCTGTATTTTACTTATCACCTGATAGACACTGTAAATGTGCATATTTTGACAAAATATCTAAGTTGCACATGATTTAGTTTCTGTTTTCTTCTCACTTCCTCAGAGATTTGTTAGCTTTATAATTCTTTTACATATGTATTATCTATTGTCCACAAGCCTCTTATTAACTCATCATTGTTGAACTCTTTTGAAATTCTTTCTCTTTTTTTTTTTTTTTTTTTGAGTTGGAGTTTTGCTCTTGTTGCCTAAGCTGGAGTACAATGGCGCGATCTCAGCTCACTACAACCTCTGCCTCCTGTGTTCAAGCAATTCTCCTGCCTCAGCCTCCCAAGTAGCTGGACTTACAGGTGTGCACCACCATGCCCGGCTAATTTTTTGTATTTTTAGTAGAAACAGGGTTTCACCATGTTAGCCAGGCTGGTCTCAAAGTCCTGACCTTAGGTGATCTGCCTGCCTCAGCTCCCAAAATGCTGGGATTATAAGTGTGAACCCCCTCACCCGGCCCTCAAATTCTATCTTTATCACACACTAGGTTTTCAGGATAGAACTGGTTGTAAAAACAAGTATTCTTCCATCAGTTTACTGCTTTGTGTTATTGATTTTGCTCTAAGTTTTCTTTTTCTAATATCAAACTTGAGAATAATTTTTTGTGTTGAGGTGGAATTGACATTACAAAAATTAACTATTTTACAGTGAACCAGTCAGTGGCTTTTGGTACATTCATGAAGTGATGCAGCTGTCACCTCTCTCTAGTTCCATTTCTGCCATCCCAAAATCAGACTCCTTACCCATTAAGTAATCAACCCCAATTCCCATCTCCATCTCCAAGATCATCGATCTGCTTTTTCTCTTTCTTTCTTTTCTTTTCTTTTTTTTTTTTTTTTTTGAGACAGAGTCTGGCTTTGTTGCCCAGGCAGGAGTACAATGGCGCCATCATGGCTCACTGCAACTTCCACATCCCAGTTCAAGTGATTCTCTTGAGATTCCTGAGTAGCTAGGAGTACAGGCATGTGCCACCATGCCCGGCTAATTTTTGTATTTGTTATTTTTAAGAGAGACAAGGCTTCACCTTGTAGGCCAGGCTGGTCTTGAACCCCTGACCTCAGGTAATCCACCCACCTGTGTCTCCCAAAGTGCTGGAAGGTGTGAACCAAGGCACCCAGCCATCTTCAATCTGCTTTCTATTGATTTAACTATTCTAGATATTTTATATAAATGAATTTATACTACATGCTACCTACTGTGTCAGCCTTCTTTCATTTTGTGTAATGTTTGCAAGGTTTAGCTACATGGTGGCAGATGTGTTTCTTTCTTTCTTTCTTTCTTTTTTAGAGACAGGGTCTGACTCTATCACTGAGGCTGGAATGCAGTGGTGTGATCTCAGCTCACTGCCTGGTCAACATGGAGAAACCCTATCTTACTAAAAATACAAAGATGAGCCAGACTTTGTGGGGTGCACCTGTAGTCACAGCTACTTGGGAGGCTGAGGCAGGAGAATCGCTTGAACCCAGGAGATGAAGGTTACAGTGAGCCGAGATCATGCACTCCAGCCTGGGTGACAGAGCGAGACTCTGTCTCAAAAAAAAAAAAGAAAGAAAGAAAAAGGTAAAGAAAACAAAAGAAATTTTAACATAGATGAAAATCTAACCAAAGCAAGTAGACAGATCAAGAGCCAATATCCCAACCAACACTGAGTGGACAACATTGGAACATGAAAAATAGTTCAAGAGACAAGTGCGATCTTCTTAAAGGAGAAGAGAGAGAACTTGGGATAGAAATGATATCAGAAAAGGAATTATACATCTAGGGGATGTATAATTCCTTTCTTCTAGGGGATCTTGTATTCTATAATTCATTCTGCTTCCTACTATCTCTTCCTTTCTACAAAGAATTTAAACATGAACAGTGACTTTTTGTTTATTCATTTCTCAATCATGCCCTTTCCTCCCTGCTTTATTTATCCTAGGATGTTCATTAGGAATGCTCCCCTAAAGACATTCCCTTTCATTTCAAGCATGATGGAGAATGATAGAAAATAGTATGAAAACTTACAGTAGTGTAAGAGTGAATGGTGCCAGGCACAGTGGCTTACACCTGTAATCCCAGCATTTTGGGAGACCGAGGTGGACAGATGACCTGAAGCCAGGATTTTGAGAACAGCCTGGCCAACATAGTGAAACTTTGTCACTGCTAAAAAAAAAAAATAGAAGAATTAGCTGGCATGGTGGTCCATGCCTGTAAACCAGCCATTTAGGAGGCCGAGGCAGGAGAATCCTTTGAACCGGGAAGTGGAGGTTACAGTGAGCCAAGATCATGCCACTGCACTCCAGCCTGGGTGACAGAGTAAGACTCAGTCTTAAATAAATTAATTAATTAAAAAGATTTTTTAAAAGAGTGAATGGCATAGACTCTATCCTTTTCAATGAATATTGGTTAGACACAGAAATGAAATATTTTGAGGGAAAAGGTGCACAGATTAGGTTTCATTTTGAAGAGATTTATTGAGCAGAAATAGGAGCAGAGAAGATGGAGAAGGTAAGTAGAAAAAAAATACAGACTGCAATAAGAGACGTTCTTTAAACATGGTTATATATAGTGGATGTCTTAGTGTAACTATCAGAAAATGTCCACGGGCTGAGTGCGGTGCTTCACACCTATAATCCCAGCACTTACGGAGGCCGAGGCAGGTGGATCACTTGAGGTCAACAGTTCAACACCAGAGTGGCCGTCATGGTGAAACCATCTCTACTAAAAATACAAAAAAATTAGCCAGGCATGGTGGCAGGTGCCTGTAGTCTCAGCCACTTGGGAGGCTGAGGCAGGAGAATCACTTGAACCTGGGAGGCTGAAGTTGCAGTGAACTGAGATTGCACCACTGCACTCCAGTCTGGGTGACAGGGCAAAACTCTGTCTCAAAAAAAGAAAGAAAGAAAGAAAGAAAATGTCCACAAAGCCCACAATGAGTTAACAGCAGTGAACTTTCTTAAGACAAAGAAGAGTCCACACCCAAGGAACCGCCACTTCACTCTGGCTATGCTCCCCGCCTCACGCACACACTTTCATAGACACATTCACAAATCCAGTCAAAATTTCCTTCAGCTCATCCTGAAATTCTACACAGTATTTGTCAAATGCTCTAAGGTTGAACTTCTAAAGCACCTTCCTAATTGGATAGCAAGAAAGAAGCCAGATTATTTAGAAAACATGGTAGGAATTCAACCAGAGACTCTCAGGAGATGCTTGTGAATTTCCTTCTGCTTCGGTTCACTTGAAATGTCATTTCATAAAGATAACATTCCCCAGGATATCCACTGTGAAAACTAACATATTTTTATTCCATGAAAATATAAAAGGCACACATCAAATGTATTTCAGTGATGCATGAATTGGGCATTACAGAAAGGGTCTATCATTATTAGGCAAGACCTAGAGGATGGGAGGGGGACAGGAAACAGGTTGGCTGCTGATCGGATTAGCCAGATTCTGTAGACTGATTATCTATTGAGTTACGCCCAAATCCTCCTTGCAGGCCCCTCCCATTGTCATACCAGGAACTGCCAATCATGTCAGTTTCTGCTGACAAATCCCCTGGCTCCACCCCTTGCTGACAGCATAAAGGATTCCCTCAAGAGCTCAGCTGTGAGAGGCTGATCCTCCTGCTGCTGGCCACAGTTCAGTTGCTCCACAGCCCAAGTCTTTGGGACCAGTTTTGGAGCTGACACTCCTCTCTCAAAGGAAGTAAAGAATCCAGGGGCCAAAAAGAAATCTTTGCAGGACACAGAAACACTGGCATTGGCTGACTTGGAGAAGACTGGAAATTTAAACCATGAAAGGTTCCCGGCGCCCAAGAAGCCCCAGTGATTACTGCACGGAATCCAGGAGCGACCACACAGGAGGGAGCAGGTGAGCTGTGCTGTGTACTGGGGACACCTGCAGGGTGACCCGCCTGTGGAGTGTGTGAGTGTTTGTTGGAGAGCAGGAAGGAGGAAGAGATGCATGAACCTGCAATGAGATTGGGTGTTTTAAATTTGGGGCAAGAGAAAAGTGAGGCACCTGTAAGTCATCACAAGGTGCTGGGAAGGCTTCTACAACCCAACTGCAAAGGTGTCTCAGGGCTGCCCTGCTTTCAATCCACCCACCCAGCTCCACAGGGAAGGGGCTCTGTGGTCTGCAAGAAGGGAGATTGTAGGACATGATGTGAGGAGTTAGTGATCTATTAAGAAAAAATTTTTTCTTCCTTTTTTATTTTTTATTTTTATTATTTACTTACTGATTTTATTGAGACAGTGTCTCGCTCTGATTGTCTAGACTGCAGTTCAGTGGCATGATTTTGGCTGACTGCAGGCTCCACCTCCAAGTCTCAGGTGATCCTCCCACCAGGGCCTCCTGAGTAGCTGGGACACAGGTGTGCACCATCATGCCCCACTAAATTTTCTGTTTACAACAGAGACTAGGTTTCACTATGTTTCCCAGGCTGCTGTCAAACTCCTACACTCAAGCAATCCTCCTCCCTTGGCCTCCCAAAGTGCTGGGATTATAGGCATGAGCCACCATGCCCAACGAATTCCTTCCTTTTTTGTCACTTTTATTTGCATCCTAAAATCCCATTCCTACATTACCTGTATAGACAGACGTGTCAGATATCTGGCATCTCACTGTATTTCTCCATGTCCTCAAACCCAAGGAGAAGTTTCTAATTCTCTCCTTCATGTGCTCCTCAAAGAGTAAAATGCTCCCCGTGGGCACCAACCCTCCTTCCCTTCCTTTTCCTAACCCAGGGAAACTCAGGCAGATGGGGATGAGAACAAGAACAGCTGGGAGTTAGGATAGATTGGGATCAGGTCTCACAGGAAGTGGATGATGAGTCTGTGACCCTGAATAAAAGATGAGGAGGTGGAGTGAGTTTGTGGGGATTCAGGGTGGAGATTCATGGAGGCTCATGCCTATAATCCCAGCATTTTGGGAGGCCCAGGTGGGCAAATCATACGAGGTCAGGAGTTCGAGACCAGCGTGGCCAACGTAGTGAAACCCCATCTCTACTAAAAATACACAAATTAGCTAGACGTGGTAGCAGGCACCTGTAATTCCAGCTACTCAAGAGGCTGAGGTTGGAGAATTGCTTGAACCTGAGAGGTGGAGGTTTCGATGAGCTGAGATTGAGCCACTGCACTCTAGCCTGGGCAACAGTGAGACTCCAACTCAAAAAACAAAGATTTTTTTTTCTGCTGAGTTGTTGGGGTTCCTTATATATTTTGAATTAATTTGTATATTTTACTTACCACCTGATAGACACTGTAAATATGCCTTTTTTGATAAAATATCTAAGTTGCCTGTGATTTATTTTTTCTTCTCACTTCTTCAGAGTTTTGCTAGTTTTATAATGTCTAAATATTAGCTTTATAATATATTAATATTTCTGGGCGGGCACAGTGGCTCACACCTGTAATCCCGGAACTTTGGGAGGCCAAGGTGGGCAGATCACTTGAAGTCAGGACTTTAAGACCAGCATGACCAACATGGTGAAACCCCATCCCTACTAAAAATACAAAAATTAGGCATGGTGCCACACACTTGTAATCCCAGCTACTTGAGAGGTTAAGGCGGGAAGATTGCTTGAACCTGGGAGGTGGAAGTTGCAGTGAGCTGAGATTGTACCACTGCAGTTCAGTCTAGGTGACAGATGAGATCCATCTTTTAAAAAGGAGGGGAGTACATTGTTAGAGAAATAATATACTGTCTGTAATCCCAGCACTTTGGGAGGCTGAGATGGGAGGATTCCTTGAGCCCGGGAACTCAAGACCAGTCTGGGCAACATAGTGAGACCCCATCTCTGCAAAAAATGAACAAAATAGCTGGGCGTGGTGGCACAGCCTATATTCCCAGATAGGAGGCTGAGGCAGGAGGACCCCTTGACCCTGCAGTGAGTTATGACCATGTCATTGTACTCCAGCCTGGACCGCGAAGTGAGACTCTGTTACAAAAAGAAAAGAGAGAGAGAGAAAAATATGCTGAATGTGATTGGGATGATCACCATTGCTCACCACAAGTCCATGAGGGAAAACATGAACCTAGCTTGTCATGAGCAGGAACTGGACAGACACTTAGCCTTAGACATAAGCACTTACGTCTGAATTGTACACTTAAAAGTGGTTGATTTTATGTTATGTGTATTCTGCCACAATTTAAAAGGCAGACATTGTCTCAAAAAGTTGCACTTTGTGCAATGACTGGATATTTGGCCAGTTGCACAGATTGACAATTGACAGTCCTCAGTCCCAGCCACCCACTTTGGGAAGGTGTGTGGGATCGAGGACTGCTGGAATCTTCACCAGCAGTTTTTACGTAGTCAACACATTTGCCTGAGTCCAGCCCTGCTAATCACTTTGACCAAAGCCATCCGAACCTCCCGGTTCCTCAGACTGTAGATAAGGGGATTGAGTGTAGGGGTGACAAGGCTATAGAAGAGGGAAACCACATTATCCTGCTGTGGACTGTGGTAGGCGCCAGGCACCATGTACATGAACATGGCTGCACCGTAAAAGAGCCCCACTGCTGTGATGTGTGAAGAGCAGGTGGTGACAGCCTTGTGTCTGGCCTCCTCTGAGTGCAGGCTTAGAACAGCCTGCAAAACGTGGCGGTAGGAGGTTGCAATGAGGGAAAGAGGGAGCATTAGAATCAGCACCCCCGAGGTGGATAGCGCCAACTCGTAGGCAGAGGTGTCTGCACAGGAGAGCTTCAGCAGGGCTGGCACCTCACAGAAGAAGTGCTCCACAGTACGGGAGGCACAGTAGGGGAAGTGCATGGTGATGGAGGTCTGGATGGAGGCGTTGAGCACACCTGCCACCCAGGAGGCACCCACCATCAGCAGACACACCTGGCGTCTCATAAGTACTGCATACTGCAGGGGCAGGCACACAGCGACATAACGATCATAGGACATGAGGGCCAATAGGATGCCCTCAGCCACACCCATCAATGTCAGGAAGAATATTTGAGCTGCACAACCTCCATAAGAGATGCCGTCTTCCCCCCGCATAAAGTCTGATGCCATCTTGGGGATGGTGACCATGAGGATGCCAACATCAAACAGGGAGAGCTGGCTGAGCAGGAAGTACATGGGTGTGTGGAGCCGGGAGTCCACATGGATCAAGAAGAAAAGAGCAGTGTTGCCCAGGAGGCCTATGACAAACATGGCAGCCACCAGAGAGAAGAGGAGCTGGCGTGATCCTGAGTGACTGAAGAGGCCCACCAGAATGAAGTCTGGAGCCACTGACTGATTCACATCCTCCATGTTTCACACAATGCGCTTTAGCTGCAGGAAGAATAGCTGACCTATGGCAAGAAGCCTGCATGGGGTGGTGAATAATTTCCATCTCACATGCCAATTGCCATTGATTGGTAGTGGCCTTTTGGGATGGCGTCTTGAGGAGGGTGATGAGGTTGCAGCTAGAATCGGTACACAGGAGGGAGAAAACTTGATCAATTAGTGTCTCTCCAAGGCATGCAATGGGAGAGATGCAACTGGCATCTCTGAATGAGACACTTGGCCACACCCCAGCGAAGGGCTACTCACTGCTCCCTGTAGTCACAAATTTGAGGTTCAAGTTAAAGACAGTCACATAAATGGTGAAATGCTTCAATACCCCTCATCCCAGGAGTCCTGTAACCAAAGCAGACACCAGATACCAAAAAGGCTGGGAGGTGAAATAGGGAATGATGAAGCTGAAGCAACAAGCTAAGTGAGCAAACAGAGAGAAGGGCTTGGGTCTAAATGCCTGGCTGAGAATCTGAAGCAAAGAGAAATATGTGATGAGCCAAGGAAAATAAGTCTTTCTACCAAATGGGCATGTTTATCATGCACTGTTCACAATAACAAAGACGTGGAATCAACCGAGGTGCCTGTCAATGGTGGACTTGATTTTTTTTTAAATGTAGTATATAGACACCATGGAATACTAGGCAGCCATAAAAAAGAACAAAATCAGCTGGGCACAGTGGCTCATGCCTGTAATGCCAGCACCTTGAGAAGCAAAGGTGGGAGGATCACTTCAGTCCAGGAGTTCAAGACCAGCCTGGATGACATGACAAGATCCCATTGCTGCAAGTCTGACTTTACATTTTTTGTTTGTTTGGTTTTGTTTTGTTTTGGTTGAGATGGAGTCTTGTTCTGTCACCCAGGCAGGAGTGCAGTGGCGCAATCTTGGCTCACTGCAACCTCCACCTCCTGGGTTCAAGAGATTCTCCTGCCTCACCCTCCCAGGTAGCTGGGGCTAAAGGCATGTGCCACCACACCTGGCTAATTTTTGTATTTTTAGTAGAGACAGGGTTTCACCACACTGGTCGGGCTTGTCTTGAACTCCTGACCTTGTAATCTGTCTGCCTCAGCCTCCCAACTTGCTGGGATTACATGCATGAGCCATCTTGCCCAGTCCTTGGAGCTCTTTGTCATGAAAAACTTATTCCTGTGGAGTTATTCCTCACTCAGATGGCCTTCAAGGCTGTCTTTAGTTACATACCATCCTGATTTTCTTATCCGATCCAAGCTCTTGACTACCATTCATCCATGCATTCGACAAAATGTGTCATTCCCTAGACTGAGCATAAAACATTCAGAGGTGAATCATCCAGGCAAGATCCCTGCTTCCCTGGACTCTACTATCTCCATCAGGAGACCAATGACAAACAAGATAAATGCACAAGACCTTTGGGGTAGGGAGAAGTGCAGGGGTGAAGCGGTCAGGATGCCCTGCAGGTAATAGCTAGGGACACTACAAGGCACAGTCAGGGAAGACTCTTGAGACAGGTGAGAGCTGCCTGGTATGGTTTGGACCTGTGTCCCCACCCAACTCCCAGGGTGAATTGTGATCCCCAGTGTTGGAGGTGGGGCCTGCTGGGAGGTGATTGGATCGTGGTGGTGGTTTCTCATGAATGGTTTAGCACCATCCCCCTTGGTCGTGACAGTGAGTTCTTGCGAGACTGGTTATTAAAAGTGTGTAGTGGCTGGGCATGGTGGCTCATGCCTGTAATCCCAGCACTTTGGGAAGCCGAGGCAGGCAGATCACCTGAGGTCAGGAGTTCGAGACCAGCCTGGCCAACATGGTAAAACCCAGTCTCTACTAAAAATACAAAATTAGCCAGGCGTAGTGACAGGTGCCTGTAATCCCAGCTACTCAGGAGGCTGAGACAAGAGAATCGCTTGAACCCAGGAAATGGAGGTTGCAGTGAGCCGAGATTGTGCCACTGAACTCTATCCTGGGCAACTAGAGCAAAACTCTGTCTCAAAGAAAAAAAGTGTGTAACACCTCTCCCTGCCTCTATTCCTGCCATGTAAGACATCTGCTTCTCCCTCACTTTCCACCATGATCGTGAGTTCCCTGAGGCCTCCCCAGAAGCAGAAGCTACTACCCTTCCTGTACAGCCTGTAGAACCATTCACCAATGAAACCTCTTTTCTTTATAAATTACCCAGTCTCAGATATTTATTTAAAGCAATGCAAGAATAGACTAATACACTGACCTTACTATCTGAAGACCTTCATGAAAGGGGAAGCATAGAATCACCTGCTTCATACTACTGGAAGGTGGGTGTTAAGGAAGGCAACTGTGTGGTTCAACCTAACAAAGAATTTTTAATGGTGAAATCAAACCAAAGATGGAATTGAGTGTCTCATTGGTAGTATTTTCCAGAGTCAATCAAAGATGTATGGGAGTTTGGCTGGGCGCAGTGGCTCACACCTGTAATCCCAATGCTTTGGGAGGCCGAGGCAGGCAGATCGTTTGAGGCTGGGAGTTCAAGACCAGCCCAGACAACAAGGTGAAACCCTGTTTCTACAATAAATACAAAAATTAGCTTGAACCCAGGAGGCGGAAATTGCAATTGCAGTGAGCTGAGATCATGCCACTGCACACCTGGGTGACAAAGCGAGACTCTGACTCAAAAAAAGAAAATGTATGGGAGTTAGGTAATTTAGCCCTGCAGTTACAGAATTTAGAGTTTAACAGGAAACATGAGCATTGTTCAACACATTTCAGCATAGTCTGATGAGCAATTTAATAAAAATGCATTCATGATGATTTTGGTACCCAAGAGATGAAACTCTGCCTGGGATGGGATCTGGGAAGCTTCACAGAGAAGGAGGCATTGGAGATGAGTTTTGAAGGTCAGGTAGCAATTTTCCAGACAGCTAGAGGAGGGAAGGTTGTTCCAGACAGAAATAATAGAGTATCTGGGCTCTATGAACTGGTGGATAAGAAAATGCACTCAGGAGTAGGTGCTTGCAGGCAGAAGCCCAGGCAACAGTTTTCACATTATTGTGTATAACATTTTTCTTTTTCGTGCAGCAAAGGAAAATTAGTACTGGGACAAAGGATCTCTCAGCAAAGCAATTCTTTTTACTTTCTGCAGAAAAGGTACTCTCATTAGCAATCTTGCCATGAGAGTGCAATGAAAAAAGGAAAGCAGACATATTTATTTCTTACGCATTTGGGGTTGCTCTTACTGCTGTGTCTGATCTCTGTTGGCTGGAGCCAGGCCTCAAAATTTAAACTAAAACCCGATTGGCTAATAACTTGAAACTTTTCTAAACAAATAAAAGCAATCAAGAGCAAAAAAAAAAAAAACAGAAGTCCAAATAATGAAGGGGCCTAAGCTGTGAGCTGGGACATGCCTGTGAGCACATCCAGCACAGATACCTTGGTTAAAGTACAAGGACATAGAATGTACTATGTGCCTGTAAGCATGTCTAACAGCTACATAGAATAGGGCTTTTGAAGAAAGTATTTGAAACAAACTATTATTTCTAACACAAATTTTTATTAAACTAACGCAAACTTTGAAGAGGAACTTTTCTACTTCCCACAACACCCAGTCCTCCAGCTGCCTCTTGGAAACAAGGAGAGCTTCCTGAAAGCTGGGCAGCTCCTCCAGGCCCATTACCTCATACCCAAGGACACGCTTTCTATACCCCATTCTCAGGAATGAAGAGGAACCTTCAGTTATCAGCAGATAATTGAAGGTGGTTGAAGCATCTATCTTTCTTCAACCCCTGAGCCCCAGAAATGGAAAAATGAAAGAATGAAACTCAAATATAAGTTTTTGGGAAGAGAAGCACGGGTGCTGGGAATGGAGGTGGCTGGGGAAACTGTTATAGAAGTGTTTGGCAAGCCCTTGATGACAGTAACAATTAACCACACTATTAGGCTGGCTGCGGTGGCTCACATCTGTAATCCCAGCACTTTGGAAGGCTAGGGCCAGCCCAGGAGTTTGAGACCAGACTGAACAACATGGCAAGACTCTGACTCTACAGGAAATAGAAAAATTAGCCAGGCATGATGGCATGTGCCTACAGTCCCAGCTACTTGGGAGGCTGAGGTGGGAGGATCACTTGAGTCCAGGAGGTCCAGGATCACTTGAGTCCTGTGATCACACCACTGCACTCCAGCCTGGGCAACAGAGCACAGAGCCAGACCCTGTCTCAATAAAAAAAAAATTGTCCATAGGTATTAATACCTCCATGAATTTTGGAGGTGAGAAGACAGGGATTTGAGATGTGCAGTGCCTTGTCCAGGCTCAACCAGCAAGAAGGTAACTGAGTCAAGATTCTAACAAAATGAGATCTAATTCTCACACACCAGACTCCCTAGGCTATGATTTCTGGCTAATGGGTGATCATGTCCCAGCCTGGTCTGTAGAGAAGCCACACTCACCAACCCTCAGGGCCAGTGGTCTGCCATAGAACTGTTCTAGGACTGGCATTTCCCCTGGTTTCAGGCATTGCAGCCGTTTGGGATGGTGGGGAAGCCTTCTGAACCAAAACAAACCAACAGGACCTGCCTTGAAACTGCAGAGCAGTCTTGGGAAGAAGTCACGCAGGTTGACATTTGGGTCTAGAACAGTGTCATCGCCCCACCACTGGTTCCTCTAATGTGTCTTCTGCTTTCACAGACACTTATCTTGTGCCACACACATACACACACTGTATGTGTAAAAATCTAACCAAAAATGAAATGGAGTGCCTCATTGGTGGCATTTTCCAGAGTCAATCAAAGATGTACGAGAGTCAGATAATTTAGCCCTGCAGTTATAGAATTTAGAGTTTGAGAGGGAGCATGAGCATTGTTCAACTCACCTCAGCACAGTCTGATGAGCAATGCAATAAAAATACATGCATGATGATTTGGGTACTCAGGAGATGAAACTTTGCCTGGGATGGGAACAGGGAAGGCTTCACAGATAAGGGGCCATTGGAGTTTTGAAGGTTAGGTAGAGGAGAGAAGGTTTCCAGACAGCTAGAGGAGGGAAGCTTGTTCTACGTAGAAGTAATAGAGCATCCGGGCTGTATGGACTGGTGGATAACAGAATGCACCCAGGAGTAAGACATAAAACAGGATTGTAGACAGAATCCCAGGAAATACTCCTGTGTGCCCCCAAACTCACCTTTCTTTTCAGGGTGCCCAAGTGGTCCCACTGTCTTTGATGCATCTGAAAAAAATAAAAATAAAAAACCCCTTGATTTGGAGATCTCTAGCACTTCCTCTAATTTATTTGTAATGCCTTGGTGTCCTGAGGTTTTTTTTGGTGGGGGGAACACAGCCTCATTTTGTCACCAAGTCTGGAGTCCAGTAGCACAATCATAGGTCACTGCAGCCTCCAACTCCTGGGCTCAAGCAATCTTCTTGCCTCAGCCTCCCAAGTAGCTGGGACTCCAGGTGGGCACCACCACACCTGGCTAGTTTTTAGTTTTTATATAACTTTTTATTTTTAGATGAAGTCTCACTCTGTTGTCCAGGCTGGAATCTCGGCTCACTGCAACCTCCACCTCCCTGGTTCAAGCAATTCCCCTGCATCAGCCTCTTGATAGTTGGGATTGCATACACACACCACCACACCTAGCTAATTTTTTTTGTATTTTTAGTAGAGACGGGGTTTCACCATGCTGGCCAGACTGCTTTGGAACTCCTGACCTCAGGCAATCTGCCTCCCTCAGCCTCCCAAAGTGCTGGCATTTTTTTAGCCTCCCAAAGTGGCTGCTGAGTTTTTAATTTTTTCATAGAGATGCGGTCTTGCTATGTTTCCCAGACTGGTCCCATATTCCTGGCTTTACGCAGTCCCCCCATCTTGGCCTCCCAAATTGCTGGGATTATGTCCTGAGCTTTTGGCACACTGTTTCCCCCAAAATCTCTTTCAGGAAAAGAATTTCCACCCATCCAACCTTCTTTACCGCCTGCCCTAGTCAGACAGGCAGAGCTGGAAGAAGTAGCCATGACTCATCTAATCTGGGTTGGAGCATCTCACAGTGGTTCCTAAATCTGTCCTCCTTTGGGTTGGAGGAGAGCCCCTTTGACAAGTTTTAGGCTTGTGGTTTTACCGGTCCCTTTTTCTTTGCAGGACAAACTATCACTTATTTATTTCATTCTCACATTCTCATATTATATTCATGTATATTATTTATTTCATTTAATTTAATGTATAGGATATAATTTATTTAATAAAATAATTTAATTCACTTATTTAATTCTCACATTCTCACATCTCAAGGATCCACAGCAGAGCCTGCTCAATAAATAATTGTTAAATGAATACGTTTTGCAAGGGAAATAATAGGTTTGTTGAGACTAATGCTATAGACAAATGGGCTCAGGGAGGGTGAGTGACTTACTGTGGAAAGTAAAAAGTTCCTCTTCAAAGTTTCCCTTCTTGTTAAAGAATAAATAATAAATGTTAGAAATAATAGTTTATTTTAAAGACTAACTTCCTTCAAAGCCTTTTTGTTTTGGTTTTGGGGTTTGGGGTTTGTTGTTGTTATTGTTGTTTTGTTGCTTTTGTCTTGTTGGTTTTTGTTTTTATTTATTTATTTTGCTAATAACTCTTTGTTAAGTCCTATCCTATGTAGCTGTTAGATATAAGGAAATAAGTACATTCTATGTCCTTGTACTTTAACCAAGATATTTGTTCTGGACATGTGAAGGCATGTCCCAGCTCGCAGCCTGTGCCCCTTCCTTATTAGGAAATGTTATTACTTTTCTAATTCCTTTCACAAGCAACTTCCCCTTTTCCTTTTGTTCTCCATTGCCTTTACCTATTTAGGAAAGTTTTAAGTTGTTAGCCAATTGAGCTTACCTTAGACTGTAAGGTCCAGCTCCAACCAACAGAGATAGGACACAGCAGTAAAGACCCAATGCATAAAGGATAAATATTCCTGCCTTTCTTTGTTCATTGTGCTCTCATGGCAAGATTGCTGATGAGCAGCAACCTTTCTGCAGAAAGTAAAATTGCCTTGCTGAGAAAACTTTCTGTCTGAATGCTAATTTTTCCTTGTGGCACCAAGAAACAAGCGTCTTGTTTCTAACATTTACCTAAAGTCACACAGCTAAGAAGAGGGTAGACTGGGATTTGAACTCAGTTTGATTTTAAATCCGGAGCTGTCTTTGCTCTGGACACTGCCTCTTTCTTAACACTCACCTCGTCTTCTCTGGAATTCTGAGCTGAGAATTCCTTCAGGGCATTACCGTTGTAGGATGGTCACAGCCTCCAGAAAGTGAGCTGAAGGTGTTTCCAGCCCATGCCAGATGGGTTGTTCTAGTTCTGGCCCCATGGCCAAGGTGAGGTGCCCAACCCTTGATGCTTCCAGCACATTTTATGGAAGGTTGGGAATGAATATCAACATGGGTGACCTGCTATCTAGAGGTCCAGCCTGCTTGGGATCACAGCAGTGATCACAGACAAGGGAAGATGCGTTCAGCCTGCAGCTTAGCAAATGTCCAAGAGGTAGACAAAAATTCATCTTCCCATCCAAATACCTGTACAAGCTCAACCCAATGTGTCTATGAAACACATCAGAATTTTGGGGACCCATCTTGCCACTAATACTAGTCTCTAAATTATGCCCAGACCCCCAAGATCTCCACAAGGCTGGGTTCCATACTCTCACCCCTACTCACCAAGGTCTGTGTGCAAACAGATGATGGATCCCTCTCAATGCCCCATGAGCATGTCAACTCCCTTCATTCCAAGACAGTTCCTGAAAAAACCTCCCTGGATTCCAGCATCTTGGGTTTAATCAGTGCCACCTCAGTCTCTGCAAAGATAGACATCATTGTCTGGGGATCTAGGCTCCAGGGATCCTTTTGCATTAGAACCCCTCTGAGTCTCCCTTTCTGCTAGGGAAAAAAAATTAGTTTCAATGGGAGCCTAGAGCCCATGATACTTGGATTGTCCTTGGAGGACTGTGGAAAAACATTTACTCATCTCTCAATTAACCATGGGAAAAATGGGTGGCACTAATGCAGATAATTGGATATGGCAGATATCCAAGTCCTTTTGTTTGCAACTAAGAAGAGGAAAGAGATGAGGGAATTCATTACTACAGAGGGATACCCATGCTCCAAAAGAAATCTGATGTCCAGGAGATTTTTTTTCTGCATTAAATAATGAGGCAGCAATGATGGTGGCACAGCTAAGAGGCAGATTCTCTGATTCAGGACATTTCTTCCACTCAGCTCCATCCTTGAAGGGCTTCCAAGATTCAGGAAAAACAATAGTCAAGAGACAGATAGATGATAGTGAGACCCAGACTCTATAAAAACATTTTTAAAAAAATTAGCTGGGCATGGTGGCACACACCTATAATCCCATCTTCCCAGATATTTGGGAGGTTGAGGTTAAAGAATTGCTTTAGTCCAGGAGTTTGAGGCAGCAGTGAGCTATGATTGTACCACTCCAATCCAGCCCGGGTGACAGAGTGAGACCCTGTCTGTAAATAAAAAATAAAAATTAACAGAGACAGCTGGTTCCAGTGCCCATGACCTTATTGTGTGTCTGTGACCAGAGCCAGGGGAAAGGGCAGAGATCAGAGAGTGCAGAGAGCAACTGACTTACCAATGAGCCCGGCCTTTTATTTTACTTTATTTTTATTTTTGAGACAGAGTCTCACTGTGTCACCAGGCTGGAGTGCAGTGGCACAATCTTGGCTCACTGCAACCTCTGCCTCCTGGGTTCAAGCAATTCTCTGGCCTCAGCCTCCCGAGTAGTTGGCATTACAGGCATTCACCATCATACCTGGCTGATTTTTGTATTTTTGTAGAGACAGGTTTTACTATGCTAGCCAGGCTGGTCTTGAACTCCTGACCTTAGGTGATCTGCCTGCCTTTGCCCTCCAAAAGTGCTAGGATTACAGGCAAGTGAGTGGGCTTAGAATTGGCTAAAATGAATCATTTCAGTAGGCTCTGGGGCGTGGGCACTGTCCCTGGTTATCTGGGGTGATTGGGGCAAGAGGATAGTGGGCTGGAATTCAAGAGCCTGACAGAGGAGGTGGGAGGGGAGTATGGGCTCCGGCTTTGGTGGTTTACATAGGAGCTGAAGTTCCAAACAAATTATTTACTACCTCTAAGCATTGGGTAGTCAGGAGGAGCTGTCTCTCCAGGCTCAGCAAGACTCCAAAATGCCGCAGCCTCAAAAGAACAGAATAAAAAGACATGATTCATGCATCTTTCCCTTTTGTTCTCCAGAGTTTGTGGCAAGACTGCTCAAGAAGTTAGTGGTTCTTAGCACTGAATGCACAGCAGGCTGACCTAGGAAGATTTTTTTTTAAGACGGTTCCTCACTCGGTTGCCCAGGCTGGAGTGCAGTGGTATAATCATAGCTCACTGCAGCCTCGACCTCCTGGTGATTGATCCTCCAGCTTCAGCCTCTTAAGTAGCTGGGACTACAGATGTGCACCACCATGCCCAGCTAATTTTTTTTTTTTTGTATTATTCTTTTTTGCAGAGATGGGGTCTTGGGTTCTCCCTGCTGGTAGGCAGGAGACTATACATCTTACCTCTCTGAGATCCGAGACTGGGTGGAAAAATTAACTCGCCCAGGCAGCCTTCAAGTAAGTCCACTGCACAGAAGTCTGTGCAGAAGTCCACTGAAGTCTGCTTGATGTGTGTGCAAGAAGTGCCCTTTCTAGATAAGTGCCCATTTAAATTCCCAATTCCATTTCAAATTGCCCAGATGTTCCAGTTGTCATACGTTCACACACACGAAGACCACAGTACTTGTCATTTACGTAACAGATCCTCACATAGCACTTACTGTGTGAACCACTGACCTGAACATTTGAAAATAATAATTTGCACATCCTCATAGCTGCACTTTGAGGTCGGCACTATTATCATTACTCCCATGTTGCAAATGGGGAAACTGAGGCACAGTTAATAGTTTGCCTCAGCTATTAGGCAGAGGAACCAGGGCTTAAACCCCAGAAGGCTGGCCCCAGATCTTTGGCCTTAAGCACATCATGGCTTTGTTGCCTATAATCATGCTATTTTCTGTATTGTTGCTTCAGTATCTCAGAAGCTAGCATCTATTAAGTGCCAGACACGGTATCCTCATTTTACCCAAGAGGAGAGGAAATGGAGGCTCAGAGAGTCCCAACCTTTGCCTCTGCCTTTTAGTGGGTTTTTTGTTTGTTTGTTTTTTCTTTGAGAGAGGGTGTTGCTGTGTCACCCAGGCTGGGTGCAGTGGTGTGATCATAGCTCACTGCAGCCTCCAACTCCTGGGCTCAAGTGATCCTCCCACCTCAGCCTCCCTAGTAGCTGGCTCTACAGATGTGAGCCACCATGCCTGGCTGTTTTGGGTGGATCGTAGATTTCACAATTTCCCAGATTCACAGTCAGCCACTGCAGTAAGTCTAAGATGTAGACTGGACTCTTGCCTCTGCCTCATCCCAGTTGTGACTTTGGACAATTACTTGGCCTCTCTGAGCTTCTATTCCATCAAAAAAATAGAGATAGTACCCACTTCTAAGTCATAAAGTTGCTGTAAAATGTTGCCACATTTTAAGATTTAAAAATGGAGAAAGGTCAGGTGTAGTGGCTCACACCTGTAATCCCAGCACTTCGGGAGGCCAAGACAGGAGGACTGCTTGAGCCCAGGAGTTTGAGATCAGCGTAGGCAACACAGCAAGACCCCATTTCTAGAAAACATTAAAAACATGTCCGGGCATGGTAGCACATGCCTGTAGTCCCAGCTGCTTCCAAGGCTGATGTGGGACGATGGCTTGAGCCCACGAGGTTGAGAAGGCTACAGTGAGCCATGATTGCACCACTGCACTCCAGCCGGGACAACAGAGCAAGCCCTAGTCACACACACAAAAATTGAAAACAATAAAGCGTTATCACTTACTGTCTCTGGTTGTTGTGAACAATCCAAAAAATTATCTGGGCTCTCCATAAATAGCTGAGCAAATATTTCTAAAAGCATGGATTAGACCACACATGCCAATAATTAAGTCAATGATCAAAATGCTCAACAGACCCCACTCTGGCAGAGTAATCTATACACAACTAGAAAATTAAACCTCTTTCACTTAGATATCCCATAAGACATTCAACAGCACTGTTCCTGGTGATTTTCTTTTTTTTTCTTTTTTTCTTTTTTGAGATGGAGTCTTGCTCTGTCACCCAGGCTGGAGTGTGGTGGTGCCATTTCAGCTCACTGCAACCTCCACCTCGAGGGATCAAGCAATTCTCCGCCTCAGCCTCCCAAGTACCTGGGATTATAGGCATCCGCCACCACACCTGGCTAATTTTTGCATTTTTTAAGTAGAGACGGGGTTTCACTGTCTTGGCCAGGCTGATCATTGCTGGTGATTTCTACCACCACATGCATGAACATACACTAAGATAAAAAAGGTTTTATTTGCTTTAAGTAACCAGTGATACCTGATATCACCAAAAACAGTCATGGTCTTGAAGCAACTCCTTGAATGCATTTTGAAGCCTGTTATTTATTGTTGAGACAATTATTTCCTCCCAAATGCACCCCATCCCCTTTTATCTATACTGAAAGCCCCTTCTTTTATCTCACTGAGCCCCTCTCCTGCCAGGAGGAAGCAGGAAGGAACCTCTGGAGAGAAGTAGATCTCCCCCATCTGCCATATAGTTGGAGTACAGAATACAAGTCAGGGTTGGCTTCCAGGAGGAGGTGGCATCAGGCTGAGATTTGAAGAGGCAAATTCCTTCTTGGCAGGAATAGGTCAGGGAGAATGACCCAGGCAGTGGACATAGCAGAGAAAGAAAAGAACCTAGGACAAGGTTTTTCCTGCTTCTCCCGGCCTCTCTCCATCCCCACCCAAGGCTGGCTTCTGTCTTCATTTGGAAACCAGGAAACCATGTTAGCCGGCCACAGGCTGATTAATATTCTGAGGAGGAATATTCTAATATTCTAGGGAAGCCTATGACAAGCTCTCTGCTACTACACTGTAAATAGTTCACGTGGAAATACCCAGAGGAGGATTCCTGAGTCTTCCTGAAAGCATGGCCAATTTTAGAGAAATCAATTTTACACAGTTTTACTGAAACCATGCCCCAAAGAAATGTTTGAGTTTACAGGATGTCAGATCAAACAAGAAACAACTTGCTGAAATGCCTTCCACTTGTGAGGGTTTTTTGTTAGGGTCTTTTGTTTGTTTATTTATTTATTTATTTATTTTGAGATGGAGTTTTGCTCTTGTTGCCCAGGCTGGAGTGCAATGGTAACTCCATTGCAACCTCCTGGATTCAAGTGATTCTCCTGCCTCAGCCCCCTGAGTAGCTGGGATTACAGGCATGTGGCACCACACTTGGCTAATTTTATATTTTTAGTATAAAATATACTCCTCCAGCCCATCCTCTTGGCTGCATTGTGATGTCTTAAGAAGGCTGAGGGGGCAGCGTGATGTCATAGACTGCGGGGGCCACATCCTCCCCCTCTCTGCCTGCGGTCACCACTGGCCGGGTCTCAACCTCTCCTCCCCACACCCCCAGCCCCAGAGGAAACGCTCCCTCACCTGGCCTCCTGCAACCATGCATGCAAATCCCCCCAAGTCCTCGGAATCCCAGTCCTTCCTGGAGGCCCCCAGGCCTGGCCCGAACCCGAGTTCCATCGCGGTGAACAAGCCCCCGCAGCGAGACTCCCCCAGCCTGGCGGCTGACAGGCTGCCACCAAAGACGTGCGCTGTGGTTATTGACATGGGCACGGGCACCTGTAAGGTGGGTTTCGCTGGGCAGGGCAGGCCCACCTACACCGTGGCCACCATCCTGGGATGCCATCCCAAGAAACCCGCCACTTCGGGGCAGTCTGGGCTGCAGACGTTCATCGGAGAGGCAGCCCGCCTGCGCCCGGAGCTGACGCTGGTGCAACCCATGCGCAACGGCATCGTCGTGGACTGGGACGCCGCCGAGCTCATCTGGCGCCACCTGCTGGAGCACGACCTTCGAGTGGCCACCTGTGACCACCCGCTGCTGTTCTCGGACCCACCCTTCAGCCCGGCCACCAACCGTGAGAAGCTAGTGGAGGTAGCCTTCGAGTCGTTGAGCTCTCCAGCCATGTACGTGGAATCGCAGTCAGTACTATCCGTCTATGCCCACGGGCGTGTCAGCGGGCTGGTGGTGGACACGGGACACGGGGTCACCTACACAGTGCCGGTCTTCCAGGGCTACAACCTGCCCCACGCCACTGAGCGCCTGGACCTGGCAGGCAACCACCTGACGGCCTTCCTGGCAGAGATGCTCCTGGGGGCTGGCCTGACCCTGGGACAGCAGGACCTGGACACAGTGGAGAACATTAAGCACCACTATTGCTACGTGGCCTCTGACTTCCAGAAGGAGCAGGCCCGGCCGGAGCAGGAGTACAAGCAGACCCTGGAGCTGCCCGATGGGCGCACGGTCACCCTGGGCAAGGAGCTGTTCCAGTGTCCGGAGCTGCTGTTCAATCCCCCAGAGGTCCCGGGGCTGTGCCCCTTGGGCCTCTCCACCATGGCCAGGCAGAGTCTCCGAAAGGTGCCCCTGGAGGTGCGCAGTGACTTGGCCAAGCATGTGCTTCTCTGCGGGGGGTCCTCGCTCTTTGCCGGCTTTCAGGATCGTTTCAGGGCAGAGCTGCTGCACGCCCTGCCCCCCAAGACTCACGTGGTGGTGACTGCCCAGCCCACCAGGAATTTCTCCGTGTGGATTGGGGGCTCAATCCTGGCCTCCCTGCGTGCTTTCCAGTCCTGCTGGGTCCTGAGGGAGCAGTACCAGGAACACGGTCCCTATATTGTGTACCACAAATGCTACTGACCAGGGCAGATCTGGGGAGGGCGTGGGGGCAGTAAAACCTCTGCTACAGCTGGCTGTGTCCTGTCCTTCCTCCAGGGCCTGCCCCATCCACTCCTGGACACCCTGCTCCACAGGCTGACCTAACTCACCTCCTATGATGCGTGTCCTGAGACACCTCAATCCTGACCCCCTAAACCCACCTTCCCCATGAACAACCCCCAAGAGACCCAGCCGGGCTCTCCCCAAGGCAGGTTCAACCCATGGAATGGACAGAACCCCCTACCAGCTCATGGGGTGTTGAGGAGACATTTCTTCTCCTCCACACCAGGGGGCAGCACCTCCAAGCTCAAGGGCATGGAGTTCATAACCATGATGCGTGGAGCAAGCCAGACATCCAGAACCCAAGGGAGACCCACTCCAAGCTCCAGCCACAAGGCACAGAGGTATGTGAGACAGCCTGAGTTTCAGGTGCCACAGGAAGTAAGGGAGATGCAGAAACCTTGTCACCCCTGGGCTCCTGGGAAACCCAGTGAATTCTCATTTAGATCAGACTAAGTTTCCCTGTTCCCTCAGCTTTCTGAGGTAGAAATCTCCTCGATGACCCTCTGAACAAGTGCCCTTCCCACTTACACACTGCCAGAGATGTGGAGCTCACTACCTCAAAACTGTTGTTAGAAATCTCACCTCCCCCTATGAGTCATAGGTAAGCCTCCAGCTGCCAGCTGCTCCCAACCCTGAGCACCCAGAACTCAAGACCCTGACCACCGCCCTCTCCATGCTCACATGCACCCCCAGGGTCTGCCACCATGCTTGGCTAATCTTTTTGATTATTGCCCAGGCTGGTCTTGAACTCATGAGCTCAAGCAATCCTCTCACCTCAGCCTCCCAGTCCCCTGATTTCTTCAGTTCTCATTTAAGTCATTCATCCACTGATCCCACACTCATTGATCACCCACTATGTGCCGAGTACTACACCAAAATCTAAGGAAACCACAGCACACAAGAAATGGAGCTGGGAGTGGTGGCTCAAGCCTGTAATTCCAGCACTTTGAAAGGCTGAGGTGAGAGGATTGCTTGAGCTCAGGAGTTCAAGACCAGCCTGGGAAACACAGGCAGACCTCATCTTTACTAAAAATCAAAAAATTTAGGAAGGGTACTATGACTCATGCCTGCAATCCTAGCACTGTGGGAGGCCAAGGTGGGTGGATCACCTGAGATCAGAAGTTTGAGACCAGCCTGACCAACATGGTGAAACCCCATCTTACTAAAAATACAAAAATTAGCCAGGCATGGTGATGACTGCCTGTAATCCCAGCTACTCGGGAGGCTGAGGCACGAGAATTGCTTAAACCTGGGAGGTAGAGGTTGCAGTGAATCGAGATCACATCACTGCACTCCAGCCTGGGAAACAGAGGAAGACTTTGTCTCAAAAGAAAAAAAAATTAGCCAAACATGGTGACGCTTTAGTGCCAGCTACTTGGCAGAGGTGGGAGGATCCCTTAAGCCCAGGAGTTTGAGGCTGCAGTGAGCCGTGATCACGCCACTGCACTGCAGCCTGGGCAACAGAGCAAGACCTTGTCTCAAAAGGGAAGAAAAAAAAATGGTGTGTCTGCCCAACAGATCCTCCTTGAAAGGTTTAACTTGAGAAGGTAGATTTATCACTTCACTAGTATAGACGTGTTTCTTCCATCACAAACTTCCAACTGGTCCGTATCTGTTTTGCACACTGATCCACAAGTCCTTTCCCTCCCAATGCCTCCAGAGCCATCCACCTCTGTCCATCCTTTGAACCCAGCCCAGGGATCAGCTCAATGACTGAAGAAGCCTCCTCCTTAGTGTCCCGGTCACCTTCTCAGAAGACCCTTGTATGCATAGGACTTTTGCAAAACATAGCTCAGAACACATGAGTCCCTGTTCAGAACATCCTAGTGACTTTCTTTCTTTCTTTCTTCTTTCTTTCTTTCTTTCTTTCCTTCTTTCTTCTTTCTTTCTTTCCTTCTTCTTTCTTTCTTTCTTTCTGTCTCTTTCTTTCTTTTCTTTCTTTCTTTTTCTTTCTTCTTTCTGCTTTCTTTCTCTTTCTTTCTTTCTTTTTTTTTTTTTTTTGTTGACAGAGTCTCACTCTGTCACCCAGGCTGGAGTGCAGTGACACAATCTCAGCTCACTGCAGGCTCTGCCTTCTGAGTTCAAGTAATTCTCCTGCCTCAGCCTCCTAAGTAGCTGGGATTACAGGTGTGCACCACCACACTTGGCTAATTTTTTTGTATTTTTAGTAGAGATGGGGTTCCACCGTGTTGGCCAGGTTGGTCTTGATCTCCTAACCTGTTGATCTGCCCACCTCAGCCTCCCAAAGTGCTGGGATTATAGGCGGGAGCCACCACACCCAGACTCTCTTGCTTGCTTGCTTTTTCCAAGACAGCCTCATTCTGTTACCCAGGCTAGAGTACAGTGGCACAGTCATAGCTGTCTGTAACCTTGAACTCCTGGGCTTAAGTGATCCTCCCACCTCAGCCTCTGGAGTAGTTGGGACTATAGGTGTGCACTAACACAACCAGCTTTTTTTTTTTTTTTTTTTTTTTTTTAAGAGATAGGGTCCCACTATGTTGTCCAGGCTGGTGTCAAACTCCTGGGCTCAAGCAATCCTCCTGCCTCAGTCTCCCAAAGTGCTGGGATGACAGGTATGAGCCACTGTGCTCAGCCAGCCTTTGGCTTTTTTTTTATTATTATTTGAGACAAAGTCTCACTCTGTCGCCCAGGTTGGAGTACAGTGGCACAATCTCAGCTCACTGCAACCTCTGCCTTCCAGGTTGAAGCGATTCTCCTGCCTCAGCCTCCTGAGCATCTGGGATTACAGGCGCACACCACCACGCCCGGCTAGTTTTTGTATTTTTAGTAGAGACAGGGTTTCACCTTGTTGGCCAGGCTGGTCTCGAACTCCCGACCTGAGGTGATCCGCCCTCCTCAGCCTCCCTGAGTAAGCCACTATGCTCAACCAGCCTGTGGCTTTTCATCATGTGCAAATAAAACAAGTTCTTCCCATGGCCCAAATCTTCTGCTGATCTCTCTAGACCTCTCCTGTGCCTCCCTCCCAACCCCCTTCATTCACCTCCAGCCGCACAGGCTGCCTTTCTCTTCCAGTTATAGGATGCACTATGTCCCATCAAAATTCATATGTGGAAAGCCCAACCCTCAGTCCCTGAGAATGGGACTGTATTTGGAGATTAGAACTTTAAAGTAATAATTAAGTTAAAATGAGGTCATTAGGGTGCAGTCTCATCCAGTATGACTGATCGGACCTCAAAAGAGATTGGGGCCAGGCACAATGGCTCACACCTGTTATCCCAGCACTTTGAGAGGCCGAGACAGGCAGATCACTTGAAGTCAGGAGTTCAAGACCAGCCTGACCAACATGGTGAAACCCTGTCCCTACTAAAAATACAAATAGAACTGAATTCTGCAAAGAACTACTAACGTAACTGCAAGGAACTAAACTCTGTTAACAACCTGATTAAACAAGGAACAGATCCTTCTCTCAAGCCTCCAGAAGGGAACGCAGCCTGCTGACACTGAGTGTAGCCCATATCTTCATTTATTTATTTATTTGTTTTCTGAGACAGGGTCTTACTGTGTTATCCAGGCTGGAGAGCAGTGGCACAGTCATAGCTCACTATAGCCTCCAACTTCTGAGCTCAAGTGAGCCTCCAGACTCAGCCTCCAGAGTAGCTGCGAGTACAGGTGCATACCACCACACCAGGCTATTTTTAAAATTTTTTTGTAGAGATGGGGCCTTGCTATGTTGCCCTGGCTGGTCTCAAACTCCTGAGTTCAAGCAATCCTCCCCACTTGGCCTCTTAAAGTGCTGGGATTTCAGGTGTGAGCTACTGCACCCAGTCTTCCAGATCTCGAGACCTCCAGAACTGTAAGAGAATACAGTTGTGTTGTTGAAGCTGCCAAGTTAGTGTTTATTGGTAGTACAGCAATGAGAAGCTAATACAGCATAAAAATGGCTCCCACCTTTTTCCCCAGAAGATGGGGTTGTCTACCCATGGAAGCCTGTGTACCCCCTGAGAGTGGTCAAGGGCCATGGATGGCTGTGGATGGATAGTGTCTGCTGGCTGTGTGTGCTGGTGAACACTGTCATTCCCCACGTCCCCTTCCCTCCACCTGTGACCTGTGGGTCCAGAGATTGGGTAAGACCTGACCATGGCTACTGCTTCTTCCTCTTCTTCCCCCCCTCCTCCTCCTCCTTCTTCCTCTTCTTCTGTCTCTCCTCCTCCTCCTCCCCCTCCCACTCCTCCTCTTCCTCCACTCTCTTCTCCCTCCCCCTCCCCTTCCCCCTCTCCCTCCTCCTCCTCCTCTCCCTCCTTCTCCTCCTCCCCTCTCCCCCTCCTCCTCCCGCCTCCTCACCCTCCTCCTCTTCCTCCTCCTCCTCCTTCTTTCTCCTCCTCCTCCTTCTCTTCTTCCTCTTCTTTCTCTCCTACTCCTCCCCCCTCCTCTCCTCCCCTTCCTCCTCCTCCTCCCTCTCCCCCTCTTCCTCCCCCTCCTCCTTCTTCTTCTTCTTCCTCTTCTTTCTCTTCTCCTCCTCCCCCTTCCCCCTCCTCCTTCCCCTCCTCCTCCTCCTCCTCCTCCTCCTTCTTCTTCTTCTTCTCCTTCTCCTTATCCTTCTTCCTCTTCTGACAGAGTCTTGCTCTGTTGCCCAGGCTGGAGTTCAGTGGTGTGATATCAGATCACTGCAACCTCTGCCTCCCATGTTCAAGTGATTCTCCTGCCTCAGCCTCCAAAGTAGCTGGGATTACAGGTGCGTGCCACCACGCCCAGGTAATTTTTATACTTTTAGTAGAAATGGGGTTTCAGCATGTTGGCCAGGCTGGTCTCAAACTATTGACCTCAAGTGATCCACCCACCTCTGCCTCCCAAAGTGCTGGGATTACAGGCATGAGCCACTGCTCCCAGCCACCAGATCCTTATTCTAACCACCTGACTTGCATTAGTCTCCATTGCACAGATGAGGGAGCTGGGGCACAGAGAGGTAAAGCAATTTGTCCAAGGCCACACAGCTGGGTGGCCAGAACCAGGATGCCTAGACCCCTCACTTTGTGTTCAGTTTTGCCACTTGCTTCCGTTTCTTACACCCAAAGGAGTTCTGACTGTTTCCCAGTAATGCCGGAGTCTGCACAACTAGAGAGAGGAAATAAGAGCCAGTCCTCTTTTGCCTAGAACCTTCAGTGGCTCCCTGAGGCCCCTGGGCTAAAGACCAAAATCCCCGCTGTGGCCAGCAAGCCCTGAGCAATGCAGTTCCTTTGTCACTTCCCATCTTGTCTACCACTGCTGTCCCTACCTCACTCAGCCTTCACCAAATGCCTCTCTGTCTCTCCAATTTACCAGACACCTCGGGGCCTTTGCCTGTGCTGTTCCCTCTGTCTGAAATGCCCTTCCTCTACTGCTACTTCTAAGAGTGAATGCTCTGGTTTTAGATCCTCAGAGAAGTAATCCCTCACGGCCTTCCTCCTGACCCTGGTCTAGGCGGGTGAAACCCAGGCATGAAGAACACAGACCCTGAGGGAGCTGGCCCCGGTTCAAATCCGATTCCATCATCGCTTTGCTCTGTGATCTTGGGCTGATACCTTGACCTCTCTGTGCCTCAGTTTTCTCATCTGTAAAATATGAGTTTTTTTGAGACGGAATTTCACTCTTGTTGCCCAGGTTGGAGTGCAATGGTGCGATCTTGGCTCACTGCAACCTCTGCCTGCCAGGTTCAAGTGATTCTCCTGCCTCAGCCTCCTGAGCTGGGATTACAGGCATGTGCCACCATGCTTGGCTAATTTTGTATTTTTAGTAGAGATGGGGTTTCTCCATGTTGGTCAGGCTGGTCTCGAACTCCCCACCTCAGGTGATCCCCCAGCCTTGGCCTCCCAAAGTGCTGGGATTACAAGCGTGAGCCACTGCACCCATCCAAAATAGGATGTCAATAGCACCTGCTTCATAGGTTTGGGTGAGGATCAGAGGAGGTTATTATGTGGAATGTGATTAGAACAATGCTGGACTCTTCGTCATGCAGGCAGCTAATGACAGTAGTCTAAAGAGAAGGTTGCTGCACAGTTCACAATAGCAAAGACATGGAATCAACCCAAATGCCTGTCAATGACAGACTGGGTAAAGAAAATGTGGTACATACACACCATGGAATACTATGTAGCCTTAAAAAGGAATGAGATCGCTGGCAGCGGTGGCTCATGCCTGCCATCCTAGCACTTTGGGAGGCCAAGACAGGTCAATGACCTGAGGTCAGGAGTTCGAGACCAGCCTGGCCAACATGGTGAAACCCCGTCTCTACTAAAAATACAAAGATTAGCCAGGCGTGGCACCTGTAATCCCAGGTACTCTGGAGACTGAGGCAGGATAATCACTTGAACCCAGGAGGTGGAGGTTGCAGTAAGCTGAGATCGCACTAGTACACTCCAGCCTGAGAGACAAGAGGGAAACTCCATCTCAAAAAAAAAAAAAAGAAAAAAAAGGAATGAGGTCATGTCCTTTGCAGGGATGTGGATGAAGCTGGAAGCCATCACCCTCAACAAACCAACACAGCAACAGAAAACCAAATGCTGCATATTCTCGCTTATAAGTGGGAGCTGGACAATGAGGACACATGGACACAGGGAGGGGAACATCACACAAACTGGGGCCCTTTGGGGGAGGGTGGGGTGGGGAAGAGCATCAGGGAAAATAGCTAGTGCATGCTGGGCTTAATACCTAGGCGATGGATTGACAGGTGCACCAAACCCTCACGGCACACGTTTACCTATGTCACAAACCTGCACATCCTGTACATGCACCCTGGAACTTAAAAAAAAAAAAAAAGGCCGGGTGCGGTAGCTCACGCCTGTAATCCCAGCAGTTTGGGAGGCTGAGGCGGGCGAATCATGAGGTCAGGAGTTTGAGACCAGCCTGACCAACATGGTGAAATCCCATCTCTACTAAAAAAGAAAAATATAAAAATTAGCCGGTCATGGTGGCAGGCACCTGTAATCCCAGCTACTTGGGAGGCTGAGGCAGGAGAATCGCTTGAACCTGGCCTGGGCAGCAAAGAGAGACTCTGCAGCTCCCCCTCCCTCCCCCCTCCTCCGCTGCCCCACCAAAAAAAATTAAATAAAGAGAAGGGAAGAATGGGAAGTTAGTGTTTAATGGGTATGCTGTTTCGGTTTTGCTGGAGACAGATAGTGGTGATAATTGCACAACAATGTGAATGTACTTCATGCCACTGAACTGTATATACGCTGAGAAATGACTAAAACGGTCAGTTTTACGCTATGTATATATTACTGCAATAAAAAGGCAGATGTAAAAGAAAGTAAAATTATGACTTCAGGAAGCCCTTATGTCACCCTATAATTAGGCATTTTTATGCATTTTTATTTAGTTTTGAGACAGGATCTTGCTCTGTCACGCAGGCTGGAGTGCAGTGGCATGATCATGGTTCACTGCAGCCTCAGACTCCTGGGCTCAAGTGATCCTCCCACCTCAGCCTCCTGAGTAGCTGGGACCACAGGCAGACACCACCATGCCCAGTTGACTTTTGTATTTTTTTTGGAGAGATGGGGTCCTGTCATGTTGCCCGGGCTGGTCTTGAACTCCTGGGCTTAAGCAATCCTCTCTCCTTGGACTCCCAAAGTGTTGGGATTACAAGGGTGAGCCACCACACCGGGCAATTAAGCGTGTTTTTTTTTAGACAGAGTCTCGCTCTGTCACCCAAGCTGGAGTGCAGCGGTGTGACCTCAGCTCACTGCAACCTCCGCCTCCCGGGTTCAATTGATTCTCCTGCCTCAGCCTCCGGAGTAGCTGGGATTACAGGTGCATTTCACCATGCCTGGCTAATTTTTTATATTTTTAGTAGAGACAGGTTTTCACCATGTTGGCCGAGCTGGTCTTGAACTCCTGACCTCAGGTGATCCACCTGCTTCAGCCTCCCAAAGTGCTGGGATTACAGACATGAACCACTGTGGTGCCCAGCCTAATTAAGCATTTTCAAAGCATGATTTTTCCAGGAGTGCCTCTCTGGCCCAGTCTGCTGTATGGGCCTGTTTTACTGAACTTTGTGTCTTCTTGGTCCAGCCCAGTGCCTGGGCAGGGTGGGGAAAGCAGTTTACCTCACAACATTGTCTGTAGAGAATTGAGCAAGAATAAAACTCACCAGAAGGTAGTCCACTTTTATCATTCACATATGCCCACAATTCTAAAGAATGTTAGTAATAACATACCCTGAAAAAAAATCTTTTATGGCACTTCAGGAGGCCGGGGTGGGCGGATCACAAGGTCAAGAGATCAAGACAATCCTGGCCAACACGGTGAAACCCTGTCTCTACTAAAAATACAAAAATTAGCTGGGCGTAGTGGGACATGCCTGTAGTCCCAGCTACTCGGGAGGCTGAGTTAGGAGAATTGCTTGAACCCGGGAGGTGGAGGTTGCAGTGAGCCAAGATCGAGCCATTGGACTCCAGCCTGGTGACAGAGCAAGACTCCATCTAAAAAAAAAAAAAAAACTTTTCTGAGTCTTGGTTCTAAAAAATTGCTGCGGTTACAGCTGAGTTTTTTTGTTTGGTTGGTTGGTTGGTTGGTTGGTTTTTTTTTTTTTTTTTTGGTGGTGGTTGTATGTTTTGATAACTTTTATGTTTTGAAATAGTTAAAGACTTACAAGAAATAGTAAAAATAGCTCAGAGCTCTCAAGGCCCCTGCCACCAACTTCCTCTAATGACAAGATCTTACGTGACCACAGTCCAGTGCCAAGATCAGCACATGGTACGAGTGAGTTAGCCCTGCAAGCACAGATACAAAGAAAGACACAGAGGCCAGGCGAGGTGGCTCACCCCTGTAATCCCCACATTTTGGAAGCCTGAGGCAGGCGGATTACCTGAGGTCAGGAGTTTGAGACCAGCCTGGCCAACATGGCAAAATCCCGTCTGGACTAAAAATACAAAAAATTTAGCTGAGTGTGGTGGCAGGCACCTGTAATTCCAGCTACTGCAGAGGCTGAGGCAGGAGAATCACTTGAACCCCTGGAGGCAGAGGTTGCAGTGAGCAGAGCTTGCACCACTGCACTCCAGCCTGGGTGACAGAACGAGACTGCATCTCAAAAAAAAAAAAAAAAGAGAAAGAGAGAGAAATAAATAGAAATAAAAGGAAACTCAGGCCGGGTACATTGGCTCACACCTGTAATCCCAGCACTTTTGGGAGGCCGAGGAGGGTGGATCACGAGGTCAGAGTTCAAGACCAACCTGGCCAACATGGCTCAACCCCATCTCTACTAAAAATACAAAAATTAGCCAAGGATGGTGGTGCACGCCTGTAATCCCAGCTACTCAGGAGGCTGAGGCAGGAGAATCGCTTGAACCCAGGAGAGGCAGAGGTTGCAGAGAACAGAGATTGCACTACCGTACTCCAGCCTTCGAGATGGAGCGAGACTTAGTCGCAAAAAACAAACAGACAAACAACAGAAAAACTATCTACTTTCATTTGGAGAAACACAATGGTTTGAAATGGTTTGAGTGTCTCTAAGCCTCAAGACAGTATAATACATCTACATCTTCCTACGTTTAGATTAGAAATAATAAAAGCACAATGATTTAAAGGTGAAAACACAGAACTTGAATGACTTCAATTCTGTAGTTTGCTGTGACCACAGGTAGATTTTATTTGTATTGAAACCAGCGGAGCATTGCAAACCATTAGTTATATTTGTTTGCAAGTATAAATTTTAGTTCATACGTGAACTCTAGCACTGAATTAAAATGATATCTTTAAAATGGACACTTATGCTTTCAAGGTTGTTCATTGTTTTCATGCTAAAAAATCAGGCAAGAAAATAAAATGTTGTTACATCATTTCTTTTTTTTTTTTGAGACGGAGTCTTGCTCCGTCACCCAGTCACCCAGGCTGGAGTGTAGTGGTGGGATCTTGGCTCACTGCAACCTCTGCCTCCTGAGTTCAAGTGATTCTTCTGCCTCAGCCTCCCAAGTAGCTGGGACCGCAGGCTGTTATTATTATCATTATTATTATTATTTTATTATTTTAGCAGAGACAGGATTTCACTGTATTGCCAGGCTGGTCTCAAACTCCTGACCTCATGATCCTCCCACCTCTTCCTCCCGAAGTGCTGGGATTACAGGTGTGGGGCACTGTGCCCAGCCTACATCATTCTTTAGTGACTTGCTGGAATTGCACTGCTTGCTGATACTTCGGTTTTATTAAAGTTCCCTGAGTTACTGGACAATGATTTAGATAAAATACGATTATATCAGACATTAAACAAATTTTCAGTGTCTGTATTTCCTTCCTTCCTTCCTTCCTTCCTTCCTTCCTTCCTTCCTTCCTTCCTTCCTTCTTTCCTTCCTCTCTTTCTCTCTTTCTCTCTCTTTCTTTCTTTCTCTCTTTCTTTCTTTCTTGATGGAGTTTTGCTCTTGTTGCCCAGGCTGGGATGCAACGGCAAGATCTCAGCTCACCGCAACCTCCACCTCCCAGGTTCAAGTGACTCTCCTGCCTCAGCCTCCCAAGTAATTAGGATTGCAGGCACATGCCACCACACCTGGCTAATATTTGCATTTTTAGTATAGACAGGGTTTCACCATGTTGACCAGGCTGGTCTCGAACTCCTGACGTCAGTTGATCCACCCACCTTGACCTCCCAAAATCTTGAGATTACAGGCATGAGCTACCATGCCCAGCCTGCATTTATTTCATGGTTATTGTCTTAGTTCATGATTATTGCTACAGATGAGTCTATTTTATAGAGAGAATAAATTGAAAAATGATCCCAGCTGGGTGGCAAATACCCCAGGAACACTGCTCGAAATAAATGTTCACCTGCACCTGTATGTTCTTTGCAGCACAATCCACAATTGCAAAGATATGAAACCAACCGGAGTGTCCATCAATCAAAGAGTGAATAAAGAAAACGTGGTATATATACACACCATGGAATGTTATTTAGCCATGAAAATAATGAAATATTGTCTTTTGCAGAAATTTGGATGGAGCTAGAGGCCATTATTCTAAGAGAAGTAACTCTGGAATGGAAAACCAAATACCATGTGTTCTCACTTATAAGTGGGAGCTAAGCTGAGGTTGTAAAGGCATAGAATGATATAATGGACTTTAGGCCCTTGGGGTGGCAAAGTTTGGGAGGAGATGAGGGATAAAAGCCTGCATATTGGGTACAGTGCACATTTTCAGATGACGGGTGCACTAAAATCTCGGACTTCA
Source organism: Sapajus apella (assembly GCF_009761245.1). Taxonomy (NCBI): domain Eukaryota; kingdom Metazoa; phylum Chordata; class Mammalia; order Primates; family Cebidae; genus Sapajus; species Sapajus apella. The sequence goes on from NW_022437017.1 coordinate 2,922,036, forward strand.
CCGCTAAACAATTTGTCCATGTAATCAAAAACCAGGCTGGTAGCAGAGGCTCATGCTTGTAAGCACTTTGGGAGGCCAAGGTAGGTGGATCACCTGAGGTCAGGAGTTTGAGACCAGCCTGGCCAGCAGGGTGAAATCCTGTCTCTACTAAAAACACACAAAAAATTAGCTGTATGTGGTGGCAGGTGCCTGCAATTCCAGCTACTCCAGAGGCTGAGGTAAGAGAATTGCTTGAACCTGGGAGGCAGAGGTTGCAGTGAACTGAGGCCGTGCCATTGCACTCCAGCCTGGGCATCAAGAGCGAAGCTCCATCTCAAAACCAACCAACCAACCAACCAACCAGAAAACCAAAAACAAAAAACAAAAGTCACTTGTACCTCAAAAGCTATTGAAATTTAAAAATTATATTTATGGCTGGCCATGGTGGCTCATGCCTGTAACCCCAGCACTTTGGGAGGCCAAGGCAGGAGGATTGTTTGAGCCCAGGAGTTCAAGACAAGCCTGGGCAACATGGCCAGACCCCATCTTTACAAACCAGAAAATTAGCCAGGCATGGTTGCAGGCACCTGCAATCCCAGCTACTAAGGAGGCTGAAGTGGGAGGATCACTTGTGCCCAGGAGGTGGAGGCTGCAGTGAGATGTGTTGGCGCCACTGCACTCCAGCCTGGATAACAAAGACAGCAAGACCCTGTCTTAAAAAATATTTATTAAAAAAAGAGAATTAAGAATAAAAAAGAAAAGGAAAATGGAAAAAGAAAAAAATCTGTTGAATCAATGAAGGAAGGTGCAGTTCCACACAGTGCCCACCAGGCGCTGCTGTTCCCAAGTCTAGGCCCGCTCAGCGACTCCACAGGGTGAATCTCAAATCCAGCCCCGGCTCAGGGTCGCGCCTCAGGAGGCCTCCTCCTCCCGCCTGCAGCGTGGCTCAGCCTCGTCCCTCATCGCAAGGCTCCCACTCTGCCCCTGGAGTCCAGTCAGCCCCGGAGCCACTTGCAGAAATTTTCCGATAAGCAATTTTGACCACATTCCTCCACTTCCTGCCGGGTTCCCGGGGACCTGTTCATGCTGACTCTTACCTCTGGGACTTTGCACATGCTGTTACCTGTGCCTGGAATGCCCTTTCATTAGAAAACTTATACAATTCTTAGCTCCAATTCTTCCTGGGGGCATACCACTTAATTGCCCCATGCCTCAGTTTCCCCTGATGCATAGGCTGGAGAGAGAGGCTTTGTCCGAGAAAAGTTCAGGGCCAGGAATGAGAAAACCTGAAAGGCAATGGGGAGCCATAGAGGGTGTTTGAGCAGGAGAGTATCCTCAGATGTAAGGAAGGACAGAGCCTCCTTCTCTTTGACCCTGGATCTTTCTAGAAGGGTCTTAGGAGGTTGGCATGAAAGACTCTAGCTGTGGCCAGCTCAGACCCCGCTTGCTGGGCTTCCAGGGGCTGGACAAGCCAGTCGCCCTCCCTGTGTACCCTCCTGGTGGTGCTGTTTGCTCTCCAGTGATGCCCCTGAGTCTGGGCCAGCCCACAGCACCTGCTCCCTTAACAGTCACCAGGTGTGGGGACAGCTGTGGAGAGAAAGCCACGAGCTGCAGGCTGGGGCCCAGGTGTCACCTTTACGGAAGCGCCGGTAACTCCTCCACAGAGGGAGGTTCCACATAGCTGATGTGGCTGACGTGGGACTGACTGGGGAGACAGCGACCGGCGCAGGTGAGGACCGCATGCAGGTGGAAGACCAGCTGCGCTGGCACGCTCCAGGGGCACCCAGCCGCCACCCCCTGCCTGTCTCCCACCCTCTCTCTGACTGTCTCCCTGTCCCCTCCAGCCTCTCAGCTCTGTCCCTTCTCTCCAGAGCTGTCTCTCTCTGGGTCTTGTTCCTGCCTTGGAGCTCTCCCTGCTGTGTCTCTCCTTCTGTGGGTCTCCCTGTGTCTCTCTCACTGTCTGTGGCTCTCTCTCTCCCCTGGGTCTCTGGTTCAGGGGGGTCTCTGTCTCCGTTTGAGTCTGTGTCTCTCCCTGTCCCTGTCTCTGCCACCCCATCCAAGCCCTGCCCTCAGGGTGGGGAGGACAGATTCTACCCTCTCCAAGGCTCTCCTCTCCCTCTTTTGACCTGGTCCCTGACGGGGAGCACCAGGCATTGCCTGGGAGGCAGGGGCTGAGCATGAGGGAGGGAGGAGGCACCAGGCAGCAGACTCCCTCGGGGATGCCCTCCTGAGCCAGCTTCTCCCGCACGCCACCTTCTCCCGCACCCCACCTTCTCCCGCACCCCACCTTCTCCCGCAGCCCACCTTCTCCCGCACCCCACCTTCTCCCACACCCCACCTTCTCCCACACCCCACCTTCTCCCACAGCCCACCTTCTCCCGCATCCCACCTTCTCCCCGCACCCCACCTTCTCCCGC
>NW_022437017.1:2924831-2929313 GCF_009761245.1 Sapajus apella
CCCGCACCTCACCTTCTCCCGCACGCCACGTTCTCCCACAGCCCACGTTCTCCCGCACCCCACCTTCTCCCCGCCCCCCACCTTCTCCCGCACCCCACCTTCTCCCCGCACCCCACCTTCTCCCCGCACCCCACCTTCTCCCGCAGCCCACCTTCTCTCTGAAGCTCCCCTTCTCCCCGCACCACACCTTCTCCCGCAGCCCACCTTCTCTCTGAAGCTCCCCTTCTCCTCGCACCCCACCTTCTCCCGCAGCCCACCTTCTCTCTGAAGCTCCCCTTCTCCCCGCACGCCACCTTCTCCCCGCACGCCACCTTCTCCCGCACCCCACCTTCTCCCCGCACCCCACCTTCTCCCGCAGCCCACCTTCTCTCTGAAGCTCCCCTTCTCCCCGCTTGCTTTACCACCTGACTTCAACCTCCTGTGCTGCCTTTTTTCATCTACGTGTGCAGCCCTCTCACGCTCCCCACATAGCACAGTTGCTGCCGCCCCATGTTCCCCACGGCCACCAGCCCTGAGCTACTTGAATGGAAGAGCATGGCCTCCTTGCACCTCTCCTGGGTCCCTGTGGGTGGCAACACCTGAGTGTGTGTAGGGGAGAACTGAAGGGGGTCTGAGGTCTCCAAAGACGATGCCTCATGGACCAGGGAGGGTCTGGCTGTCATGCAGCGGTAGGGGTCATTATTCTTGGGGTCTGCTGAAGGGGAGGTGGGGGAATCCAGCTTGGCTCTGTGATCTGGTGGTTGGGTGGGTCCAGTCACCATGCTGAGGATCTTTGTCCTGGGGGTTGTCTGTGGTTGTCTTCTGACTATTGAGGGGATCCAGTTGTGGTATGAGTTTGGGGTGCATTATTCTGGGGGCTCTGTGTTGTGGGAGTCTTGTTCCTGCACCTGTCTGGGTTGGTTTTGTGTTCCAATTCTTCCTGGGGGCATACCACTTAACTGCCCCATACCTCAGTTTCCCCTTATGCATAGGCTGGACAGAGAGGCTTTGTCCAAGAAAACTTCAGGGCCAGGAATGAGAAAATCTGAAAGGCAATGGGGAGCCATAGAGGGTGTTTGAGCAGGAGTGTCCTCAGATGTAAGGAAGGACAGAGCCTCCTTTCCTTTGCCCCTTCCCTTTGCCTCCAGTGGGAGGTCTGAATCTGGGGAGACTGGTGATTGCTTTTGTCTGCATGGGGCTGTTGGGGACTCTGGCTGGTGCAGGGTCCTGCAGCTTTAAGGTTGATGGTTGCAGGATCGTGACTGCTGTGAGTTACAGTTGCTACGGGGTTGGGAGTATTTGTTGCAGGCAAGTTAGGGACACAAACCTCCAGCTGTTGTCTGCTGGAGTCTGATTGCTGTGTGGGATTGTAGTCAGTGGGTGAGCGAGGATCCTCTCTCCCTGTAAGTCTCTCTCCATCTCTACCTCTCTTTCTCTGTTCCTCCACACTGTGCTTTTATTCAAAGGTCTGTTGAGGTATTATTGCAGTAATTCCCATGAGGCCAGCGTCTTACTGCAGCAGGTTTCCGGGGGAGCTCTCAGCCCCACTCAGGCAGTGAGAGGAGGCAGGACACCCCTCATTTTCCCTACCACCTGTGATCGGCCCCCGGGGTGGGAGTCACTGGCTCACAGGGACCAAAAGAGCTAGATGTTTGGATCTCCGAGACCACACCCCATTCAGGCCTTGTTCCCCAAACTTCAAGGCTGAGGGACTTGGTGGGTGGCAGGACTGGGTCTTAGGTGAGTGCAGGGATTGTCCCTGGCGGTGGGGAGCGGGAACAGAGAGGGTCACAGGCATTGGGAGAGAGGACCAGCCATGCAGATAGACATCTGGCTGGAGCACAGGCGGTGAGTGCAAAGGTCCTGAGGGAGGACAGTGTTGGAGGAACAGGGAGGAGGCCTGCATGATTGAAACAGAGAGCAAGAGGTAGCAGGGTGATTTGGTGTTAAAACCACCACTTCCGAGCCAGTAGCTCCTGGGTCCAAGCCTACTTGGGGTGCATGTCTTCCTAACAGGCTCAGCTATAGGCATTTCCCCTAAAGTAGGGGTTCTTTACCACGCCCCATTGACATTTGGGGTGAGGGAGTCTTTTATCTTGGGGGGACTATGTTGTGCATTGTAGGATATTTACTGTAGGCGTCCCTGGTCTCTACCCACCAGGTGTCAATAGCACCCCCCAAGCTGGGATAACAAAAATATCTCAGATACTGACAAATGTCCCCTGGGTTTAGAACCAATGTCCTAAAGTCAGAAGTGGGGTGGGGAGTGGGAGGCGGCCTGGGGGGTCTGGGCTGGGATCTGCACAGGACAAGTGAGGATTTCTTGTGTGACCTTAAGTGAACAAGCTTCATTCTCCTCACCTATCAAATCAGAGTCTGGGGTGATAGGATTTCATTCATTCATTCAACAAGTATTTATCAAGCACCTACTTCATGCCAGCCCCCACAGTGAGGATACACCATGGGGAAGAAAGACAGGCAGTGGCGTCATGAAAGAAAGAGAGACGTTAGTTGCTGGGTGCAGTGGTTCATGCCTGTATTCCCAGCTGTTCAGGAGGCTAAGGTGGGAGGATCGTTTAAGCCTAGGAGGTGGAGGCTGCAGCGAAGTATGATTGCACCACTGCACTCCAGCCTGGGTGGCAGACCAAGACCCCCTCTCTCTAAAAATATTTAAAGGCCAGGTGCGGTGGCTGATGCCTGTAATCCCAACACTTTGAGAGGCTGAGGCTGGCAGATCACCTGAGGTTCAGGAGTTCGAGACCAGCCTGGTCAACATAGTAAAACCCTCTCTCTTTAAAAAATACAAAAAATTAGCTGGGCATGGTGGTATGCACCTGTGAGCCCAGCCACTCAGGCGGCTGAGGCAGGAGAATTGCTTGCATCTGAGAAGGCAGAGGTTGTAGTGAGCCAAGATCGCACTGCTGCACTCCAGCCTGGGTGACAGAGCGAGACTCTGTCTCAAAAAAAAAAAAACTTTTTTTAAAGAGAGACATTAATCAAATAATTACACAAATACCTGTAAAATCACAACAATACAAAATACTAAGAAGCAGAAGCACCTGTAGTCAGAAGCAGAGGCACCTGGCTTAGTCTGGGAGGTCAGAGCAGGCTTCCCAGGGAATTTGTGATAAGAGGAGGGGGTGAGGGAACGAGGGGAGGGGAGGAAGAGTGTTGCAGGTGCTGGGGCTGCACGTGCCAAGGCCCTGCAGTGAGTCTGAACGGTGGGAAGGCCAGCGTGGCTGGAGCAGGGCCAGGAAGAGCTCCATCTGGATCTCCCAGGCCCTGTGGGTGGGGGAAGGGAGCGCAGTCTTGATCTGTTAAAGGTTTTAAGTAGAAAAGTAGCATCATCTGATTTTCGTGGTGAAAAGATCTCTCCAGCAGATAGTGTCTGTAAAGGGCTTAGCATAGGCAGTGTAAGGGACTCAGAGAGGAGTTGGATGACGCCAGCGGGTATTTTGGGGACCTGGAGGAGTCCCAGGGTCCAGTCCGTGCCCTCTGAGTCCCCAGGGATGAAGCTCTGGCCTGTCTCCAGGAGTGCACGGTGTATTCCAGGCTCAAGGTAAGGGGGTGGGAAAGAATTTCCCTGTTTTCAGCAAAGTTTCGGAGATGTGGAGGGACAGCCACCTCTAGGGTGGTGGGGCGGGGGGTGGGGGGTGTTCCAAGGGCCAGAAGCCACTTCTTTCAGTGCACTCCCTAGACTCATTTCACAGAAGGGAAACTGAGGACCTAGAGCTTCATGAGCACCCAGTCCTGAGCAACAATGCCGGCCACTGCCCTGTAGGAGACCCCAGAGGAGCTGCGTCTTGGTCTCAAAGGTGCTTTTGGGACCTGGTCACAGTTCAGGTTGTATCTCAGGCTTGACAGGGTAGGCTCTGGGCTCTGGCTGCCCACGTTTCAAACCCACCTGTGACTAGCTGTGTGACCCCGAGTAAGTCGCTGCACCTCTCTGAGCCTCTAGGGCAAAAAGAGATACCGGGCCTCCCAGGGGTGTTGTGAGAATTAAACAACATTGTTTACATTCAATCATTCAACAAACAGTTATTAAGCTACTGTATGCCATGTGCTGTTCTGGGCACTGGGGACACTGAGGGGGAACGGTCCCTGTTCTCAAGGGCTGGTGTTTTAGCGGCAGAGACATGCACCATAACCACATCAACCATCAGTAATGATCAAGGAAGGGAGTTCATCCACATTGCCTCAAATGACGGGATTTTCCCTGACCTTCAAGGCTAAGTAGTGTTGAATTGCACACGCATATCACATTACCTCCTCCCTCCCTTCCTTCCTCTCTCCCTCCCTCCCTTCCTTCCTCTCTCCCTCACTCCCTCCCTCCCTCCCTCCCTCCCTCCCTTCCTTCCTCTCTCCCTCCCTCCCTCCCTTCCTTCCTCTCTCCCTCCCTTCCTTCCTCTCTCCCTCCCTCCCTTCCTTCCTCTCTCCCTCCCTCCCTCTCTCCCTTCCTTCCTCTCTCCCTCCCTCCCTCCCTTCCTTCCTCTCTCCCTCCCT
>NW_022437017.1:2929413-2967910 GCF_009761245.1 Sapajus apella
CCTCCCTTCCTTCCTCTCTCCCTCCCTCCCTCCCTTCCTCCCTCTCTCCCTCCCTCCCTCCTTTCCTCTCTCCCTCCCTCCCTCCCTTCCTTCCTCTCTCCCTCCCTCCCTCCCTTCCTTCCTCTCTCCCTCCCTCCCTTCCTTCCTCTATCCCTCCCTCCCTCCCTTCCTTCCTCTATCCCTCCCTCCCTCCCTTCCTTCCTCTCTCTCTCCCTCCCTTCTTTTTCTTTCTCCCTCCCTCCTTCCTTCCTTCTTTCCCTCCCTCTCTCTCTTTCCTTCCTTCCCTCCCTCCTTTCCACCTTGCCTACTTCCTTTTCTCTTTCTTTCTTTCTTTCCTTCTTTCTTTCTTCTTTCTTTCTTTCTTTCTTTCTTTCTTTCTTTCTTTCTTTTCTTTTCTTTCTTTCACTCCTCTCTCAGGCTGCAGTGTGGTGATGCAATCACAGCTCACTGCAACGTTGACCTTCTGAGTTCAAGCAATCCTCCCACCTCAGCCTCCCAAGTAGTTGGAACTACAGGCATGCACCACCATGCCTGGCTAGTTTTGTATTTTTTTTTTTTTTGTAGAGATGGGTTTCGCCATGTTGCCCAGGCTTATGCCACATTTTTATCTCTTCGTCCATCCATGGACACATAAGTTGGTGCCGTATCTGTGCTGTTGTAAATAGTGCCTGAAGTGCTGGTACCTCTTCAAACTGATTTCAATAAGTTTATGAGATGATGGGTTTGTTAATGAGCCTAGGCTAATAATTCCACACAGTACAGATACATCAAAGTGTGGCGTCATACCCCACAAATATCTGCAATTATTATTTGTCAATTAAAAATAAGAAACCTAGACTGGGTGTGGTGGCTTACGCCTGTAATCCCAGCACTTTGGGAGGTTGAGGCGGGTGAATCACAAGGTCAGGAGTTCAAGACCAGCGTGGCCAACATAGTGAAACCCTGTCTCTACCAAAATTACAAAAATTAGCCGGGTGCGGTGGCACGCACCTGTAGTCCCAGCTACTTGGGAGGCTGGGGCAGGAGACTCACTTGAACCCAGGAGGCGGAGGTTGCAGTGAGCCAAGAATGTGCCACTGCACCGCAGCCTGGGTGACAGAGCAAGAATCCATCTCAAAAAAAAAAAAAAAAAAAGAAAGAAAAACAGAAACCTAGGCTGGGCGCAGTGGCTCACACCTGTAATCCCAGCACTTTGGGAGGTTGAGGTAGAAGGATCATGGGTCAGGAGTTCGAGACCAGCCAAGATGGCGATACCCCATCTGTACTAAAAATACAAAAGTTAGCCAGGCGTGGCAGCGAATACCTATAATCCCAGCTACTCAGGAGGCTGAGGCAGGATAATTGCTTGAACGCAGGAGGCTGGAGTGAGCTGAGATCACACCACTGTACTCCAGCCTAGCCAACAAGTGAGACTCCATCTCAACAAACAAACAAACAACAAACAAAAGATACAATAAAATAGGCCAGAAGAGGTGGCTCACACCTGTAATTCCAGTGCTTTGGGATCAACAGCGTTCCTGAGGCAAGAGGATCCATAGAGGCGGAATTGGAGAGCATCCTGGGCAACATAGCAAGCCCCAGTCTCTACAAAAGAAAAAGAAAAAAAACGGGCCAGGTGTGGTGGCACATGCCTGTAGTCCCAGGTACTCAGAAGGCTGAGATGGGAGGATTGCTTGAACACAGGAGGTTGAGGCTGCATTGAGCCATGATTGCACCACTACACTCAGGCCTGGGTGACAGAGCAAGACCCTGTCTCAAAACAAAAGAAAAAAAGGTGAAAAAATAAATGAGGGCAGTGATAGTGTCTGGAATAAGCAGAATAAAGTGAGTATGTGAGTGTGCAAATGTGTGGATGGCTGTTGAGCCTGGGAGTCAGGGGAGGCCTTGCTGAGGTGACACTGGGGAGAAAGACCTAAAGGAGGTGAGGGAGGAGCGACGTGAGTATCTGGGGAACAGGATTCCTGGCAGAGGGAACAGTCTGTGCAAAGGCCCTGAGGTAGGACTGCACTTGGAATGTTGGAGGAACAGGGAGGAGGCCCATGCGGCTGGAATGAGGGAGGGAGGGAGGGAGCTTGGAGACCAGGGAGAAGAGGTTGCAGTTATCCAGTTGAGTGAGGAGGCTGGTCCAAGGGTGAGGCAGGTGAGAGGATCTTAGATCAAATTTTTCTTCTTCTTCTTCTTTCTTTTGAGATGGAGTCTTTCTCCTGTCACACAGGCTGGAGTGCAGTGGCATGATCTTGGCTCACTGCAACCTCCACCTCCCAAGTTCAAGTGATTCTCCTTCCTCAGCCTCCTGAGTAGCTGGGATTACAGATGTGCGCCACCATACCCGACTAAGTTTTGTATTTTTAGTAGAGATGGGGTTTCATCATGTTGGCCAGGCTGGTCTTGAACTCCTGACCTCAGGTGATCTGCCTGCCTCAGCCTCCCAAAGTGCTGGGACTACAGGTGTGAGCCACCACACCTGGCTGAAATTTTTCTTTTTTTTAAGAGACAGGGTCTCACTTTGTTGCCCAGGTTGGAGTGCAGTGCAGTGGTGAGATCATAGCTCACTGCAGCCTTGACCTCCTGGGCTCAAGTGATCCTCCCATCTCAGCCTCCCAAGTAGCTGGGACTACAGGTGTGTGCCACCATGCCTGGCTTGTGTGTGTGTGTGTGTGTGTGTGTGTGTGGAGATGAGGTCTTGCTATGTTGCCCAGGCTGGTCTTAAACTCCTGGCCCAAAGTGATCCTCTAGCCCTGGCCTCCCAAAGTGCTGGGATTACAGGCGTGATCCACTGTGCCTGGCCTTTAGGACAATTTTTGAAGGTAAACCAATACTTTCCTGACTTGGGCTCAGATTTGGGGGTGAGTGAAAAAGAGGAGCGGAGGACGAAAGCAGGGGTTTTGGCCTGAGCACTGGCAGGAGTGGTGGCAGTGTGGGATGGAACTGCTGTGAACTGACTTGGGGAAGCTGGAGGGGAGCTGGTGGGGGGAACATCACTCATTGGGTTTTGGCGAGTGATTTGATGCTCTTGGCCATTGGGAAGCAGGAATCCCATGAGATGAGTGTTGAGTCTGGGGTGAAGCTGGCCTGGAGTCACAATCTCGTGAGCTCAGCATAGAATTAACAAGGGGTGTGTGTGTGTGTGTGTGAGTCATGGTGGGGACTTGGTGGCCTGAGTGGGGTCCAGCCACCTGCTCTGGGGGATGTAGGGACTCAGGTGCCTGGAAGAGAGAAACTCCTGGCTGGAGTCTTAGTGGAAGCTGGGGCTTGGCTTTGGATGGACGCAAGGTGTCTCTGAGCTTCCTTCCTTTGGGGCTGTGTGGTGGCCGGGGCCAGTGCCCTGCAGAGAGGGAAAAGCAGAGCCCGAGGGGTCTATTGGGCCAGAGGCTGAGGGCTCCAAGCCCCAGATGAATTTCACTGGGAGTGAGTTTCAGGGAGTGAATTTCCACTGCATGGCACCCATTGCATAACACAGCCCTGACATCCGCTCCGACCCTGTGAGCGCTGGGAAGCCTGCCTTGGAGCTCAGGTGTTCAAGAGCTGAATATCTGTTATGTTGGTGGACAACGTGTGTACCAGGTTACCTGTTCAGCCTTTGCCGCAAACCTGTGCCCGTCTGACAGTTGAAAAAACTGAGGCTCAGGGAAGAGAAGAGGAGTCACTCGTTCAAGTGTGTTGTTGGCAGAACAGGGACCGGACCCCTGGCCTCGCTGGCTCTGGACACCCCTGCCCACCCCCACTTCCTGCCCATCAGCCTGTTCCTGGCACGTGGGACCCCAGATGGGCTTGTGGGCTCTGCACAGGAGATACCAACGGCTTCCGGCCTCTTCCCCTGAGGCTCGGGAGGGGGGCCAGGGTGAGGGGGAGGGCAGGCCACGGGTCCCAGGGTGCCTTGCATTTTCCCCTTGAAAACTGAGTTCCCACAGAAGATTTTCGGTTTTAGAGATCAGTTTCACTGGAGGCTTTTATGAGGTGGGGCCTCCATCAGAGTGAGAGTGCAGGGCCCCGATGTTCCACTGGGCTCCCTGAACCCCGTAAAATGTGGCCCTTCCAAGAAACGGGCTGGGCTGCCCAGGGTCATGGGAACAGCGTCTGTGGGTCCCTGGTTCTCCTTGGGCAGACTTTTGAGTGAGAGGAAAGCCAGCTTGGGGAGGAAAGCAACTCCTCATCTCAGGCCCTCCGAGTCTGGGTAGGAGGGGTGCAGAAGGCAGAGAGCTGGACCTAGAGAAGTAGTCTCTAACTCCCTGCTTGGACACCTCCTGTGACGGGTAGCTCATTGCCTGTCAAGGCATCTTTGCTTGGTTAGTGAGCTGGAATTCTGAAAAAAATCCTTTCAGGGGCTGGTTCAAAACTGCATCTTCTTCCCCCTCTCTGTGGTCCTTGCTTAGCTTTCTGGGACCACACAGAGCACACCCCCTTCTGCAAATATTTCACACCTCTTACATTTATTCGAGTGTCTATTCAGATCTGCGGACACGGGCAGACCCAGAGAGACTGCTGCAGTGACGGTGGACTCTCACTGGGTCCTGGGAACCTAGAAGGCGCTTCTGGCCTATCTGAGAGGAAGCAACCTGGTGGGCCTCCTACAGAAGGTAGCATCTAAGCTGTGTCTTAAAGGACAAATATGATTTGGCTTAGGGAAGAGGTGAGGGAAGAATGCTTCAGGCAGAAGGAATATTATGTGGAGGTGAGGGGCCATTCTTTCATGAAGTAAAAAATGGGCTGGATGCAGTGGCTCATGCCTATAATCCCAGCACTTTGGAAGGCCAAGGTGGGTGGATCATGAGGTCAGGAGTTAGAGACCAAGCTGACCAACATGATGAAACCCTGTCTCTACTAAAAAGACAAAAATTAGCCGGGCATGGTGACATGCACCTATAATCCCAACTACTCAGGAGGCTGAAGCAGGAGAATCGCTTGAACCTGGGAGATGGAGTTTGCAGTAAGGAGAGATCACGCCACTGCACTCCAGCCTGGGCGACAGAGCGAGACCCCATTCAAAAAGAAGAAAAAAAGGTCTATGTGGCTGGAGTGGTGTGTTTGAAGAGGGATAAGGGGGTACCAAGGCCAGAAAAGGGACAGAGCGAAGCCTGGAGCAGGGACCCAGGTAGCAGAAAAACAATACCCTCATTCTTCAAACAGGGTGTGAGTCCAACTTTGTTTTGTATTTCCAAAACACTTTTTTTTAGAGAGATATGGGGTCTTGCTATGTTGCCCAGGCTGGTCTTCAACTCCTGGCTTCAAGTGATCCTCTTATCCCAACTTCCCAAAGTTCTGGAATTACATGCATGAGGCTTCGTGCCTGGCTCATTTCACATTTCTCAATTGTTTTACCAGGAAGTAATGTATTCCTCCACCTTCTGGGTATACAAGTGCCCATCTTACCGCATGCTTGCTAGCATTAGGTTTTATCGTTTTTAAGATCTTTGCCAATTTGGCAGAAAAAATTGATATCTCATGTAAATGAAAACAAATGAATATTTCCCTTGTAAGCGACATGGCTAAACAATTTCTCCAGATGTGCGTTGGCCTCACAGATGCTACCTTTTGCCTGAGTGTTAAGAAATCTTATACCCACTGTAGAGTTTGCAGTCATTTTTAGCTCCTCTCTTAGAGCAAAGGAAAAGCTTGTGGGCTACCCTCTGACCACATGGGTGGGGAATTGGTGAGACAGCCTACTCCCTTCTCCCTTGATTCATCTTTCTTTTTCTCACCTTTTTTTTTTTTTTTTTTGTCCTTTCAAAGTTTTAAATGTCTCTCTCCTCTGTTGGCCTCTGAGTCTCCAAGTTAGTAGCTTCATCTTCACCTGGGGTGTCTTTGGGCTCAAAAGAGAGGGTTGGCAAGCCACAGGAAGACTCCCAAGTCTTCATGGGAGACTACACTGATATGCTGAGTATCTTCTTCTTATTATGTTTGAGACAGGGTGTCACTCCTATTGCCTAGGCAGGAGTTCAGTGACGCATCACAGCTCATTGCAGCCTTGACCTCCTGGGCTCAAGCAACCTCCCGCTTCATTTTTTTTTTTTTTCCCGATTTTTTTTTTTTTTTTTTGTAGAGACAGGGTCTCACAATGTTGCCCAGGCTGGTCTTGAACCCCTAGGCTCAAGCAATCCACCTGTATCAGGCTCTCAAAGTGCTGAGATTATAAGTGTGAGCCATCATGCCCAGCCTATGCCGGCTATGTAAGACACAACTTACCATTTTAATTCTCACAACATCTGCATATGATAACTTTGAACCCATTCTATAGACGAGGAGCTGAGGCTTAGAGTGGTTAAGTCACTAAGTCAGTATCCCATAGCCAATATTGGCTGTTTCTCTTAGTTTCACTCAACCAACTCCTCTTATGACATTCAGATTTTATTAAATTCTAATTTGGGAGGAGAGAGTTGGCCATTTCTCTCTCTCTCTCTCTATCTCTCTTTTTGAGAGAGTCTTGCCATGTTGCCTGGCTGGGGTGCAGTGGCACAATCTTGGCTCAAGGCAACTTCTGCCACCCGGGTTCAAGCGATTCCCCTGCCTCAGCCTCCTGAGTAGCTGGGACTACAGGCGCATTCAACCATACCCAGCTAATTTTTTTGTATTTTAGTAGAGACGGGGTTTCACCATTTTGGCCAGGATGGTCTCAATGTTCTGACTTCATGATCCACCTACCTCGGCCTCCCAATCTCTCTTTTTTTTAAGATAGAGTCTCACTCTGTTTCCCAGGCTGAAGTGCAGTGGTGTGATCACAGTTCACTGCAGGCTCGACCTCCCCAGGCTCAGGTGATCCTCCCACCCAGGCTTCCCAAGTAGCTGGGACCAGAGGTGCACACCACATTCACATTCATCATTCATGCCTGGCTAATTTTTGAAAACTTTTTTTTTTTTTCTTGTAGAGGCAGGGTTTCGCCACATTGCCCAGGCTGGTCTTGAACTCCTAAGCTCAAGTGATCCTCCTGCCTTGGCCTCCCAAAGTGTTGGGATTACAGGTGTGAGTCACCGTGCCTGGCTGTTGTCCATTTCTCTATATCCACTGTCCCACCCTGCCCTGCCAGCGGATGGAAGTCCCATTCCTCATTAGGGAGGGCTGTGAAGTCCAGCTCAGCACCAGCCTTACAATGCAAGGGAAGACAAGAAAACAGGAAAGAGGGAGGGGAAACCACAAACAACCCTTAGAGAGCCACAAGTGGCCCCAAGGCTCAGCTCCTGAGTTAAACCTCAGTCCTGGGCTGCTAAATTCTGAGCTCCAAGTTCTTTCCATCTTTTTTTTTTTTAAATTTACTTATTTTACTTTAGGTGCATACTATATCTGGCATTTCTCCCCATGTTATCCCTCCCTACCCCCGACTGTCTCTCCCCTACACCCCCCCAGCTACCCCCAGTGTGTGATGCTCCTCTCCCTGAGTCCATGTGTTCTGATTGTTCAACACCCACCTATGAATGCGAACATATGGTGTTTGGCTTTCTGTTCCTGTGTCAGTTTGCTGAGAATGATGGTTTCCAGATTCATCCATGAACTCATCGTTTTTTATGGCTGCGTAGTATTCCATGGTGTATATGTACCACATTTTCTTTGTCCAGTCTATCATTGATGGGTATTTGGGTTGGTTCCAGGTCTTTGCTATTGTACACAGGGCTGTAATGAACATACATGTGCAAGTGTCTTTATAGTAGAACGATTTATAGTTCTTTGGGTATATACCGAGTAGTGGGATTGCCGGGTCAAAAGGAATTTCTATTTCTAGATCCTTGAGAAATCGCCACACTGTCTTCCATTCTTTACCAGCTTTGGCTCTGAGTTTTTTCTTCTATAAGTCAACCCATCTATTGGATTTTCTGGGAACTATAATCATCCCTTGATATCTGAGGGGGATTGGTTCCAGAATCTCCTTTGGATATTAAAATCCGTGGATGCTAGGCCAGGCATGGTGGCTCATGCCTGTAATCCCAGCACTTTGGGAGGCCAAAGCGGGTGGTTTGCTTGAGGTCAGGAATTCGAGACCAGCCTGGCCAATATGGTGAAACCCTGTCTCTAAAAAAAGAAAAGAAAAAAAAATCTGTGGATGCTTAAGTTCCTCATCTAACATGGTATAGTATTGCATATAACCTGTGCAAATCCTCCCAAATATTTATTTATTTATTCATTTACATTTTTATTTTTTGAGATAGAGTCTCGCTCTGTTGCTCAGGCTGGAGTGCAGCGGTGCAATCTCGGCTCACTGCAAGCTTTGCCTCCTGGGTTCAAGCAATTCTCCTGCCTCAGCCTCCCGAGTAGCTGGGATTACAGGCATTCACCATCACGCCTGGCTAATTTCTGTATTTTTAGTACAGATGGGGTTTCGCCATGTTGGCCAGGCTGGTCTTGAACTCCTGACCTCAAGTGATCCACCTACCTCAGCCTCCCAAAGTGCTAGGATTACAGGCATAAGCCACTGTGCCCCGCCCTCCCATATACTTTAAATCAGCTCTAGATTACTCATAACTAATACAATGTAAATGCTATGTAAATAGTTGTTATACTATATATGTATTTTTACTTTTAATTTTATTTATTTATTTTTTGAGACAGAATCTCGCTCTGTCATCCAGGCTGGAGTGCAGTGCCAAGAGCTTGGTTCACTGCAGCCTCTACCTCCCAGGCTCAAGTAATTCTCATGCCTTAGCCTCTCCAGTAGCCAAGATTACAGGCATGCAACACCATGCCAGGCTACTTTTTATATTTTTAGTAGACACAGGGTTTCACCATATTGGCTAGGCTGGTCTCTAGCTCCTGGCCTCAAGTGATCTGCCTGCCTTGGCCTCCCAAAATGCTGGGATTATAGGCCTGAGCCACTGTGCCTGGCACATATATATGTATATATAATTGCATTATTTTTATTGTTGTCTTGTTTTTTTTTTCAAATACTGTATTGTCAATCTGCAGTTGGTTAAATCCACGGATATGGAACCTGAGGATACAGAGGACTGATGGTATATGTTTCATGTCTGAGCTCTAATTCATTCTTTTTTATAGCTACCTGTTTTTGTTTCATAACCTCCTGTTCTTGCTTGATGGTTTTCATTCCTTCCTTTATCTTTCTGAGTCGTCTAACATATTCATTGTAGAGCTCTTTCCGTATTAGGCTGATATTCTCTATTTCCTCAGATGTAATTAGATGCAATGTCTTCTAGTTGGGGAGTTTGTGGGAATTTCATGAGGTGGCCACAGATTCATCATCTTCTTCAGGTTATTTCTCCGTGGTCTGGGTCTTCTACACGTGTATGATTTTCACCTTGTATATTAGGGGACTCTGCACTTCCATGTGTGGGAGACTTTTATCCTTGTCATTGGGCACCTCTGCTTTGGTCTCTGGTTCAAGTTAGCATTTTCCCACCATTTCTCAGTGTTTGGGAGGAATAGGGAGGTTTTGGTGTGTATTTGGTCTTGAATGGATGGCCAATTTGCTATCTGTAAACGGATACAGTTGTGTTGGGTAATCTCTGAAGGTTCTCAGAGACATGTTCAACACAGAGAGCCCAAAGTGTGGCAGCATAAGTCCTGTGAGAGAGGATTTTTTTCTTTTTTTCTTTTTTTTTTTTTTTTTGAGATGGAGTCTCACTCTGTCACCCAGGCTGGAGTGCAGTGGTGCAATCTCGGCTCACTGCAACCTCCATCTCCAGGCTCAAGCAATTCTCCTGCGTCAGCCTCCCAAGTAGCTAGGACTACAGGCATGCACTACCATACCTGGCTAATTTTTGTATTTTTTAGTAGAGATGGGGTTTCACCATGTTGGCCAGGCTGGTCTCAAACTCCCCACTTCAGGTGATCTGCCTGCTCCGGCCTCCCAAAGTGCTAGAATTGCAAGCATGAACCACCATACCTGGCTGAGAGGATTCTAAAAACAACAAATAAAAAATAGCTATGTGGGTTATTTATTATTATCAGGTACCAGCTCTTAACACATCTAACATTATTTATTCCTACCAATGAGGTAGGTACTACTATTATTCCTTTTTACAGGTGAGACATTGGAAGCTCATAGAGGTGACCTGGCTTGCTGAGACACACTTAGCTAGGGAGGAGAATTTGAACCCAGTTAAAGCAGGTGTTCTTAACCCTGCCCACTCCATTGCATCCTGACGGCATGCATGCTAATCTCAGCCTCGCCGTATTGTTAGCTGTGTGATTTATTGACCCTTTTTCTCTCTGTGGAAACCAACCTCTACCCTCAGAGGTGCTATGCAAACTCGAAACTGTGTCCTCACTGAAAGAAGTGGAAGTATCGGGGAGGTTTAGCCTGGTGCATTAGGAAAGGTTTGGGCACTGGATCCCATTGTACCTGGATTCTGGCTGTACAGACTCAGGAAGGCCACTTGACCTCTCAGAGCTTTGGTTTCCGGATCTATCAAATCAGGATGATAGCCAGGCTTTACTTTCCTCTCTAGGTAGTGGTGAGTGAAAAGTGAGACACTGCATGTGCCTGGGACACCTGAGCAAGGTTATGTCATTAGCCTGGCTACCAAGAACAAAGCCCAGAGATAGCTGCAGGAAATTGCAAACCCAGGGTGTTCTGCCTGGCGCCCGTGGACCAGGGTCCACCTAACTGCAGCTGCTTCCCCAGCCCATGTGATGTGGGCAGGGGTGGAGCTGCCTACCACTGCAGTAAGCAGCAGCAGGTGGGGAGGTGGCCCAGATGTCTGTTAGCTTCAGAGTGGGGTGCTGGAGTCTCCCCAGTGACCAGGATTTCTCAGAGAGGGTCCTGGGCATGGGAACTGCAGACCCTTCTGTGACTAAGGAGTTCTCAGAGCAGGTCCTGGGCAAGGGCACTGGAGTCCCTCCCATGACTAGGAGTTCTCAAAGGAGTTCCTGGGCATGAATACTGGAGTCCCTCCTGTGACTAGGTGGTCCTGGGCATGAGTGCTGGAGACCTTCCAGTGACTAAGAGTTGTTGTTGACTTGGGTGACTGCAGAACCCCATAAAGCTTTTATTCAGTAGGTGCTCAACACACAAGAACTCTTTTCCCTGTAGGAGAGCAAGCTGTTGTGGGAATAGGGAAATGTCAGTGTCAATTTCTCAAATCCCCAAAGAGTTCTACCTTCCAGAGGAAGGGGAGATTCTCCATGGATATAAGGAAATAATGAATTCTAGCAGGGAAGGGTCAAGCAAAGGTGGATTCTAGCTCTACTCCAGGAAAACTTTTAGGAGCACAAGAACTCACCTAGTCTGACAGGTGACATTTTTTTTTTTTTGGAAACAAGGTCTCACTCCCAGGCTGGAGTGCAGTGGTATATTACAGCTCACTGCAGCCTTGACTTCCCGGACTCAGGTGATTCTCCCACTTCAGTCTCGGGTAGCTGGGACTACAGGTGGAAACCCACCACACTTGGATAACTTTTGTATTTTTCTGTAGAGACATGGTTTTACCATGTTGCCCAGGCTGGTCTTGAACTCCTTGGCTCAAGTGATCCACCTACCTTGGCCTCCCAAAGTGTTGGGATTACAAGTGTGAGCCATTGCACCTGGCCCCATGTTTTTTAGAATGAACCACTAAACATATGAATATTTTGGAAAATGAACCAATTAAAGAATGAGTAAACTGTGAGTAAATGAATGAATTAATGAGCAGATCAAATAATACTCAAAGGACAGGGGCCATGAGAGTGGAATATAGATCTGATTGGATCCTCTCTTTCCCAAAGAGATGGATGCTGGATACCTTCCAGTGACCAGGAGTTCTTGTTGGTTTGGGTGACTATAGAACCCCACGAGGCTTTTACTGTTTGTTCTCCAAGCCCAGCCAAGATTTCCAGACATGGCCAGGCACCGTGGCTCACACCTGGAATCCCAGCATCTTGGGAGGCCGAGGTGGGCAGATCACCTGAGGTCAGGGATTTGAGGCCAACATGGCAAAACCCCATCTCTACTAAAAATACTAAAGTTAGTCAGGCATGGTGGCGAGTGCCTGTAATCCCAGCTACTTGGGAGGTTGAGGCAGGAGAATCACTTGAATCTGGGAGGTGAAGTTTGCAGTGAGCTGAGATTGCACCACTGCACTCCAGCCTGGGTGACAGAGCGAGACTCTGTCTAAAAAAAAAAAAAAAATTTCCAGACATGGCAACCTCTTGAGCACATGAACTGGCCGCATGGTGGGGTAGAACGTTCTCTTTAGTGACTTTAGAGGGGGATGAGCTCCCCGTTACCCAAGAGAACCCAGCAAAGCTTTGATTGCCACTGGTCAAGGCAGCTGTGGAGGCTGCTGGGCTGGGGTGGGGCTGGACTGCGATGGGGGCGTCGCTGAGGGAGACCCTTTTCCTGTTTCTTCATCCCCCTCCGGCCACGACCACTTCACAGGGAGAGCTGCCGGTCTCGCCACCCTCCGTTAGCACTTCCTCTGCGACCACAGGAAGGCCCAGCCCAGCTCTCACTGCGTTTTCTCTAAATAAACTTCGGCAGGAGACCTATCTGCTGCCCCATCTTCTTCTGGGTTCCCGTGGAGGTGTGGGGGGCAGTGGTTAGAGGGGATCAGGCCAAGCCACAGACAGGAGGGACTCAAGCCACAGTGATACCAAATTTTCCTCTATCTCAGTGGTGTGGCCATAGAGCTGACTGCTCAGAGTGACTCTGGCCTGTCCTTCCTTTATCTAACTGACTACCAGCCCACACTCAGTTCTCTTCCTTGGGCATTGCTGAGTCTGGTGTGGCTCTCGGGGACCCCCAGGCTGTATTCCTTTCCAGCCCAGCTGTGATCATCTCAGGGATTGCCTGCCATGTCTGTCTTCTCTCCTAGAGCCAAGGTGGTACTTTCCAGAGCTGGCCCCAGAGCTCTGGGATGTGCTGTGGACCTCTACACAGATGTCCATCAATTCCTGGGCTCAGGTCAACATCCCTTGAAGTTGGAATGTTTGTTGGGACCCCCTGTGAAGTCCTCCCAAGACTGGGCCAGGAAGGTGGCAGGAGGATTCTGTGGCTAGTGGGGGACCCTGAGTGAGGGCTTGTTTGGGGTCTTATCTGGGGCCCAGATGAACTATCTGGGCTCATCTGACTCAGGCCAAACCCTTTGTGGGGAGAGAGAACTCGTTCAGACTCACTGTACCCCACTGTCATGGCTTCTGCCCTTTGGGTATTCCTTCATCTGCTCATTCATTCATTCTTTAACCCAGACTTCACTCATGTTTAAATTTATTCAAATATCCGTGCATTTATTAGTTCATTCCAGAAAATACTAGTTCATTAGAAAAAATCCATGCATTTATTAGCTCATTGAAAAAAATATTCATGCATTTATTCATTCATTTAAAAAATCCATGCATTTATTAATTCATTCTAAAAATCATGCATTTATTAGTTCATTCCAAAAAATATTCATGTGTTTATTTCTTCATTGCAGAATATATTCACGCATCTATTAGTTCATTCAAAAAAATCCATGCATTTATTAGTTCATTCAAAAACTCCATGCGGCTGGGTGTGGTGGCTCACGCCTGTAATCCAAGCACTTTGGAGGCCAAGGCGGGCAGATCACCTGAGGTCGGGAGTTCAAGACCAGCCTGACCAACATGGTGAAACCCCATCTTTAAAAAATAAATAAATAAATCTCCATGCATTTATTAGTTCATGCAAAAAAATCCATGCATTTATTAGTTCATGCAAAATATTCATGCATTTATTAGTTCATTCCAAAAAAATATTTATATGCATTGAATAGTTTATTCTAAAAAATATTCATGCATTTACTAGTTCATTTCAATAAATACTCATGCAGTGCCCTTCTCCTTCATTCCTGATCCTGGGGTGAAGGTGGAGGTGAACTGAGGAACATGTGACTATTTTTAGGAGTCTAAGACACTTACACTTTCATAAGCACTCCCCAGAGGCTTTTAAGCTGAGAATAAATGGAATTTTAAAGAGCCTCCTCTGGGCTCATGGTGGGTTTGGGGGGTCAAGGATGGAGGCTGGTGGGGGCCCAGGTCAGGAGCATCTTGAGAACTTTCCAACTTTTGCTGCTAAAGTTGAAGAGAAGCAAGTATAGCATTCCTACATCCCTGCATTCGTTTTTCCTGTGTCTTGATGGAATGTGGTTTATTTTGTTGCAAGAGTGAATTTGAACTATTCTAATAAATGGCTATTTTGCCCAGTGACATTAAGATCTTCGTACACTTATAATAAAGCAAATTTATTTTAAAAAATGAAACTGAATAGGCAGAAAATGAATAGGGATAGAAAATGGTTAGGCAGGAACCAGGGCTGTGGGGAGTGGAGAGAGGGGTGACGCAACTGTGGAGGAGGGATTAGTGGGAGGTGGCATGAATGGGACCAGGGGAGAAGCACTCAAGAGGTGTCAGTGGCAGCTTTGGAGTCAGGGTTGGTGGTAGTACTCACTATGCTGGGAGAAGAATGCAACTCACTTTTGGAATCTCTGACTGTCCCTGGGCCAGCCACTTAACTTTTCCTGAGCCTCAGTTGCATTGTCTGTAAGTGGGGATAATATGGTCCTGATAGAGGGTATGGTAGCCCTAGGTGTCTATAAGGGCTCAGTGAACTTGGACACCTGAGCAAGGCATGTTATTAGCCTGGCTGCCAGGAACAAAACTCAGAGACAGCTGCAGGAAATTGCAAACCCAGGGCATCCCACCTGGCACTCATGGACCATGGTCCACCTAACTGCAGCTGCTTCCCCAGCCCATGTGATGTGGGCAGGTGTGGAGCTGCCTACCACTGCAGCAAGAAGCAGCAGGTGGAGAGGTGGCCTAGATGTCTGTCAGCTTCGGAGTGGGTCCTGGACTTGGGTACTGGAGTCTCCCCAGTGACCAGGATTTGTCAGAGGGGATCCCAGGCATGGGCACTGCAGACCCTCCTATGAATAGGAGTTCTCAGAGGAGGTCCTGGGCGTGGGCACTGGAGTCCCTCCCATGACTAGGAGTTCTCAGAGGTATTCCTAGGCATGGGCACTGGAGTCCCTCCTGTGACTAGGTGGTCCTGGACATGAGTGCTGGAGACCTTCCAGCGAGTAGGAGTTCTTGTTGACTTGGGTGACTGCAGAACCCCACAAGCCTTTTGTTTTTTATTCTCCAAGCCCAACCAAGATTTCCAGACATGGTGGCCTCCTGAGCACATGAGCAGGCCACACTGTGTGGCAGAACAAACTCACACATTAGACAGATTTGAGTTCAGATCCTAGTCGTGCCACTGACTTACTGTGTGGTGAGAGCAGATGAAAGACTCCATCTCTAGAGCTGTTTCCTTCTCTATTATAATTGTACTCACCCTTTTCGTGAGACTGGGGGATTTTTGAAGGCTGGGAGGCAGTTTGATTTTCTTCTTTTGTCTGCCTTACCACCTGGCACAGTGAATGAACGAATAAATAAGCACCTCAAGTTGTTTTGTGAAGTAAATTAAGCATTTCCTGGGCAAATAAATTTGACAGCCTCTAAGTCAAACAAACTAAACTTTTTTTTTTTTTTACAGGACTTCTCAGAGCCTCTAATGTACTTTGTGATTCTCCTATAAGGAATAAGGTAAGCAGTATTTCTCAAACATTTTTGTACCCTTTTTCTGAGGGCATATCATCCTTGGCACTGGGGTTCCTAGGAACATACTTTGGGAAATGTGGACTTAGTATCATTGTCAGAGTTCCTATAAATGTTGTTATTTGTCGGGTTGTATGTTCCTTTATCCTCTGTCAAACATGACCTGAATTATGTCACATAACTATGCACCACAGACACTAAGGCCAAGAGCTGTTAGTGCAGAATAAAAGACTAAATTAGAAGGTTGGGGAAGAAAAAGTTATAATCCCAATTTAGGAAAGCTACTACAGTTTGTCTTAAAAATGAACACTTAGTTTCTGCCAAAGCAAACAGAAGAATGTGGTGTGTTTCGTGGTTTTTGGGGTGGCAGTTCAACAAGGCGGCCAAATGCTCTCCAGCTGTGAACAAGATTGTTTTCATTCATGTGTTTGTTCATTCATTCATTTATTCGACAAGTGTTTATCTACCACCTACTATTTACAAGCACAATGCTAGGTACCAGGGATACAACAGTCGACAAAGACACACATACGCCCTTATGGAGATGACAGTCATCGGTTTTCAGAACAAAGATGCTAGCCCTCAGTGCCCTTTCTTTCCTGAAGTTTTTTCTGAAGTTTTAGACAGACTCCTTCACCTTGCTGTGGTTTTTCTCTCTACCTGTTTTGTATCCGAATCACAAAAGGTGATGACATCCTAGTCACAGGGAACCCAGGTGGTTGGTAGAACCCAGATCTTTGTGTTAGAGTCTTCATGAAAACCAGTGTGAGAAACTGGGCTGAGGCAAAAGAGGTAGCCTTCCATCCTTGCTATATCTCTGGGACACTGAGCATCTTTTCTGGGCTCCACCCTAGGAGTTGGGAATCTAATAACTTTGATTTTTTTTCTCTGCCTCCCTGTCCCCCCCGCCCCAGTGATCAACATTCTAATTCTTCAACACTATGCACATGGGAATTGCTTTCATTTTTAAACCTGGGCAACAAAGTGAGACCCTGTCTCTACAGAAAATTTAAAAATAGCTGAGTATAATGGCATACACCTGTAGTCCCCGCTACTTGGGAAGCTGAGGCATGATGATTGCCTGAGCCCAGCAGTTCAAGGCTGCAGTGAATTATGATCCCAACACTGCGTTCCAGCTTGGGTGGCAGGATGAGACCCTGCCTCTAAAAAAATTGCTTTTTTGATGGTTGGATAAATGGATGGACCCATGTTTGAATATATAGATGAATGAATGGATTTGTAGAACAGTGACTGACACATAGGAGGGATATTTGGATCAATGAAAGAATGGAGGAATAGATGGGTGGAAGGCTGAGACCAACAAATGAATATATGGATGAAAAGATGCCTAGTAAAGGCACAATATGATTTTTAAACAATAAATCTATTAGTGAATCAATGAACAGTTGGGTGGATGGATGAGTGAGTGAGTGAGTGGTAGATGTGATGGACAGTTGTACAATAAAATGGGGAGATGGGTTTGAGTGAATGGATGATGAGTGAGTGAATAAATAGATAAATGGATAGATGGTGAATTGGGTAGAGGGATGGACAAATGGACAGTTGAGTGAACGGGTGAATGATTGGATTACCTGATGAATGGATGGGTAGTTGGATGAATGCATGGATGGGCAGATAAAAAATTCTGGCAACAAATTGAAGAGATCTTGGGGTAAAATCTGGGCACAGTTTAGGTGAATAGCAGATTATTTTCTGATCCCACCTTGGCTCAGTTTACCTCTATGGATACATATTCTGTGTTTCTAGGTTCAGTCATCCTTCTTTCTCCCTCTGGGTTTCCAAGAGTCTTACCTTGGAACTCCAGTTGAACTGAGCCCTGGGCTTATCTGTGGACCTTCTCAACGGTAAGGAGATCACTCCTGAAAGAAGCCTGTGTCCTTCTGAGGGTACAGGGCTGAACCAGCTCTTCATGATAACTGTTGTCTTCTCTTAAGCCTTTTTAGCGGTTTCTTGTTTTGTGGCCTCACCCAATCTTCATTGGGCATCAAACCAATGAAGATCAAATCTTGGTCTCTAGCTCTGTGCCAACTCCACCTGTCCTCTCCATGGGTGATGGTAGAGACACAGGATAAATTAGAAAAAGGAGTCATCCAGGTCCACCTCCTGCCTTCATTCCAAGATCTCTTTCCTCTTTCCCAGGTTCTCCAAGTAGCCATGGATGTGGGTTTCTTGGGCTTGCCAGATGTGTCTCAGAGTCATAGCAGGACCTTGTGGGGGACTCGGGGCAGGGGCCCCACCATACGTCGCCAGCGGGAGTTCATGCCAGAAGAGAAGAAGGACACAGTTTACTGGGAGAAGCGGAGGAAGAACAATGAGGCAGCCAAGAGATCCAGGGAAAAGCGACGTCTCAACGATGCAGCCATTGAGGGCAGGCTGGCTGCACTGATGGAGGAGAATGCCCTGCTCAGGGATGAGCTGAGGGCGCTCAAGCTTCGCTTTGGCCTCCTGCCCCTGACTGGTGGGCCCCGGGCCTTGCCCCTGCAGGCCCTGCTATGGGAAACCCCCTGGACTGGGGACCGCCACCCTGGGGCTGAAGCACTGTCATCCTTGTCTGGCTCCCACAGCTGCCTCTTAAGGCCATGTTCCCTAGATGCTGGGATTCCAGGATGTCGGGGCTGCCTGCTGGCTCCCAGATGGACTGGCTTGGCCACTTCTAGGTCCTCCCCCGAGTCTGCACCTCCGACCCTCAACAGAATTGACATGGCTTTGCAGACTGCCCTCCCACCTGCTCTCTTCAGCTGTCACCTCTTGGATGGGCATGTAGGGTCCAGACGAGAGCTCAGACCCTGCTGGGGGCTGTGGTCACCAATGCCCTCTGGATGCCGAGCTTCAGGGCCATCAGATGTGTTGCTGACACCCACTGTTGATCCCGTGGGTCTGTCTCCTGGGGTTACCTGCCCTGTCCCAGGAAACAGTCCTGAGGATCTGGGTCAGCCCTCTCTGCCCCACAAACTGCGCGTCAAATCCCAAGCCTCCAGCAGGGTACCTCAAGGTTGGGAGGGTGGCCAGGCCCTCTGCTGAGGGCTTCCTCTGGGAAGGGCTAGGGCTGCAAGAGGGTGTTGAGGGCTGAGCATAGGTTGATCTGAGGGATGAGTAGCTTGGTCTTGATCAGCACCTGGGAAGGCCGGTAGGAAGTAGGGGTCCCTGGCTTGAAGAGTCCACTTCACAGCTTCCATGCCAGACATCCTAGGGGAGGAATGGATGGGAGCCCATCATGGCTCTTGTCTTGCTGTAAAATCTATGCTTTGGGTTGCCACTTTTCCATCTTCCTTCATCCTTCCCATTTATCTGTCCTTCCTTCCACCCATCCATTTATCCAGTCATCCACTCATCCATTCATCTCATTTATTCATCCATCTATCCATTCATTCATTAATCCTCATCTGTCCATCCATTAGTCCCTCCATCCTCATCCATCCATCCACCCATCTATTCATCCATCTATCCATCAATACATCCGTCCATTCAGTCTTCCATCTATCTATTCATTAGTTTATCCATCCTCATCCATTCATCTGTCCATCCATCCATCCATTTGTCCATCCATTCGTCGACCTATCCACCTATCTATCCACCCATCCTCCTTTTATCCATGCATCTATTCTCATTTATCCATGCATTGGTTCTTCTTTCTTTCTATCATCCTCATCCATCCATCCATTCATCCACCCATCCATCTATGCATGCATCCACTCATCCATCCTCATCCACTCATCCACCCATCCATCCTCGCCTATTTATGCATCTACCCATTCTTCCATCCATATACCCATACACCTATCCATTCATCCATTCATCCAATCATTCTTTCTATCTAGCCATCCATCTATCCATTCTCATCTATTCTCATCCATCCATCCTTCCTTCCATCCACTCATCCTCATCCATCCACCCACCCCATCCATCCATCCTCACCCATCCATCCACACATCCTTCTTTTCATCCATCCATTCATCCTTTCATTCATTTATTCATTTAGCCATTCATGTATGTGCTAACTTGTTCATTCTCTTACTCATTAATTTCCTTATAATTCACTTGTCCCCTCACCCACCACTCATGATCTTTGGACCTTCCTTTTGTGCCATTAGTGACAAAGAGAAGACACTTTTCTGGCCTTAGGTTTATGATCCTGGTGTAGGGATGGGGGTTTGGGAAGAAACATACTGAAGAATAGAATGAAGGAGGAGTTAATGTCTAGAGTGTCTAAATCCCCCTTCTTTGTGTCTGGGGGCTTGCTTACCACCTAGTTTGAGGGTCAGACATATTGGCTTCCTCTGTGTCTTGGATCAGGGCCTTAAGCTGCTGGAACAGACCAGCAATCTGTGTCCGGGGGCATCAGTGTCCTCTCTCCCTAGCTGCCCCTTGCTCCTGAGAACAAGATATACACACCACCACCCAGGTGAACGGGGCCATTCTGCAGGGAAGGTCCTCCAGGGACCTGGAGCCCAAGGACTTATCAAAGCTCCCTCCTGCTCAGTTTTTCACTTAGCCCCTCTCCCATTATTATTATTATTATTACATCAGGGATTTTGTTAGAGTCTGGCTAAAAATACTCCATCTCCAATCATGGGGAGAGCTCATGGGATAGAGGGCTCATCTGGACTGGTACTATTACCAAGGACCAGATGCTCTTGGCCAACTGGATCATTTGGACTCAGGAGCATCCCCAGCAATACCAGATGTGGGGGCTGGGCTAGTTCTTGGCCACTCCAAGTTTATCACAGCCACAGATGTGTGCAGGATGAGGACATGCAAGGTGCCTCCCTCTCACTAGTACAACAGGTGGGGAGTATCACTGAACAGGCCAAGAGCTCTCCTGTGACTGGGCATCCCTAAGACCCTACACTTCATAGCTAGGCCCTCCTCTACCTGCTCACCCTTTGGTTCTGGTCCAGGGCAGGGACTGGGCAAGGTTAACCCTCCTCCTTTCCTCCGTGCCTGACGTTTGCTCATGTCACTGAGCCTCCCTTACGTATCTATAAATGTTTACGTATAAATAAGCCCCTTCCCCAGAAATATATTGTGAATATTAAGAAGCAGCACATAAATTTCCTGGTATAGGGGCTTCTCTGAACTGTTTTATCTTCATAAAAACTGTGAATTCTGGGGGGCAAGGGGTCTCATGCCTATAATCCCAGCACTTTGGGAGGCCAAGGCTGGTGGATCACTTGGGATCAGGAGTTCGAGACCATCCTGACCAACACAACGAAACTCCATCTTTACTAAAAATACAAAAATTAGTCAGGGGTGGTAGTGAGCGCCTGTAATCCCAGCTACTTGGGAGGCTGAGGCATAAAAAGCACTTGAACCCGGGAGGCGGAGGCTGAAGTGAGCTGAGATCACGCCACTGCACTCCAGCCTGGGCGACAGAGCAAGACTCCATCTCAAAAAAAAAAAAAGAATGCAACTAATCTTGTTTCTCTTTTTGCTTTGTTCACCAAGGAGCTCAGGGCCGAACCTGTGGCTCAACTGTAACAGTATATTGATTCATTTATTCATTATTTTATTCATTTAGCAAATTTTCTTGATCATAAGTTTCTCATCTTGTTTCATTTTATTCAAGGCATAGTTTGTTGTAAAAAGTCTGAAAATCATATGCAGCCAAGTTGGCAATCTTCTTTTGTGGTTTGTACATTTTTGTCATGTTTGAGACAACTTCCATGTCTCAAGGTCATAAAAATAGTCTCCTATCTTTATGTTCCAGGTACTGGGGAAAGAGAAGTAAACACAATAGATGTGATTCCTGCCTCTATGATACTGATAACCCAGGGAAGGAGATAGATTAAAAAATAAAAACAGCCAGGCATGGTGGCTCCTGCCTGTAACCCCAGCACTTTGGGAGGCCAAGGGGGCAGATCACAAGGTCAGGAGATCGAGACCATCCTAGCCAACATGGCGAAATGCTGTCTCTACTAAAAATACAAAAATTAGCTAGGCATGGTGACGTGTGCCTGTAATCCCCGTTACTTGAGAGGCTGAGGCAGGAGAATCGCTTGAATTTGGGAGGCAGAGGTTGCAATGAGCCGAAATCACACCATTGCACTCCAGCCTGGCCTCAGAGCAAGATTCCATCTCAAAACAAACAAAAACAACAAAAAACATATAGTAGGACCAATGATAAGTGTCATGGAGGAAAAAGATAATCTTGGGAAAGGTAGGGGTGGTTGCCTTGTAATAATTGAAATAGGGAGATCAGGATTGAAATAGGGGGATCTCAGCCTTGCTGAGAAAGTGACATTTGAACAGACTTGAGAGAGATGAAGTGGGGAGTCATGCATGTAACAGAGGAAGAGCATTTCCTAGTCAGAAAGAACAGCCTGTGCAAAGGCCCTGAGGTGGAATCATGCCTAGTGTTTTGAGGAAGATGGAGAAGGCCCATGTGGCTAGAGCAGAGTGAGTGAGGGGGAGAGAGGGAGGAGGTGAGGGCAGGGAAGTGGTGGAAGCAGGTTGTGCAGGGCCTCGTGGGCCAAGGTGAGGACTTTGGTTTCCTTTCTGAGTGATATGGGCATGATGGGGACATTTCTGAGTATATTTCTGTTGTAATTCTCCCCTTACCTCCATCCTGTGGTATGTGAAGCTGAGTGGAAAGAAAGAAACCCATCATGTAAGTGCCGGAGAGCTGGGCTGGTTCATTGTCTGGGGTGGGTGTGGGTAGTGACTGACCACAGTGTTGCTGTGACTCATGTCCCTCTAAATGGCCACATGCTCCTTGCTTTCAGAGCCAGGGTGCTCATCCCATTCCTGCTTCTGAACTTCTCTGAGATACGAGGGGCAGGGCAGGTAAAGCTGCTCCATGAGGCAGAATCGTGGAAGAAAAACACAGATGGTTCTCTATTCTTCTTTATAAAGCTGACTTCCACTAAATATTTTTGACAAGTGTAGGAGAACGGGGAATCAGATGCAAGTGGGGGATGCTGGAAGGGCAAAGGAATGGCTGAGGTGGGAGGCAAGTTGGTGAGGAAGTGGCCAGGAATAGCCCTGGAGGCATTGCATGGCAGGTAAACAGCTCGGGCAAACAGGAAGATCTGAAGATAAGTTATAGATAAACCGGTGACTGGGGAGGAAGGCCATGGGCAGAAAGGAAGTGAAACCTTCACCCTGCAAATACCATGACTCCTGAGGGTGTGTTCCCTATGACAAGTAGGCTCATTTTGTGGCTACCTAGTCTGGGACAGTGGTTGTGCTGGTGATTTATCCTAGTTTTTGCTTAACCTGAAAAAGGCTTCATTATGATCTCCATTGATAGATGAGGAAACTGTGACTCAGAGCAGTTACATCCCTTGCCTAATAGCACTTAGTTGGTGACTGGGCCATTTCCCGCCTCATCACTGCACGGGTGTCATTGGCTAACTTTCTGTTCCTTAAGGTTCTTTCTTGCCTCAGGTCTTTACACGCTCTGTTCCCTCTGCCTGGAATTTTTCCCTGAGTCTTTAAATGACTCTCTTTTTCCATCTTCAGGTCTCAGCTCCAATGCCACCTCCTCAGAAAGGCCTTCTCTGTACACCCAGTCTAAATAAAAGCCCCAATTATTTGTAGATGTTCAATAAATACTTGTTGGACAAATCAATGAAGTGAATAGGATCAGATGAGACTCCTAGTAAGAGCTTCAGCTGTAACTCTTACTTAACTCAAGAGTTAGATCCTGTGTCACCAGGTTTTACGATCTGGAGGATAAGGATGGGGATCCTTCTGTTGCATTCACTGAAAAAGCTCTCATATTTAGAATGGAGCCTGTCATGTAGGTGTGTGAGAAATATTGCTGAATCTGAGGTTTGATAAGGAAACAGGGGCCATGTTATCAGGTATAGGGAGACAAAGAAACAGGGTGTCACATAGGTCTTTCCTTCATTCATTCACTCACTCATGCATCCACTCATTCACTTACCCATTCATTTATTCTTGCACTCATTTGCACACTCATTCACTTACTCATCATTCATTGACTCACTAACTTATTCACCCACTCATCCCTTTGCCCACTCATCCATTCACTCACTCATTTGCTCACCCACTAATTCACTCCCTCCCTCATTCATTCATGAACTCTATTCTCTTATTCATCCACTCACTAATTCATTCATGTATGCACTCATTCATTCACTCACTCATACATGCACTCACTCACCCACCCATCATCCATGCATTCATGCAGCCAGCCAGCCACCCACCCATCCACTTATTTATTCATCCACAACCTTCCAGAAAGAATGAAATCTATTCCTTGCCTTTCAGAACCCACCTTTTGAGAAAAAGATGGACAACCTTCAGGTGAACAAACAAACAATCAGAACTATGTCAGATGCTACTGAGGGCTCTGAGCTTATGACTGGGGTATTCGGAGACTGGGCAGGTCAGGCAAGGTCCCTCTGAGGAGGTGACATTTGAATTAAGACCTAGAAAATATTAGTAAGTGAAGGAAGCCAGATACAAAAGGACATATGTTGTCTGACTTCATTTGTATGAAATATTTGAAACATGATCCATAGAGACAATAAGCAGATTGGTGGTTGCCAGGGGTTGGATAAGAGGGGGAAATGGAGAGTGACTGCTAATGGGGATGGGATTTCTTTAAGGATGATGAAAATGTTTTGGCTGGAGGTGCTCCCTGCACACCACTGTGGCAGGTGAGAATTCTACCGCTAAACCACCCATGCCTTGACTGTACACCATTGTGAAGGTACTAAAGGCCACAGTGGATTAGACACTTTAAAAGGATTAATTTTATGTTATGTACATTTGACCTCAATTTTTTAAAAATGCTCTTGAGACCGGGTGCAGTGGCTCACGCCTGTAATCCCAGCACTTTGAGAGGCCTAGACGGGTGGATCACTTGAGGCCAGGAGTTCGAGACCATCCTGGCTGACATGATGTAACTCCATCCCTACTAAAAATACAAAAATTAGGCCAGGCACGGTGGCTCACGCCTATAATCCCAGCATTTTGGGAGGCTGAGGGGGGTGGATCACCTGAGGTTGGGAGTTCGAGACCAGCCTGACCAACATGGAAAAACCCTGTCTCTACTAAAAATACAAAAAATTAGCAGGGCTTGGTGGTGCATGCCTGTAATCCCAACTACTCAGGAGGCTGAGGCAGGAGAATCACTTGAACCTCAGGAAGCGGAGGTTGCAGTAAGCCGAGATCATACCATTGCACTCCAGCCTGGGCAACAAGAGTGAAACTTTGTCTCAAAACAAAAACAAAAACAAAACACAAATATTAGCTGGGCATGGTGGTGGGTGCCTGTAATCCCAGCTACTCAGGAGGCTGAGACATGAGAATCGCTTGAACCCGCGAGGCCGAGATTGCAGTGAACCAAGATCGTGCCATTGCACTTCAGCCTGGGAGATAGAGCAAGACTGTTTAAAAAAAAAACAAAAAAAAAAAACTATTGAGTCTGCCATGCCCAGAGGAAGGCCTGCACCCAAGATCAAAAGGGACAGAGAGATCAGGGAGCAGGGCGCACAGTACAATGAAGATACGGGAGGAGAAACCTCTCTTTGGCCCCTACTTGGAGATGGGGGTGAGGGAACCCTGCCAGCCTGGACATTGTGGGTGTGTCAGGGTGACTGGGTATGAAGCGCCTAGACCTGCCTGGGTAGGGAAGTGACCGTTTTTGGATGTGAGACATGCATATGCATGTTGCCGTGTGTGCTCAGATCAAGGCGTGTAGATGTGGGCACGATACCTACTTGTATACACATATGTACTTGAGCCTGGGGACACAGGAATCCCCTCAAGTCTCTCTATGGCCCCCTATGCCCTGTTGTGGGGCTGAAGCCTTGCAGAGGAGGTAGGGGATGGGGCAGAGTTAGTCTCCTCCCCTAAGGCCACTGGTGTCTCCTTGCCCGGCTGTGAAGGACCTGGGGGCAGCTCCAGCCTCCCCTCTCCCCCATACTGTAAATTCTGAGAAATCTTGTCCTGTGATTTGGCCTGGTCCCTCCTTGCCTGCTCTTGTTCCCAGCAGGGCTGCCCCAGCCACTGTCTTCCTGTTTTGGGGCCCGGGTTTGGGATGACGGGGAAAGACCAAGAACCCCTGTCCCAGCCTGGGCTCTCAGACAGGGGGGAGAGGAATCTGCCTTGCTTCTCACGACTTTGCTTTGCCTCCCTGGGCCTCAGTTTCCCCTTCTGCAGAATGGGGATAATCATAGTCCCTACCCCCCAAGGGCCGTGGGAGAAGTCGAGGAGGTGACACCCGGAGAGGTGGCTAGAGCTGAGTCTGGCAGGTCACAACGCACCGGCTGCATGCTGGCTGTCACCAGTATTCACTTGCCGCATTTTGCTTTACCCTAGCCTCCACACCTTTATCCTCTGTTCCCTTACACAGAATGTCCTCATCCCTCTCCTCTGCAGCAAACCGGGAATAGTCCAAATCCCAACTGAAATCCCATTTCCTCCGGAAACAGGGGAGGGTGGTGAGATGAGCCAGGTCTGGGAGGCAGGAAACCTGGGTTCCCACCTCTGCTGCGGACACGCTGGATGGCCTTGGGGAGGCCACTGTGCCACACTGTGCCTCAGTTTCCCCATTGGGGCTCTGATGTTCTAGGTTTTCTTTCTTTCTTTCTCTCTTTCTTTCTTTTTTTTTTTTTTTTTTTTTTTTTCAGAGTCTCACTCCATCACCCAGATTGGAGTGCAGTGGTGTGACCTCGGCTCACTGCAACCTCCACCTCCCAGGTTCAAGAAATTCTCCTGCCTCAGCCTCCTGAGGAGCTGGGATTACAGGTGCACACCACCATGCCCAGATACTATTTGTATTTTTAGTAGAGATGGGGCTTTACCTTGTTGGCCAGGCTGGTCTCAAACTCCTGACCTCAGGTGATCCGCCCACTTGGCTGCCCAAAGTGCTGGGATGGCAGTTGTGAGCCTGCGCCCAGCCTGCTCTGTGGTTCCTGAGACCCTCCAGGGGCCTCTCACCCTGCACACTCCAAGCTCACTTCCTGCCCTGATGCTGAGCCACCTGTCTGTAGCTATTCTTCGGACAAATCATGAAAGTTGTAGAATTTAACGTGCAGGAGATTTTCAGACCTCCAGAGACCTGCCAATAACCCTAATCCTTCTGCTCTCCAAAATGCAATTTAAATTTACCCACTTCCAAGCTTTGCCACACCCTGTCACCTCTTCATTTTCCTGAAACCACTTAGTTGCCTCAGTTGCTGCCACTCCTTGCTATCAATCCTCCCATGGCTCCCTATTGCTTTTAGAAAACAAATCCAAAGTTCTCCCTTTGGCTGTCAAATAAAAAACAAATTTGGACAGTGGCACACACCTGTAGTCTCAGCTACTTGGGAGGCTGAGGCAGGAGGATCACTGGAGCCCAGGAGTTAAAGGCTGCAGTAAGCTGAGATCACACCACTGCACTCCAGCCTGGGTGATAGAGCAAGACCCTGTATCAATCAAAACAAAAGAAGGCTGGGCAGTGGCTCATGCCTGTAATTCCAGCGCTTTGGGAGGCTGAGGTGGGAGTATTGTTCAAAGCCAGGAGTTCAAGACAAGCCTGGGCAACATAATGATATCCTGTCTTAACAAAATTGAAAACAAATTAGCTGAGCATGGTGGCACATGCCTGTGGTTCCAGCTACTCAGGAGGCTGAGGCAGGAGGATTGCTTGAGGCCAGGAGTTCAAGGCCGTAGTGAGCTGTCATGGTGCCAGACTGCACTCAGATCTGGGCAATAGAGCAAGACCCTGTTTCAAAACAAAACAAACAACAGCAAAACAAATCCAGGCTTAATAAAGAGAAACTTTACTCAAAAGGATTATTGCAAGGGATTGCAGGGGGAGAGACTATTGCAGGAGTGTGTTGACCATAAAGTCAACAGGCACCTCAAAATAAGGCAAAAGGGTTTTTCTTTTCTTTCTTTCTTGTTTTGGGATGGAGTCTCACTCTGTTGCCCAGGCTGCAGTACAGTGGCACGATCTCAGTTCACGGTAACCTCCACCTCCTGGGATCAAGCGATTCTCCTGCCTCAGCCTCTCAAGTAGCTGGGACTATAGGTGCCCACCACCACGCCTGGTTAATTTTTGTATTTTTGGCAGAGACAGGGTTTCACCATATTGGCCAGGCTGGTCTCAAACTCTTGACCTTGTGATCCACCTGCCTTGGCCTCCCAAAGTGCTGGGATTATAGACGTGAGCCACCATATCTGGCCGGGTTTTTCTTTTATAGAAAGGAGACAACACAGCTATTAATAGGAAGAACACAGTGTGGGGAAGTGGGATGAGGGGTGAAGTAGGATTGTCAGTGAGAGGACATTTAACTCAGAGGCCAGTCTGCTCTCAAAAGGGCTGTCACCTGGCTTGGGGTCAGCAAGGGTGGAAGTGTAGGATCTGGAGGCAGAAGGGAAGCTTAACCAACGCTTGGTTAATGAAGCATTGTGCTCCAATTGATCAGTGGGAACAGGCAGCTCAGCAACTCATTTATGGGCAAAGAATGGGAACATGGGGGGCCTGAGGCTGGTTTTGTCCCAGGAAAACAAAGACATCCTCCCCTTCATCTCCTCCCTGATACCATTGTCTTGTTTTAATTTTCTCAGGACACTTTTTTTTTTTTTTTTCTTTTTTTGAGACAAGGTCTTACTCTGTCGCCCAGGCTGGAGTGCAGTGATGCAATCATAGCTCACTGTAGCCTCCAACTCCTCAAGCAATCCTCCTGCCTTAGCCTCCCAAGTTGCTGGGACTACAGGTAACACCACGACTGGCTAATTTTTAAATTTTTTGGTAAAGACAGGGTCTCACTATGTTGCTCAGGCTGGTGTCAAACTCCTGCCTCAAGTGATCCGCCCACCTCAGCCTCCCAAGTAGCTGGGAATACAAGCACGTACCACTATGCCTGGCTAATTTTTTATTTTTATTTTTGTAGAGATGGGGTCTGGCTATGTGGCCCAGAATGGTTTGAAACTCCTGGCCTCAAATGATCCTCTCGCCTCACTCAGGGCACTTTTGTCACCTGAAATCCTTATTTCTGTCTGCATTTATTATTTTTTAAATTAAAAATTTTTTTATTTGTTTTGTAGAGATGTGGTCTCACTTTGTTGCACAAGCTGGTCTCAAATTCCTAGGCTCAAGTGACCTTCTTGCCTCAGCCTCCCACAGTTACAGGTGTGACCCACTGCTCCCAGCTGATTCTATACCTTTTTTTTTTTTTTTTGAGACAGGGTCTCACTCTGTTGCCCAGGCTGTAGTGCAGAGGTGCAATCACAGCTCACTGCAGCCTCAACCTCCCGGGCTCAAGTCATCTTCCTGCCACAGCCCCCTGAGTAGCTGGGACTGTAGACGTGCACCACCACGCCTGGCTAATTTTTATATTTTTGAAGAGACAGAGATCCCACTGTGTTGCCCAGACTGATCCCAAACTCCTGGCCTCAAGCAGTCCTCTGGCTTCTGCCTTCCAAAGTGCTGGGATTACAGGCCTAAGCCAGTGTGCCTGATCTATTATAGACATTTTCTTTTTTAAAAAAAAATCTTGGCTGAGTCAGGGGAATTGCTTGAATCCAGGAGGTGGAGGTTGCAGTGAGTCAAGACTGAGCCACTGCACTCCAGCCTGGCAACAGAGCAAGACTCTGTCTCAAAATATATATATATATATATATATATATATATATATATATATATATATATTGCCCCCAACCTCAGAATATTCTAGACATTTTAAAGCAAACACCCACATCTCCTTTGATTCCTCTTTTTACGTTAATGATAACATACTGTTCTGGGCTTTCTTTTTTCCTACGCTATATCTTGGGGATCACTCCACATTGGAACACAGCTTGCTCATTTCTTCTAAAACCCATGTAGCATTATTTCTCTTGTGCTGGAATACAATTTATTTAACCGGTTTGTATGGAGGGTCGAGTATCTCATTTCCAACGTTTTGCGGCCAGAAAGCGCCGCATCACGGATGATGGATAACTGCGTTGACATCATTTCGCAGACACGTTGATTGTATCAGAAGGAGAAATTCCTGGAAATGCCAGGTGTGTGGGTCTGCTGTATGTCCTGCATAGGGTTGTGCCAATTTCCTTCCCCACTTTCAAGGTAAAACAGTACTAGTTTCCCCAGAGCCTCACCAACAGTGGGTGTTATCAAACCTTTTGATCGCCAATCTGATGGGTTGAAAACAATATCACAGCATAGGTGTAATGTTCATTTCCCTTATGAAATTGAGTGTCTTCTCCTGTGTCTAAGAACTGTTGGTCTTTCTTTCTTGATGAGCTCCGCGTTCATATCCTTTGCTAACTTTTTCATGGACCCTTGCGTTTTTCCTATTGATTCTTTCTGAGAGCTCTTTATATATGACAGACATTATTCCTTTAGGTTATGAGTTTCAAGTATTTTTTTCCATTTGTCATTACCAATTATTATTATTATCATTATTGAGATGGAGCCTTGCTCTGTTGCCCAGGCTGGAATGCAATGACTCCATCTCAGCTCACTGCAACCTCTGCCTCCTGGGTTTCAAGTGATTCTCCTGCCTCAGCCTCCTGAGTAGCTGGGATTACAGGCGCCCACCACCACACCTGGCTAATTTTTGTACTTTTAGTAGAGACAAGGTTTCACCATGTTGGCCAAGCTGATCTCGAACTCCTTACCTTGTGATCCACCCACCTCAGCCTCTCAAAGTGCTGGGATTACAGGTGTGAGCCACTGCCCCTGTCCTATTTATTATTCTTAAATGATAAATTTGTCTTTTGACTTTGATGGGGGTGATTTTTACCTTGCAGATTTTTTGGGGGGGTGTTTACAGGAAGTCAACACCCTTCCTGTAAATCTCTCAGCTTTGTGGGGAGAGTTGAGATTTGTGGGGAAATTTGAGATTTGTGCCGCTACTTTTGATAAGATGGGAGAGAGAGACTGAGATTAATTTATTATATTTTTAGAGCTTTTCAAACGTTATTTATTTTTTTTTTTAGACAGAATCTCTAGATTCTTTTTTTTAGACAGAATCCAGGCTGGAGTGCAGTGTTGCTGTTCACTGCAACCTCCACCTTCTGGGTTCAAGCAATTCTCTTGCCTCAGCCTCCCAGGTAGCTGAGACTACAGGTGCCTGCCACCACACCCAGCTAATTTTTGTCTTTTTAATAGACATAGGGTTTTGCCATACTGGCCAGACTGGATTCAAACTCCTGACCTCAAACGATCTGCCCACCTCAGCCTCCCAAAGTGCTGGGATTACAGGTGTGAGGCACCATACCTGGCCATTTTTCAAATGTTAATGTGCTGAAAAATCACCTGTGGATTTTGTTAAAATGACTTAGTGGGTCTTGGGTAGGATCTGAGATTCTTTATTCCTCTTTCCTTCTTTCTCTCTCTTTCTTTCTTTCTTTCTCTTTCTTTCTTTCTTTCTCTTTCCTTCCTTCCTTCCTTCCTTCCTTTTCTCCTTCCTCCCTTCCTCCCTTTCTCTTCTTCCTTCCCTCCCTCCCTCCCTCCTTTCTCTTTCTTTCTTTCTTCTTTCCTTCCTTCCTTCCTTCCTCCCTTCTTTTCTTTCTCTCTCTCTCTTTCTTTCTTTCTTTCTTTCTTTCTCTTTCTTTCTTTCTTTCTTTCTTTCTTTCTTTCTTTCTTTCTTTCTTTCTTTCTTTCTTTTTCTTTCTTTCTTCTTTCTTTCCTTCTTTCTTTCTTTCGATAAAGTCTCATTCTATTGCCCAGCCTGGAGTGCAGTGGCATGATCTTGGCTCAGTAGGAAATGAGAGTGTATTTGGAGCCTCCCCACCCATCCCTAACACAGCACATTTTACTGAGAACAATGCAGGAAAAACAACATTATCATTCCCAAGCTAGCCTACAATCATCTGCTTAACCCATAAGGAGGGTGAAAGGTAGAAAGGTAGGGAATGGCGGAGTGATGGGGGAGCTCAGAAGGATGAGGAAGAGGGCCAGGCAAGGTGACTCACACCTGTAATCTCAGCACTTTGGAAGGCCAAGGTGGGAGGATTGCTAGAGCCCAGAAGGTAGAGGTTGCAGTGAGCTATGATTGTGCCACTGGAACAGAGAAGGGCACTGGCAAGAAGAAGAAAGAAGAAAGAAGAAGAGGAGGAGGAGGAGGAGGAAAAGAAGGAGGAGGAGGAGGAGGAGGAGGAGGAAAAGAAGGAGGAGGAGGAGGAGGAAAAAGAAAAGGGGGAGGGGGAGGGGTGGGGAGGGGGGAAGGAGGAGGCCACAACAAACAAAGAAATGCAAATATCCCATTCAGAGGAAGTACTTTTTTTTTTTTCTTTTTTGAAACAGAGTCTTGCTCTTGTCTCCTATGCTGTAATGCAGTGGTGCTGTCTCGGCTCACTGCAACCTCCACCTCCCAGGTTCAAGCAATTCTCCTGCCTTAGCCTCCTGAGTAGCTGGGATTACAGGTGCCCGCCACCACATCTAGCTAATTTTTGTACTTTTATTAGAGACAGGTTTTCGCCATGTTGCCCAGGCTGGTCTCGAACTCCTGACCTCACATAATCCACCCGACTCATCCTCCCAAAGTGCTGGGCTTACAGGCATGAGCCAAGGTGCCCGGCCGGAAGTCACTTTTCATGAGACTAGTGGACTAGCCTGGAGGTTATGGTCTCTAGTTATAAAATCTATCAGTCTGCTCTGGCTGCCTGAACAACATAGGGTCTCTGGTCTTAAGGGTCCACATGATTAGATTAGATGTCCCCTAGATAATCCAGAATAATCTCCCCATCTCAAAAATCTGTAACATTAATCACATCTACAGATTTCTTTTTGCCATGAAAGGGAATACCACAGGTGTTGGGGATTAAGGTCTCTACAGCTTTGGGGAGAGATGGGCATTATTCTACTTGCCATACACATGGACACCATACAGGTAAATACAGGCCAGTAGCTAGCTCATAGTGCAACTTTGTGCAAATTAAAACAAGTCATCCTGGACATGGTAGCTCCAGCTTGTAATCCCAGCACTTTAGGAGGCCAAGGCAGAAGGATCACTTGAGCCCAGGAGTTCAAGACCAGCCTGGGCAACATGGTGAGACCCCACCCCACCATCCCTACAAAAAAAAAATTAATAGCCAGCTGTGGTGGCATGCACTTGTAGTCCCAGCTACTCAAGAGGCTGATGCAGAAGGATCCCTTGAGTATGGGAGGCTGAGGCTGCAGTGAGCCATGATCTCTACTGCAGTCTAGACCAACAGACTTAAAAGTCATCGCATAGACTGGCTTTGATAGAATGAGACACTTGACTGACCTCTGCTGGAAATTAGTTGAAATATGCACAAGTTGACCCTGTCACTGGGCACAGTGGCTCATGCCTGTAATCCCAGCAATTTGGGAGACTGAGACAGGTGGGTCACTTGAGGTCAAGAGTTGGAGACCAGCCTGGCCAACATGTTGAAACCCTATCTCTACTAAAAATACAAAAATTAGTTGGGCGTGGTGGCAAGTGCCTTAATCCCAGCTACTTGAGAGGCTGAGGTATGAAAGTCACTTGAACCCAGGAGGTAGAGGCTGCAGTGAGCCAAGACCATGCCACTGCACTCCTGCCTGGGTGACAGAGCAAGACTCCATCTCAATCAATCAGTCAATGCCCTATCTCCAACTTCAGTCACATGGGGGTTGGGGCTTCAATATGTGCATTTAGGGGTGGAACAATTCAATCCGTAATGGGGAAAGGAGATGTTGGGGGAATGGCTGAGAAAGAGAACCCCCCAATAAACAAAGAAATTAAATATCCTATGAATTAGAGTTCTCTCGAGAAACAAAATCAATAGGTGACCAGAAAGACGGAAAGATAGAGAGAGTGATAAAAAGAAATAGTGAGGGATCTAGTGTGAGACTTATTATAAGCAATATATAATTACAGGGCTCATGTGATTATGTAGACCCGGGAAGATTGGTGGTATCGTTCAAAGACTGGAGAGCCTGAAAGCCAATGATGCAGGTTCCAGGCCAGGCCTAAAACTGAGAGCCAGGAGCACCAAGGGTAGGAGAAGATCAATGTCCCCACTCAACAGTTAGACACAGAGAGAATTTGACCTTCCTCTCTGCTTTTTTGTTCTATTCCAGCTCTCAACAGATTGGATGAGGGCCACCCACACTGGGGAGCACCGTCTGCTTTTCTCAGTCCACCATTGCAAATGCTAATGTCTCCCAGAAACACCCTCCCAGATACACTGAGAAATAATGTTTAACCCAGATAACTGGGTTTCTTATGGCCCAGTCAAGTTGAGACATAAAATTAACCATCACATCCCACGGAGAGGAAGGCATTTTCCACTGTGAAACTGGTGGGCTAGCCTGGAAGTTATGGTCTCTAATTATAAATGCTCTTCTTTTGAGAAGTGAAAGCATCTTCAGAGTCAAAATCCTTAGCTGGGTATGATCGCTCATGCCTATAATCCCAGCACTTTGGGAGGCCAATGCAGGAAGGTCACTTGAGCCTAGGAGTTTGAGACCAGCCTGGTCATCATAGGGAGACCCTATTTCTTCAAAAAATTTTAAAATTAGCCAGGTGTGGTGATGTGTGCCTGTGAGTTCAGCTACTCAGGAATCTGAGGTGGGAGGATCACTTGAGCCTAGGAGGTTAAGGCTGCAGTGAGCTATGATCACACCACTGCACTAGCCGGGGTGACAGAGCAAGACCCTATCTCGAATAAAAAAATCTTAAGAGTCAAAATCCTTTAAGTTGAAACTGACAACTCAGCACCCAGCCACACACGAGCAAACATGTATGGTAGATTGGGGAGTGGGAAAAACAGCCCCAATATTTACAATATTTGTGGTTTCCCCCAATCAAGAGATAGATTCTGTTTCCTTACTTCCTGAGTCTGTGCTGGACCACACATATGGCTTGTTTTAGCCAATGAGACATTATCAAACGTGACACAAGGAGAAGTGTCTGCACATTAGGGCTATCCTCTCTGTGTTTCCTAGCAATTCTGCAACCACCGTGGAAATAAGCTTGAGCAAGACTACTGGAGAGGCTACATGGAGGAGAGCCAAGGCACCCCAGCAAACAGCCTGTCAGTGGACACAGGAGTGAAGCAGTCCAAGATAGTCAGCCCCAGGCAACCCACCAGCTAACTGTTGCCACGTGGGTAGGCCCAAGCAAGACCAACAGAAGAACCACCTGGCTGAACTCAGCCCAAGTTGCTAACCCAGAGAATCAAGATCAAGGGTTAGTAAGTGACTATGGTTGTAATCCATAGGGTAGTTTGTTACACCGCAAAGGTTAACACTCTGTTTGGAAAGAGACACAGCCACTAATTCACCAACAGTAACCAAACAGGCAAAGACCTGTGTGTGAGTGATCACCATGTTTCAATGCTACAAACCCTACTTTATTCACCACAGAACCACTAGGTGGCAGGAGTTCTTTGGTTCAAACTTTGACTTTAGCTACAAGTTAAGGAATCAACTTGGGCCTGCAATGAGAAAAGAAAAAAAAAGAGAGAACAGTGATAAACATAAAAGCTATAGGCCAGGCGCGGCAGCTTCACACCTGTAATCCTAGCATTTTGGGAGGCTGAGTCAGGAAGATCAGTTAAGCCCAGGAGTTCAAGATCAGCCTGGCCAACATAGCAAGACCCTGTCTCTACAAAAAACATAAAATGTAAAAACAACAACAAATACTAGCTGAGCATGGTGGTGCACATCTGTGATCCCAGCTACTCAAGAAGCTGAGATGGAAGGATTGCTTGAGCCTGGGAGTTTGAGGCTGCAGTGAGCTGTGATTGCACCATTGCACTCCAGCCTGGGCAACAGAGTGAGACCCTCTCTCAAAAAAAAAAAAGTTATCATTTATTAAGACATTAGTTCTAAATGCTTCATATATATGTCATGTGATCCTCATAGCATCCCTACCAAGTAGATGCTATTATTATCCCAATTTTGCAGATAGGGAAACTGAGGCACGCAGCAACGACATCTCAGCTGGTAAGGGGACTCACACCCAGTTCTGACTCTGACACCAAGTTCTGTCATTAAATGTCTGCGTAACCCTGAGCAAGGCTTTAATGCTCTTTTGACTCAGCTTCCCCATGTGTAAAATAAGAAAACCAAGCTAGATCAGAGGTTATTAACCCAGAATTGGAATGGGTTCTGTGGATATAATTTTGCAGCAACCATGATACCACATAATCATTTGCAAAATGTTTTAGGTAAATATATTTGGGGTGGAGGGAACAGTGGCAGTGGGTCAGGGATGGCCTTTACATTTGGGTGAATTCCTAAACGAGTCTGTGATACGGAAACATTTAAGAAACACTGGAGAGGCGAGGCATGATGGCTTATGCCTGTAATCTCAGCACTTTGGGAAGAGCGAATTGCTTGAGCCCAGGAGTTCAAGACCAGCCTGAGCAACATAACGAGACCCCGCCTCTACAAACAATACAAAAATTAGTCGGGTGTGGTG
Organism: Sapajus apella; assembly: GCF_009761245.1. NCBI lineage: Eukaryota > Metazoa > Chordata > Mammalia > Primates > Cebidae > Sapajus > Sapajus apella. The sequence goes on from NW_022437017.1 coordinate 2,965,255, forward strand.
ATGCATGCCTATAGTCCCAGCTACTCAGGAGGCTGAGGTGTGAGGATCACTTGAGCCTGGGAGATCGAGGTTGTGGTGAACCGTGAGAAAGAAACGCTGGAGAATATCCTCTTGAAGGGCCATTCCAGGGATGAAGCTTCTATTAAAGTGACCACCCAATGCTACAATTACAAAGACACAGAAACTAAGCAAACCTTGCAGAGAACAGTCTTAAAGTCCAACTACTCAAGAGGCCGAGGTGGGAGGATCACGTGAGCCTAGGCGGTTGAGGCTGCAGTGAGCTATGATCACACCACTGCACTCCAGCCTGGGTGATAGGGAGAAACCCTGTCTTGGAAAAAGAAAGTGCTTAAGCTCATTCCCATGGTGGGAATGTCAGCAGTCCAAATTACCAAAGCATTGAACTGCAGTCAAGATTAAGTGTAACCTGGTCTTCTTCCAAGCTTGAGGCATATGCATCTTTCCAACACAGTCTGCACCCTCGTCTCAGAACTAAACCAGTTCTGGGCTTGTCCCACACAGCATGACCGTCCCGAGGAGGTTCTTCTCACCCCTGCCCCTTGCAAGGTGCTGTTGCTATAACTCTGACCTCTGGTCCTTGAATCTCCACACCCTGAGAAAGCAGCTAGTGATTCCAGAAACTGTGAGAAGAATCCACAATAGATTCTGTTGCCAACGCTTGCCTAATTTTCCAGAAGTCTGGTGCAACGTGGCTGCTTCTGGTCTCTTGAGTTTTGTGTGGGGATGAGTTGCTGTCTCTCATAGTGACACCGCCTCGATTTCTCTGGATTGTGCCAGCTCTTACCCCCCGGCTAGCAGCAGTGATCAAGGAGCGATCAAGCTCGACATCAAAAGCACTTCCCGCTGCTCACAGCCATTGGCCCTGGGTGTCCTGAGTGAACTTCCCTTCACACGCCAGCCTGGTAATCTCCAAACCAGTCATCACGCTCTATGCTATGTTATGCAAGAAGTGGGTAAACTTTTCATGTTGACGATGGAATGCTTTGTCAAGCAAGATCTTATGCAAAACCTCGAACAATGGTACAAACAACGGCAGGATCAATAGGATCTTGCTACACTGGCCAGCCCCAGAGAGCACAGCGCCTTGAGGGGGGTCGTGCAAGCAGTCCATGTGCATGAGTGATCTGCGGGAAAATCAAGAACGCAGGATGGGTTCACCCGCAAAGCGTTGGCCCCAGGAAGGCGGGTGAGAGCAAGAGTTCAGCGGGCAGGAACTTGAGCCAAGACTCAACCATGAGAACAGAGGCTCTGGGAATTCACAGGCATCTCGCAGAGGGCACCAGGTTTCCCGCAGGCCATGGGAGAGAGGCCGACGCCAAATCTCTGAGGCTCTCTTGACCCCAGCTGACATCTGGGTAACATCTGTTATACAAAAGAGCTGGGACCCAGCCAAAACTCGGCAACCCCAGCAGGGCTTTCAAACACCCGGCAGGGTTTTTTAAACAGTGTTAGGGAGATTCTTTCACAACAACAAACTCACTAATGGCCACCTGGCTCAGCTGCCGCCCAGACACACCCAACACACACACACACACCGCACATAAAAATAATCTTTACCCTATGTGTGGTATACACCAGACACGGGACTATCACTTTACACATATTAAATCGTGTCGTCCTTCCAACGACTCCTTCGGGTGAGTACTATTATCATCCACCCAGCAGCCAGAGAGGACTGCCTTAACTCAACATATCCCAGGGTAAAAGCTTCAGTACTTTCTGCAATTTTTTTTTTTTTTTAATTTTCTTTAGAGACGGGGGCTGGCTCTGTGACCCAGGCTGGAGTGCAGTGGTGCAATCATAGCTCACTGCAGCCTCAAACTCCTGGGCTCAAGCAGTCTTCCCACCTCAGCCTCCTGAGTAGCTGGGACTACAGGCACGTACCACCACCATGCCTGGCTAATTGATGTGTTTTGTTGTGTTTGGTTAGGTTTGGTTTGGCTTTGTAGAGGTGAGGATCTTGCTATGTTGGCCAGGCTGGTCTCAAACTTCTGGGCTCAAATGATCATCCAGCCTCAGCCTCCCAAAGTGCTGGGATTACAGGTGTGAGCCACCAAGGCTGGCCCCTGCAACTCTTGAGATCTTGCAGGCTCTCCTTCCCTACAACACCCACTGAAACTTTCCTGCCTTCCCTCTCCTTCCTCTCGACCCTTTGATCACTCTGCTCCAGCCACATAGACCTCCTCGCTGTTCCTTCGACAGTCAAGTGGGCCAGTCACAGTGGCTGACACTGGTAATCCTAGCAGTTTGGGAGGCCGAGACGGGCAAATTACTTGAGGCCAGAAGTTCAAGACCAGCTTGGCCAACGTGGTGAAATCCTGTCTCTATTACAAATACAAAAAATTGTGCTGAGTGCAGTGGCTCACACCTATAATCCCAGCACTTTGAGAGGCTGAGGCAGGCAGATCACCTGAGGTCAGGAGTTTGAGACCAGCCTGGCCAAAATGGTGAAACCCCATCTCTACTGTAAATACAAAAATTAGCTGGGCGTGATGGTGAGTACCTGTAGTCCCAGCTACTCAGGAGGCTGAGGCTGGAGACTTGCTTGCACCCAGGAGGCAGAGGTTGCAGTGAACCGAGATTGCGCCACTGCACTCCAGCCTTGGGTGACAGAGTGAGACCCTGTCTCAAAAAA
>NW_022437017.1:2968010-3060491 GCF_009761245.1 Sapajus apella
TCTCAAAAAACAAAACAAAAAACAAATACAAAAATTTAGCTGTGCATGGTAGCATGCACCTGTAATCCCAGCTACTCGGAGGCTGTGGCAGAAGGATCCCTTGAACTCAGGAGGCAGAGTTTGCGGTGAGCCGAGATTGTGACACTGCACTCCAGTCTGGGCAACAGAGCAAGTTTTTGTACCCAAAAAAAAAAAAAAAACAGCCAAGTAAATTCCTGCTTCAGGGCCTTTGCACTTGCTTTTTCCTCTGCCAGAAAGACTCTCCCCTCCCCTCCATCCCCCTGGAAGCCCCGCACTCTTCTCACCTCCTGGACAGTCACCTTCTTCAGGAGGCCCCCCCGACATCTAAAACTGCAACTTCCTCCCCGTGTACACAAACGCAGCCCTCCCGCCCTCTGACACACTGCAGACTTGACGAGCTCTTCATCTTTATTTCTGCCTGCCTGGCCCACCAGGGCAGGGATTTGTGTCTGTTTTGTTCGCCGCTGCCACCCCCAGTGCTTGGAATGGAGCCTGGCACACAGGAGGTGTTCGTTCTGTAAATATTTGTTGAATGAATGAATCCACACTGAAAAGAGGAAATGGGCAGGGGAGAAGTTGGGCAATTTGCCCAAATCCCCACAGTCCTTAAGTAGCAGAAGCAAGACGGGAGCCCCCAGAGTCCAATGCACAGGCTTCCTCACCGCCATGTGAGGTTTTCCCCATCCACATCCCTTTGCACACCCGTAAATGCACGCAACAGCTAACGCACGTGCACACTCATAAAGGCGCATATACGTTCCACTGCCAACAGGATAAGCATGCACACTTATAGCATCACCCGGCGTAGTGTGATGCCTGGCTCAGCGTTCACTGCAGAATGGCAATGAGTTCATTGTAGAATCTAGATGTGGGTGTGCCGGTGCACAATTCTTCCGATTATTCTGTGTGTTGGAAAGATTTTCTAATGTTGAGAAAATCTGACTTCCCATAGCCACGACCGATCTTTTCTCTATTAAGGTGGCCCAGCAAGGTCATGCTGGCACTGACCTGTGTCAGGGAGAGGTCTATGAAGTTCCTGTCTATTCTGCAAGGGCAATGGGACTATGGGAAGGCTTTTCTTTTTTTTTTTTTTTTTTTTTTTTTTTGAGACGGAGTCTTGAGTCTTGCTCTTGTCACCCAGGCTGGAGTGCAATGGTGCTATCTCGGCTCACTGCAACCTCCGCCTCCCTGGTTCAGGCGATTCTCCTGCCTCAGCCTCCTGAGTAGCTGGGATTACAGGCATGCACCACCATACCCAGCTAATTTTTTGTATTTTTAGTAGAGCTGGAGTTTCACCATGTTGGTCAGGCTGGTCTAGAACTCTTGACTTCGGGTGATCCACCTGCCTCAGCCTCCCAAAGTGCTGGAGTGCTGGGATTACAGGCATGTGCCACCGTACCAGGCCTTTTTTTTTTTGAAACGGAGTCTCACTCTGTAGCCCAGGCTGGAGTGCAGTGGTACAATCTCAGCTCACTGTAACCTCCACCTCCCTGGTTCAAGCTATTCTCCTACCTCAGCCTCCTAAGTAGCTAGAACTACAAGTGTGCACTGCCATTCTCAGCTAATTTTTGTATTTTTAGTAGAGAAGGGGCTTTACCATGTAGGTCAGGCTGGTCTCGAACTCCTGACCTCAGGAGTTGCTTAGTTCTATGGTAACTTTGTGTTGAAGGTTTTTTAGGGTCTTTTGTTTGTTTGTTTTTTTGTTGCCCAGGCTGGAGTGCTGTGGTGTGATCTCAGCTCACTACAGTCTCTGCCTCCCAGGTTCAAACGATTCTCCTGCCTCAGCCTTCTGAGTAGCTGAGATTACAAGTGTGTGCCACCACGCCCGCCTGGAGTGCACAATCCTAGCTCACTGCAGCCTCGAAATCCCGGGCTCAAGTGATCTTCTGCCTTGGCCTCTTAAGATACTGGGACTACAGGTGTGAGCCACACACTCAGTCTTGTTCTTTTTTTTTTTTTTTTTTTTTTTTTTTAACTAGGCAAGGATTTGGTTACAATGAAGTTTCTGGCCTTCCCTCCAGCCACCTTATCCCAGACCTCGCCTGATTCCCACTTCTATATCTTCCCCTTAGCCCCAGCTCTATCCCTGACTATCCCCACGCCCTCCCACCCCGTACCCAGGGGACCAGTGTCCTGTCTCTCCATACAAAAGCTCCACATAGGCTGGGTGCAGTGGCTTGCACCTGTAATCCCAACACTTTGGGAGGCCAAGGCGGGTGCATCACTTGAAGTGAGGAGTTCGAGACCAGCCTGGCCAACATGGTGAAACCTCATCTCTATTAAAAATACAAAAATTAGCCAGGTGTGGTGGCACACACTTGCAATCCCTGCTACTCAGTATGCTAAAGCAGGAGAATTGCTTAAAACCAGGAGGTAGAGATTGCAGTGAGCCAAAATCATGCCACTGCACTCCAGCCTAGGCAACAGAGCAAGACTTTGTCTCAAAAAAAAAAAAGCTGGGCACAGTGGCTCATGCCTGTAATCCCACACTTTGAGAGGCCAAGGCAGGTGGATCACCTGAGGTGAGGAGTTTGAGACCATACTGGCCAACATGGCGAAACCCCGTCTCTACTAAAAATACAAAAATTAGCTGGGCGTGGTGGCACACACCTGTAATCCCAGCTACTCAGGAGGCCGAGGCAGGAGAATCACTTTAACCTGGGAGGCAGAGATTGCAGTGAGCAGAGATCATGCCACTGCACTCCAGCCCAGGTGATAGAGCAAGACTTTGTCTCAAAAAAAAAAAAAAAAAAAGAAAAAAGAGAGAGAATAAATGAGTCGTAGTATTTGACAGCATAACAGGGTGACTATACTCAATAACCATTTGATTGTACAGTTAAAAATAAAGAGTATAACTGGATTTTTTTTGTATTTTTTTAAATTAATTTATTTACTTTAGGTGTATACTATATCTGGCATTTCTCCCCATGTTATCCCTTCTCACCCTCCCCTCCCTCCCCACCCCCTGCTGTCTCTCCCTACCCCCCTCAACTGCCCCCAGTGTGTGATGCTCCTCTCCCTGAGTCCACATGTTCTCATTGTTCAACACCCACCTATGAGTGAGAACATACAGTGTTTGGCTTTCTGTTCTTGTGTTAGTTTGCTGAGAATGATGGTTTCCAGATTCATCCAAGTCCCTACAAAGGACACAAACTCGTTTTTTATGGCTGCGTTGTATTCCATGGTGTATATGTACCACATTTTCTTTGTCCAGTCTATCATTGATGAGCATTTGGGTTGATTCTATGGAAGTCTAGTATTTCCTTTTTTTTTTTTGAGACAGAGTTTCCAATCAACACTCAGAAACAGCTTGTTCAGTTTCCAAGTGATTGTGCGGGTTTGTGTGTGTTTCTTGATCCTGAGTCCTAGTCTGACTGTGCTGTGGTCTGATAGACTGTTTGTTATGATTTCTGTTCTTTTGCATTTGCTGAGGAGTGATTTGCTTCCAATGATATGGTCAATTTTAGAGTACGTGAAATGCGGTGCTGAGAAAAATGTATAGTCTGTGGATTTGGGGTGGAGAGTTCTGTATATGTGTATTAGGTCCACTTGGTCCAGCTCTGCATTCAAGTCCTGGATATCCTTGTTAATTTTCTGTCTCATTGATCTAATATTGACAGTGGAGTGTTGAAGTCTCCCACTATTATTGTGTGGGAGTCTAAATCTCGTTTTAGGTCATTAAGAACTTGCTTTATGTATCTGGGTGCTCCTGTGTTGGGGGCGTATGTATTTAGGATACTTAGCTCTTCCTGTTGGATTGATCCTTTTACCATTATGTAGTGTCCTTCTTTGTCTCTTTTGATCTTTGTTGAAGTCCATTTTACCAGAGACTAGGATTACAACCCCTGCTTTTTGTTCTCCATTTGCTTGGTAAATCTTCTATCCCTTTATTTTGAGTCTATATGTGTCTTTGTATGTAAGATGGGTTTCCTGAATACAGCACACCGATGGGTTCTGACTTTTTATCCGGTTTGCCAGTCTGTGTCTTTTGATTGGAGCGTTTAGGCCATTTACATTCAAAGTTAATATTGTTATGTGTGGATTCGATTCTGCCATTTTGTTACTGACTGGTTTTCTTTCCCATTAGTTGCCTCATTTTCTTCATTGCACTTTTGGTCTTTGCCAACTGGTTTGCTTTTGCAGTGACTGGTACTTGTTCCTTTCCATGCTTAGTGTTTCTTTCAGGAGCTCTTGTAGGGCAGGTCTGGTGGTAACAAAATCTCTCAATATAATTCCTTGTCCGTAAAGGATTTTATTTCTCCTTCACTTACGGAGCTTACTTTGACTGGATATGAGATGCTGGGTTGAAAGTTCTTTTCTTTAAGGATGTTGAATATTGGCCCCCACTCTCTTCTGGCTTGTAGGGTTTCTGCAGAGAGATCTGCTGTGAGTCTAATTGGCTTCCCGCTGTGGGTGACCTGGCCTTTCTCTCTGGCTGCCCTTAGTATTTTCTCCTTCATTTCAACCCTGGTGAATCTGACGATTATGTGCCTTGGGGTTGCTCCTCTTGAGGAACATCTTTGGGGAGTTTTCTGTATTTCTTGAATTTGAAATTTGGACTGCCTTGCCAGGCTTGGGAAGTTCTCCTGGATAATATCCTGGAACATGTTTTCCAGCTTGGATTCATTCTCCCCGTCATATTCAGGTACACTGATCAAGCGTAGATTAGGTCTTTTCACATAATCCCACATTTCTTGGAGGCTTTGTTCATTTCTTTTCACTCTTTTTTCTCTTATCTTGCCTTCTCTTTTTATTTCATTGAGTTGATCTTCAATCTCTGATAGCCTTTCTTCTCTTTGATCGATCTGGCTATTAAAACTTGTGTTTGCTTCACGTAGTTCTTGTGCTGTGTTTTTCAACTCCACCAAGTCGTTTATGTTCTTCTCTATGCTGGTTATTCCAATTAGCATTTTGTCTAACTTTTTTTCAAGGTTTTTGGTTGCTTTGCTTTGAGTTAGAACATGTTCCTTTAGCTGAGAAATGTTAGTTATTAGCCACCTTCTGAAGCCTGTTTCTGTCAATTCGTCGCACTCCTTGGTCAAGTTGAGATCCTGTGTTGTTGAGGAGTTGTGATGCCTTGAAGGAGAAGAGGTGTTCTGGTCTTTGATGGTTTCATCTTTTTTGTGCTGGTTTTTTCCCATCTTTGTGGATTTACCTGGCTGCGGTGTCAGGGAGCTGCTTGATGAGGTTGCTTGTCTGCCCAGGAAGGCCAGGTTTCTGTAGTTCTCTAACACCACATTCCTAAATAAATTCTGCTGTGCAGTGTCCAGGCATTGCCACTCTTCCAGAGAGAATTCTATGACCACATCCCTAAATGTCAACGGTTCCTCTGCACTCAGCACCCGACTCTGCACCCAGCACCAGGCTCTACACTCTGCACCTAGCTCTGCCGCATGGCTCCCCTCTAACTGGATTGTTTGTAACACAGAGGATAAATGCTTGAGGACATGGCTACCCCATTCTCCATGATATGTTTATTATGCATTGCATGCCCATATCAAAATACCTCAGGCAGCCCATAAATCCATACACTCAGCCTCCTGAGTAGCTGGGATTACAGGCGCCCACCACCATGCCCAGCTAATTTTTGTATTTTTTTGTAGAGACGGAGATCACCATATTGGCCAGGCTGGTCTCAAACTCCTGACTTCAAGTGATCCACTGGCATCAGCTCCCCAAAGTGCTGAGATCACAGGCATGAGCCACCACGCCTGGCTGGTATTTTGTATTTCTATTGAGGTTGTGGTTATATGGTTGTGTGGTTTGTCAAATATCACAGAATTGTATACTAACAGGTATGGGTTTTACTGTCGGCAAATTACACTCTTTTTTTTTTTTTTTTTTTTTTTTGGAGATAGGGTCTTGGCTGGAGTGCAGTGGGGCCATCTTATCTTGCTGCAGCCTCAACCTCCTGGATTCAAGTGATCCTCCCACCTTAGCCTCCTAATTAGCTGGAACTACATGTGCACAGCACCATGCCCAGCTAATTGTCTGTTTTGTTTTTTTGTAGACAAGGTCTCACTGTGTTGCCCAAGCTGGCCTCCAACTCCTGAGCTCAAATGATCGCCCACCTGAGCCTCCCAAAGCGGTGGAACTACAGCCTAGCCACCACACCTGGCCAGTAAATTACATCTGAATTTTTACTTTGACGAAAGGAAGAAACATTATAGTAGTAACTGCCAGCATTTTGGTAGACTGAGGCAAGAGGATTGCTTGAGGCCAAGAATTTGAGAGAGACCCTATCTCTACAAAAAATAAAAAATTAGCTGGGTGTGATGGCATGTGCCTGTAGTTCCAGTTGCTCAGGAGGCTGACGTAGGGGAATCACTTGAGCCCAGGAATTTGAGGCTGCCGTGAACTGTGATTACACCACTGCAATCCAGCCTGAGCAACAGAGTGAAACCCCATCTCGAAAAGAAAAGAGGCCGGGCGCGGTGGCTCACACCTGTAATCCCAGCACTTTGGGAGGCCGAGGCGGGTGGATCATGAGGTCAAGAGATCGAGACCATCCTGGTCAACATGGTGAAACCCCATCTCTACTGAAAATACAAAAAATTAGCTGGGCATGGTGGCGTGTGCCTGTAATCCCAGCTACTCAGGAGGCTGAGGCAGGAGAATTGCCTGAACCCAAGAGGCGGAGGTTGCGGTGAGCCGAGATCGCGCCATTGCACTCCAGCCTGGGTAACAAGAGCAAAACTCTGCCTCAAAAAAAAAAAAATGAAAAAGAAAAAGAAAAGAGGCAAGGTGGGGTGGCTCATCCCAACACTTTGGGAGGCTAAGGCGGTGGGTCACTTGAGGCCAGGAGTTCAAGACGAGACTGGCCAACATGGTAACCCCTTCTCTACCAAAAATACAAAACTTAGCCAGACATGCGGGGCACAGTGGCTCACGCCTGTAATCCCAACACTTTGGGAGGCCAAGGCAGGTGGATCACAAGGTCAGGAGTTCAAAACCAGCCTGGCCAATATGGTGAAACTCCCTCTCTACTAAAAATACAAAAAATTTTGCATTTTAGCTGGGCCTGGTGGTGTGTGCCTGTAGTCCCAGCTGCTTGGGAGGCTGAGGTAGAAGAATTGCTTGAATACGGGAGGTGGTGGTTGCAGTGAGCCAAGAACACACCACTGCACTCCAGCCTGGGAGACAGAGCAAGACTCCATCTCAAAAAAAAAAATTAGCCAGACGTGATGGCACACACCTGTAGTCCCAGCTACTTGGGAGGCAGAGGTAGGAGAATTGCCTGAATCCAGGAGGCAGAGGTTGCAATGAGCCAAGATCGTACCACTGAACTCCAGCCTGGGTAACAGAGCAAGACTTCACCTCAAAAAGAAGAAAGAAAAGGAGAAGGAAGGAAGGAAGAAAGGAAGGAAGGAAGGAAGGAAGGAGGGAGGGAGGGAAGGAGGGAGGGAAAGAGAAAGAGAGAGAGAAAGAAAGAGAATTAATTCAGGAAGAGCCTACAGAGTAAAGTGAAAGCAGGCTTATTAAGGAAGTAAAGGAGGTCAGGCGCAGTGGCTCCCACCTATAATCCCAGAACTTTGGGAGGCTGAGGCAGGCAGATCACCTGAGGTCAAGAGTTCAAGACCAGTCTGGCCAACATGGTCATGGCCATCTCGACTAAAAATACAAAAAATTAGCTGGGCATGGTGGTGCACACCTGTAATCCCAGCTAGTCAGGAGGCTGAGGCAGGAGAATCCCTTAAACCCAGGAGGCAGAGGGTGCAGTGGGCCAAGATCTCAACACTGCACTCCAGCCTGGGTGACAGAGCAAGACACTCAGGAAAAAAAAAGAGGCCAGTGCAGTGGCTTACACCTGTAATCCCAGCACTTTGGGAGGCTGAGGTGGGCGGATCATCTGAGGTCAAAAATTTGAAACCAGCCTGGCCAACATGGTGAAACCCTGTCTCTGTTAAAAATACAAAAATTAGCTGGAGGTGATGGCGTGTGTCTGCTACTTGGGAAGCTGAGTCAGGAGAATCGCTTGAACCTGGGAGGCGGAGGTTGCAGTGAGCTGAGATCGCGCCACTGCACTCCAGCCTGGCAACGGAGTGAGACCGTCTCAAAAAACAGGAATCAAAGAATGGCTACTCCACAGACAGAGTAGCCTCGATGGCTGCTGGTTGCCCATTTTTATGGTTATTTCTTGATGATGTGCCAAACAAGGGGTGGATGATTCATGCCTCCCCTTTTCAAACCTTATAGGGCAACTTCCTGAGGTTGCCATGGCATCTGTAAACTGTCATGGAGCTGGTGGGGGTGAAGCTTTGAGGACCATAAGAGGTCACTCTCATTGCTATCCTGGTTTTGGTGGGTTTGGGCTGCCTTCTTTACTGAAACCTTGTTTTATCAGCAAGGTCTTCATGACTTGTGCCTTGTGCCAACCTCCTATCTCATGCTGTGACTTAGAATGCCTTCACTGTCTGGCATTCTAGTAGGTCTCGGTCTCATTTTACCCAGCCCCTATTCAAGATGGAGTTGCTCTGGTTCACATGCCTCTGACACAACACTAGTAATGATAACCCCACGCACACACAGAAGCCAGCCCTGAACTTGCCTCTGGCTCCTTTGAGCATCCCCAGTAATAAAATACAAGCGTGGCTGGGCCTTGCATTTTATTCTAAAATACAGTGGCTCATGCCTGTAATCTCAGCACTTTGGGAGGCCAAGATGGGTGGATCATGAGGTCAGGGGTTTGAGACCAGCCTGACCAATATGGTAAAACCCTGTCTCTACTGAAAATACAAAAATTAGCCGGGTGTGGTGGCAGGCACCTGTAATCCCAGCTACTCAGGAGGCTGAGGCAAAAGAACCGCTTGAACCCGGGAGGCGGAAGTTGCAGTGAGCCAAGATTGAGCCACTGCACTCCAGCCTGGGCAACAAGAGGGAAACCCCATCTCAAAAAAAGAAAAAAGAACAAAAAACACAAGGGTGAGGACTGGCGTGACCAAGCCCCCAGGGTTCCCATCGCCGGAGATGCCTCAAGAGGCCAGCAGGTGTAGACAGAGGAGGCAGAAAGTGAGAGGCCAGGAGGCTGAGACACTGGAGCTGCCACAGAAAAGGGCTGGACGCGAAGGCCTGGCGGCTGGATGGGGGGGAAGGCAGGCCAGCATAGCCTGTTTACTTTCAGAAGAACAGGGCCAATCTGAGGCCTCCCACTGTGACCCTGGACTAGGGGGAAGAGGGGGCCAAGACTCAGATGTTTCTCTACTGAGCTAATCCCTGGGCTTTGTCCCAGGGGACTCCGCTGCCTTCCCAGAAGACATGCCTGCCTCCAGCACCCCCCAGAGATGAAGGGACAGGCAGAGGCAGAACTCCAGTTCAGAACCCTGCCTGCCTCTCTGTTCTGTTCATCCCAAGCCCAGCCCCAACCCCTGCCCGGGCTGACCCCCTCCAGCCTCCATGTGAGCTCCTAATTCGGCCTGCCTAGAATTTGCAACCCCACTGGGCCACCCCAGAGAGAGCTGTGGGGTGTCAGCCTTGTTCTCAGTGCCCAGGTCCTGGGAGGGGGAGGCAGAGAGGGAGGAGCAGAAGGAAACCTTTGATGCTTAGCCAAAAGTCTCTGCCTGAAATTCCACCATTCGATCACCCTCTTTGAGTTTAAGGCATTGCTTCCTGTATCCCTTCCAGAAACCCATGGTACCCCAAAACACTACAGAGAAAAAATATCAAGGGAGCAAGTAAGTTTTAGAAAGCTGTGCAAAGCACAGGTATCTATTAAAGGCTCTGAGAAGATCTGCATGAAACGACCCTGTTCAGCTTTGCTTAATCCCCTCACTTGGCCATAGTTCCATGCAACATGACCTGAGCATCCAGGGCTCCAATTAAATACACATCATGAGAACCCAGAGGGGAGATGGAGACAGTTAAGCTGCATGGGGAATGAGCTGATCCAACTGGACCCGTGTCGGGGCGAGGGGAGCCCAAGCGAGGTCTGCATGCCCTCCTGTGTCAGAGACCAGAAATGTCCCACCCAAAGCACTGGAAGGAGGACTCAGCCTCTCATCATCACCACCTTACTTCCTGCTCCTTGCTCCTCCTGGCTCTCCAGTCTTCCACCCAAACCCTCAGGTTCCCCCAGGGCTGTGTTTCCCACTGCTTAGTCCCCAGCCATGACAGAGAACTCTGTGCCCATTTAACAAGGCTATCACGGAGATATCCCAGGTACTGTCAACCAACAAAGTGCCGTGGAGGTGACATTGTAAATATTAGTGATAGGAGTTTGAAGCTAGTGAATACAATGTTGATAGACACTATGAACATGCTCATAGGTTATTCCTGATGCCAGGAGGACATGCCAGGGTGGATTCAAACTGTGCGTCTACCACTGAGTAATTGTGTGATCCTGGGGAGTGAGTTAAACTCACCAGACCTCATCTGGAAGTTTGTAGTATTTTGTTACAGCAGTCCTAGGTAACTAACATACTCTCTCTCCCCTTCTCTTCCTGTTTTCTTTTCTTTCTTTTTTATTTATCTTTATCTTTCTTTGTATTTATTTTTACCTTTTTTTTTTTTTTTTTCTTTTTTCTTTTTTTTTTTTTTTTTTTTTTTTTTTTTTTTGAGATGGAGTTTTGCTCTTGTTTCCCAGGCTGGAGTACAGTGGCACAGTCTCAGCTCACTGCAAACTTCACTTCCCAGGTTCAAGCAATACTTTCTCAGCCTCCCAAATAGCTGGGATGATTACAAACACATGCCACCATGCATGGCTAATTTTGTATTTTTAGTAGAGGCAGGGTTTCACCATATTGGCCAGGCTGGTTTTGAACTCCTGACCTCATGATCCACCCGCCTCGGCCTCCCAAAGTGTTGGGATTACAGGCGTGAGCCACCACGGCCAGCCCATTTTTGTCTTTTTAGAGACAGGGTCTTGCTCTGTCACCCAGGCTGGAATGCAGCAATTCAGTCATAGGCCTCAAACTCCTGGACTCAAGTGATTCTCCTGCCTCAGCCTCCCAAGTAACTGGGACTACAGACACATGCCACCATGCCCAGCTACTTTTTTAAAGACATTCTTTTGGTAGAGATGAGGTCTTGCTATGTTGCCTAGACTGGTCTCAAACCCCTAGCCTCAAACAATCCTCCCACCTCAGCCTTCCAAAGCAATGGGATTAAAGGTGTGAGTCTGTTTTCAACTCAGCCTTTTATTTCCCCAAAATACTTATTTCTACCTGTAGTATGATACAGTTGATGCTCATTATTCATGGATTCTGGCATCATAAATTTGCCTGGTGGGAGCATCACTTGAGGTCAGGAGTTCAAGACCAGCCTGGCCAGCATGGTGAAACCCCGTTTCTACTAAGAATACAAAAATTAGCTGGGCATGGTAGCAGGCGCCTGTAATTCTAGCTGCTTGGGAGGCTGAGACAAGAGAATCGCTTGAACCCGGGAGGCAGAGACCACGCCACTGCACTCCAGCCCAAGTGATAGAGCAAGATTCCACGTCAAAGAAAACAAGCAATAAAACAAATTGGCCTGCTCACTAAAATGTATTTAACCCCAAAATCAATACTGGTGGGGCTTTCAAAGCCATTCTCAGTCACATGCAGACAGAGCAGCGAAAACCTTGAGTGACATCACACGCCTGTCCCCAGCTGAGGTCACACAAGGCGACACTCTGCCTTCCTGTCTCAGCTCTCATTGTATAAACAAGGGCCCTTTTGGATTCTATTGAGTGTCACTGGGGTTTTTTGGTTTTGTTTTGTTTTGTTTGCATTTTTGTGCTTTTTGTTGGTGATTTTGCTGTTGACATTGGCTCCCAGGCACAGTGCTGATGTGCAGTCCTGTGTTCCTGCACACAACGTCTTATTTCACTTTGTGCTGCCATCTCAGAATACCATAGACTGAGTAGTTTATAAAGAACAGGGATTTATTTCTTACAGATGGAGGCTAGGATGTCCAAGGTCAAGGGGCCTGCATCTGGCAAGGGCCTTCTTCTCCCATCATCCCATGGCTATGTTTCTTAGAAAAATTACACTTTTCCAGGCTGGGCATGGTGGCTCACGCCTGTAATCCTAGCACTTTGGGAGGCTGAGGTTAGGAGTTCAAGACCAGACTGACCAACATGGTGAAACCCCATCTCTACTAAAATACAAAAATTAGCCAGGTGTGGTGACACACACCTATAATCTTAGCTACTCCAGAGGCTGAGGCAGGAGAATGTCTTGAACCCAGGAGGTGGAGGTCACAGCGAGCCAAGATCACACCATTACACACAAGCATCAATATCATCACCATCATCATCACTATCAACATTATCATCATCACCATAATTATCACCATCACTGTCATCATCAGCACCATCATCACCATTTCACCATCATTACCACCACCTCTATCACCACCACCATCATCACCCCTCCGTCATCATCACCATCATCACCGCTATGATCACCACCATCATTATAATGATCACCATTATCATCACTGTCATCATCAGCACCATTACCATCATTACCACCATCATTACCATCACCATCACTACCATCACCATCACCATTACCATCATCACCACCACCAGCAGCAGCACCATTATCACCATCATCATCGCCATCACCATCACCACTGCCATCACCACCATCAGCACCATCATCACCATCCCCACCAGCACCACGACCATCACCATCATCATTATAATGATCACCATCAGCAGCAGCACCATCAACACCATCATCATCACCACCATCACCATCATCACCATTACCAACATCAGCACCATCACCACCATCACGGCCATCACCATCAATCATCACCATCAGTGGCCACAGCACCACCATCATCAGCATCATCAGCACCACGATCATCATCACCATCACCATTATATTCATGAGATTTACTGTGTACTTACTAGATCTCAAGTCCTGTTCTAAGTGCTTTACATACATTGACCCTCATAACAACACTATAAGGTATGTACTATTATGGTCCTCATTTTCAGAGAGGATAAGTAACTGGCTGCAATGGACTGAATGTTTATGTACTCCCAAAATTTATAGGTTGAAATCCTAACCCCCAAGGTGATGTTACTGGGAAGCAGGGCCTTTGAGAGGTAAATAGATCATGAGGGTGGAGCCCTCATGAATGGGATTAGTGCCCTTATAAAAGTTACCTCAGAGAGCTCACTCACCTCTTTCACCATGTGAAAGCAACATAAGATGGTGCTGCCCTATGAACCAGGAAGTGGGCCCTAAACAGATATGAGGGTTCTTGGGCTTCCCAGCCTCCAGAACAAAGAGAAATAAATCTCTGCTCTTTATAAGTCACCCAGTTTATGGCAGTTTGTTACAGCATCCAAAAGTCATCCAGCTGGTAAAGGGCAAAGCCAGGTTCCAACTCAGGATGCCTGGCTACCCCCAGGTAGGGGTGGGAGAATACCCCAAATCAACTGAATCAATTGGGCTTACATTTTTTCTCCTGTAGCTGAATGAGGACTTGGAATAGGAGTTAAGGGGGATTATTAAATACTCATTTTACCAGATGCAGTAGCTCACACCTGTAACCCCCATATTTTGGGAAGCCAAGGCAGGAAGATCACTTCAGCCCAGGAGTTTGAGACCAGCCTGGGCAACATAATGAGACCCCATTTCCACAAAAAATTAAAAATTAGCCAAGCATGGTGACACATGCCTGTAGTCCCAGCTACTCAGGAGGCTGAAATAAGAGAATCACTTGAGCCTGGGATGTTAAGTCTACAGTGAGCCATGTTTGCACCATTGCACCCCAGCCTGTGTGACAGAGCAAGACCCTGTTTCAAAAAACTAAAACTGCAAGGCAAGGTATGGTGGCTCACGCCTGTAATCACAGCCCCCTCTACTAGTCCCAGGCCACCCCAGAAAAGGCAGCCAAGGGCTACTCCATCCAGGCAGGACATCCTTGGAGGACCCGGAGATGGATGCCCAGGCAAGCAAACCACTTGGACATCTCTGGTCCCCAGTGCCAACAGATGAGGAACTGGAACCCAAGACGCCAACTTCAGGTTTTTCTGAAGCTGAATGCACAGCCTGAGACCCTCCTGCCTGTTCATTCACCACCCCTTCACCCCAGGCAAGGGGTAAGGAGGTCACACAGCCCAGGGTCTGTCACTCAGGAATGGAGAATATTTTTTCGAGGCAGGGTCTTGCTTAGTTGTCCAGGCTGGAATGCAGAGGTGCAATCATAGCTTATTGCAGCCTCCAACTCCTGGGCTCAAGCAATCATCTCGCCTCCTCCTCCCAAAGTACTGAGATTACAAGCATGAGCCACCACACCCAGCTGGGGATGGGAAATGTTAGTCACCTTCCGCCAAGTGTCCCCTGAAACCTCTGGGGTGGTCATGGTGGCAGAAAAGAACCAGAAGGTGCAAAGACAGCCACCCACCCAGATGCACCAGGGGCCACACAGAGGTCCACCCAGAAGAGGACAAGAAAGGGGCATGTTTGAAGTTTACATCAAAATCACAAAGTGCTGGGCTCCAGGAAAATCGCGGGGGGGGGGGGGGGGGGGGGGGGCGGAAACTGCCTCCCCCCCAAAGGGGGGGCAGAAGCCAGCGCCCCGCGGCGTCTGTGCACCAGGAGTGATTATCCCACTAGGAGCCAAGATGGGAGGGAGGGCGGGGACATGTGTGAAACACTGTCAGAGCATGTCCTGGGGCGGGCTGAGGCGGGAAGCCAGAGATGCCCACAGAAGACCAAATGCAGCCAGGAGGGTGTCAAGGAAGGCTCAGGGAAAGTCAACACTACATGAAGTCACAGAGACAGGGCATCCCCCCAGTGCCCAGCACTCAGACCTCAACACAGCTGTACTTGGTCAAACACCCCTTCCTGGCTCATCCTCATCCTCCTCCCATCCCATGCAGCCTAGGCGCCGGGGCAGTGCGGGGCATCCCCTCCCCAAACTGTGACAGCATCCACCCTGCACTCAAGCCAGGCACAAAAACCTCACACTTGGGATGAGGGACCTGCAAGGACAACCAGCTCTGCAACATTTCCCCCAACTTTCTTTTTTTTTTTTTTTTTTTTTTGAGACAGAATTTCCCTCTGTCACCCAGTCTGGAATACAGTGGCTCGATCTCAGCTCACTGCAACCTCCGCCTCCCTGGTTCAAGCAATTCCCCTGCCTCAGCCTCCCAAGCAGCTGGGATTACAGGTGCACACCACCACGCCCAGCCAGTTTTTCTGCATTTTCAGTAAAGATAGGGTTTCACCATGCTGGCCAGACTGGTCTCAAACTCCTGACCCCAGACAATCCAACTGCCTCGGCCTCCCAAAGCGCTGGGATTACAGGCGTGAGCCACCACACCCAGCCTTTTTTTTTCTTTTCTTTTCTTTTGAGACAGAGTCTTGCTCTGTCACCCAGACTGGAGTGCAGTGGCACGATCTCGGCTCACTGCAACTTCAGCCTCCTGGGTTCAAGCAATTCTCCTGTCTCAGCCTCCCAAATGGCTGGGATTACAGGTGCCTGCCATGACACCCAGATAATTTTTTGTATTTTAGTAGAGACAGGTTTTCACCATATTAGCCAGGATGGTCTTGATCTCCTGACCTCGTGATCCATCTGCCTTGGCCTCCCAAAGTGCTGGGATTACAGGCGTGAGCCACCACTCCTGGACCTGTTCCCACCCTTTCTATCCACTTCACCCCTACTGCTCCCTCCACATGGCCTCAGGGACCTGCTTGGGGCTGTCCAGCCCACCTGTTGTGACCTGGTCCCCAGCCTGCCTAAGGGTTTCTCCATTCCCCCCACCCCAGCCTCCCATCTGGTGACCTCCTCCCCTCCCAAGTCTCCTTTCTTCTATCCCTAATCCACCTCTTCCTACCCAGAAAATCTCTTTCCTGGGCTCCAGGCTGGGATACTTGTTTCTTACACAAGATTCTCTCTGGCCACATGCAGTGGCTCATGCCTGTGATCCCAGCATTTTGGGAGGCTGAGGTGGGCAGATCACCTGAGGTCAGGAGTTCGAGACCAGCGTGACCAATATGGTGAAATCCTGACTCTAATAAAAATACAAAAATTAGCCAGGCATGGTGGTACATGCCTGTGATTCCAGCTACTTGGAAGGCTGAGGCAGGAGAATTGCTTGAACCCAGGAAGTGGAGGTTGCAGTGAGCCAAGCTTGCACCACTGCACTCCAGTCTGGGCGACAGAGTGAGACACTGCCCCAAAAAAAACATAAAAAGATTCTCTCAAAGCTGTTTTTGCTGGAAGCCTTCCCTCTCCCTGCAGGCACTGCAGAACTCCAGGTCCAGAAAATGCCTCTTTTTTTCCAAGGTGGATACTCCTTTCTTGGGGATCTGAGACTAAGCCCCTTGCTCAGGGGAAGAACAGAGTAGAATGATAAGAACAACAAAGATTTAAAAACAAACCAAAAAAAAATCTTTAAACAAAGATTAAAATGAAAAAAAAAAAAAACAGAAAAACACACATTAATAAACAGAAACATTTCTAAAAATCAAAACAAAAGCAAATGTCAATGAAGCATTTTAAAAATCAAAGCAAAAAAATGAGTAAGATTAATAAACCAAAAAAAATCAAAGCCAGATTGGGAACGGTGGCTCACGCCTTCCAACACTTTGGGAGGCTGAGGTGGGAGGATCACTTGAGGCCAGGAGTTTAAGACCAGCCTGGGAAACACAGTGAGACCCTATCACTACAAAACAATTTTTAAAAATAGCCAGATGTGGTGGTGCATGTCTGTAGTCCCAGCTACCCCAGAGGCTGAGTCAGGAGGATCGACTGAGCCCCAGAGTTGGAGTCTGCAGTCAAATATGATGGTGCCACTGCACGCCAGCCTGGGTGACAGCGCGAGATCTTGTCTCTTCAAAACAAAACAAAACAAAAAAGGGCCAGACGCGGTGGCTCATGCCTGTAATCCTAGGTCTTTGGGAGGCTGAGGCTGGTGGATAACTTGAAGTCAGGAGTTTGAGACTAACGTGGTCAACACTGTAAAACCTGGTCTCTACTGAAATACAAAAATTAGCATGACAAGGCGGTGGGCGCCTAAATCCCAGCTACTTGGGAGCCTAAGCAGGAGAATCACTTGAACCCGGGAGAGGTTGCAGTGAGCCAAGATTGTGCCACTTCACTCCAGCCTGGGCAGCAGAGCAAAACTCAGTCTCAAAAAAAGAAAAAGAAAAACATTTTTTTTAACTTTAAAACTCATCCGGTCGCGGTTGGCTCACACCTGTAGTCCCAGCACTTTGGGAGGCCGAGGTGGGTGGATCATGAGGTCAGGAGATCGAGACCATCCTGGCCAACATGGTGAAAGCCCATCTCTACTAAAAATACAAAAATTAGCTGGGTATGGTGGCGCATGCCTATAGTCCCAGCTCCTTGGAAGGCTGAGGCAGGAGAATCGCTTGTACCCAAGAGGCAGAGGTTGCAGTGGGCCAAGATCATGCCACTACACTCCAGCCTGGGTGACAGAGCGAGACTCCATCTCAAAAAATAAAAATAAAAACAAAATAATAAATAGTAACAACAAAAAAAGAAATAATCATAATTGCTACCACTTACTTTGTGCCTGGTGCTATGGTGATAAGCACTTTACCATTAATAGCATTGAATCCTCACAGCCATCTATGATTAAGCCCATTTTCCAGATGAGAAAACTGAGGGGCAGAGAAGTTTAAACAACGGGCAAAGATCGGCAAGGTGGGATGTGAACCCCCAGTCCTCAGCAATAAAGGATGAAGGAGGATGAAACATTAGTTGTGAAATATTATTCTGCAGAGAGACCAGCCTTACAGAGACATAAAGGCTTAGGTCTAGAGGGGCTTGAGGCGAGTATGTCTCACGTGGAGCATTTAGGGGCTGTGTGGGATGGGAAACCTCCAGAGAGCTGGGGGCTTCCAGCCATGGGGACTTCCAACTGTTGTAGGGCACCGACCTGTCAGCCACCAAACACTTTTGGGCCCCAAAACTGCATGGGGCAGGGGTGAAGGGGGTGGACTCAGCCCTCAGATCATTCTAGGCTCAGCCTGCAAGATAAGATTATCTGTGATAACCAAGTGAAGGCAGATAAATGTGTGTTTTGAATTTCAAGAGGAGGGGGAGGGTGGGAGAGTTTCATTTACTCTGCCAAGAGGGGTTTAGGTAAATATTCACTCCAAGAAAATCCTATAGGAAACTGACACCTGCTCTTCCCTCTCTGCCATGTCCAGGCTTTTGGGCAGGATGTGCCCCCAGCTTGAAACTCCCTTCCTCCCCCTCTTTAACTGCCTAAGCCTTCCCTCCCCTTAAGACTTGGAGGTGAATTTTGATTTTAACTGACTTTGGGCGGGCATGATTTATCTCCGTATTTAGGGAACTCCAAGCCACAGAGCTGGAGGAAAACACCCAGCACATGGGCTAAGAGTTGGGAGCTCCATTGTCAGATGTAGTGACTCATGCTTGTGATCCCAGGACTTTGGGAGACCAAGGCAGGAGGATCACTTGAGCCCAGGAGTTCAAGACCAGCCTGGGCAACATAGCAAGACCTCATCTCAACAAAAAAAATTAATTGGCACATGCTCAGCTACTCGGGAGACTGAGGTGGGGGATATTGCATGAGCCCAGGGGTTTGAGACCAATCTGGGCAACACAGCAAGACCCTAACTATACAAATTTTTTTTAAAAAATAGCCAGACAGAAGGCCAGGTGCAGTGGCTTAAGCCTGTAATCCCAGCACTCTGGGAGGCCAAGGCAGGCAGACCATGAGGTCAGGAGAGTGAGACCATCCTGGCCAACATGGCGAAACGCCGTCTCTACTAAAAATATAGAAAATTAGCCAGTGGTGGTGGCAGGTGCCTGTAGTCCCAGCTACTAGGGAGGCTGAGCCAAGAGAATTGATTGAACCTGGGAGGCGGAGCTTGCAATGAGCTGAGATTGTGCCACTGCACTCCAGCCTGCTCAATACAGTGAGGCTCCATCTCAAAACAAAAAAATAAATAGCCAGACAAAATAATGCATGCCTGTAGTCCCAGTTACCTGGGAGGCTGAGGCAGAGGCTGAGGCAGAAGAATTGTTTGAGCCTGGGAAATCAAGGCTGCAGTGAATCATGAGTGCACCACTGCGCTCCAACCTGGGCAACAAGTAAGACCCTATCTCAAAAAAAGAGAAAGAGAGATGGGAGCTCCAGCTACTGGGAAAAGGGTCACCCCTCGGCACAATGATCCCAGGGCCCCTTCAAGACTCCCTCCTGCCCCAACCCAGGCAAAGGTCTTCAGCATCAAAGCTCACCTGCCTCCCCGCTAAGAGGTTAGATCGTCTGACTTTTACCTTGGTTGTTCTATTCTGCTTCTACCACTCCTAGCTGAGTGACCGTGAGCAAGTTACTCAACCTCTCTGGGCTTGTTTCCTCAGTTGCAAGATGGGCGCCTACCTTGTAAAGCTGTCGTGAAGTTAAGGCAGACCTCGCAGCCAATGCTCCCTCGCCATCATTATCACGTTTATCATTTCTATTTTCCTAGTTCCTACCGTCCAAGGGCAACAATGGGGTTCCATTGCGCCCTCCTGTGGCAGAGCTTCAGTACTGCATCCCTAGGCAGCACATCCCTCAGGATTCTAAAGGTTGCAAAGAATCCTAAAAACAATTTTTTTTTTAAGTCAGTCCAAGTTGGTTTAAATCAAAAGAAAATGGGCACAGGAACTCTGCAGTTACTGTGCACTCCTCCTTGAAGGCCTTCACCCCGACATTGCCTCTTTTTTTTTTTTTTGACAGGGTCTCACTCTGTCACCTAGGCTGGAGTGCAGTAGCATGATCACAGCTCACAGCAACCTCGAATTCCCTGGCTCAAGTCATCCTCCCGCCTCAGCCTCCCAAGTAGCTGGGGCAACAGGTACGCACCACTATGCCCAACTAATTTTTTTTTCCAGTAACAGGCTTTCCTTCTTCACATTCAAACCACAATGTCGGCCATGCACGGTGGCTCATGCCTGTAATCCCAGCACTTTGGGAGGGATCATGAGGTCAGGAGTTCGAGACCAGCCTGACCAACATGGTGAAACCCCGTCTCTACTAAATATATATGTATATATACACAAAAATTAGTGGGGTATGGTGGCATGCACCTAATCCCACTACTCAGGTGGCTGAGGCAGGAAAATAACTTGAACCCGAGAGGCAGAGGTTGCAGTGAGCTGAGATCACCCCACTGCATTCCAGTGTGGGTGACAGAGCCAGACTCCATCCCCCCCAAAAAAGAAAAAGAAAAAAACAATGTCATTCTCGCCTCTTCTGAGAGCTGTTTTATTTACTAGTGAGTCTTTTTTTTTTTTTTTTTTTTTTTTGGAGACAGAGTCTTGCTCTGTCACCCAGGCTAGAGTGCAATGGTGCGATCTTGGTTCACTGCAACCTCCGCCTACTGGGTTCAAGGAATTCCCTGCCTCTGCCTCCTCAGTAGCTGGGATTACAGAAGCCCACCACCAAGCCCAGCTAATTTTTGTATTTTTAGTAGAGACAGGGTTTCGCCATCTTGGCCAGGCTGGACCGGTGGACACTAACCGTGGGTGAGGTCTTGCTAGGCACCAAGGGGACTGCTGTGGATCACACAGACAAAAGCCCCTTCCCTCACAGAGCTGGCATTCTGGTGGGAGACATGGAAAGTCAGCAGATATAAGAATTCCATAGAGTACATCCGGTAGTGACTCATGCTAAGAGTAAAATAAATCGGGGAGTAAGAACAGAAAGCCCGTGGGGGTGTCATGTTGAAGTGGGGGGTCAGTGCAGGCCTCCCTAAGGAAATGTTTGAATCAGAACTTGAAAGACTGCCAGGCGCAGTGTGGTTCACGCCTATAATCCCAGCATGTCGGGAGGCCGAAGCAGGCAGATCACTTGAGGTCAGGAGTTTGAGACGAGCCTGGCCAACATGGCAAAATCCCATCTTTACTAAAAATACAAGAATTAGCCAGGGGTGGTGGCGTGCGCCTGTAATCCCAGCTACTCTGGAGACTATGGCAGGAGAATCGCTTGAACCCAGAAAGTGGAGGTTGCAGTGAGCTGAGATCATGCCACTGCACTCCAGCCTGGGTGACAGAGCAAGACCCTGTCTCAAAAAGAAAAAAAAAAAACAACTTCAAAGATGAAACAGAATTGGCCATGGAATATAGGGTGTGGGGAGGGAGGGTGTTCCAGGCAGAGGGAACAGCAAGGGCAAAGGCCTTGAGGCATGAGAGTGACCTTTGTGGGGTGGAGATTGTTGTTCCTGGATGTGTCCCCAATACCTGGATCAGCACCTGACACAATATAGTGCTCAACAGAGTGTGACTGGATTGAAGTCCAGCTATGGGCTTCAGGTACAGCTTGCTCAGGGCTCAAATGATGATGGCCCCAGAGCCATTACTCTCCTCCATCTGATGACTTCATTCATTTTTTATTTTTCTGAGACAGTCTCACTCTGTCGCCCAGGCGGAAGTGCAGTGGCTCAATCTCAGCTCACAGCAACCTCCCACCTCAGCCTCCCTAGTAGCTGAGACCACAGGCACGCACCACAGTGCCCTAGCTATTTCTCTGTATCATCATCACCTGTAATCCCAGCTACTCAGGAGGTTGAGGCAGGAGAATCGCTTGAACCCAGGAGGCAGAGGTTACAGTAAGCCAAGATTGCGCCACTACACTCCAGCCTGAGCGAACGAGCAAGACTCCGTGTCCCCTCCATCCCTTGCCATTGGCCCTGGCTATTTCTCTGTATTTTTAATAGAGATGGTGTCTGGCCATGTTGTCCAGGCTGGTCCCGAACTCCTGAGCTCAAGCAATCCACCTGCCTTGGCCTCCCAAAGCACTGAGATTACAGGCGTGAGCCACTGTTCCCAGCTGGGTTCATTCATATAAGAGGCTGTCGTCTTAAGATAGAGACTCAGCTTCAAATCCATCCCACTCAAGACACAAAAGTCAGGCCAGGTGTGCTGGCTCACAGCTGTGTATCGCAGGGAGACTGCTTGAGACCAGGAGTTCAAGATCAGCCTGAGCAATAGAGAACCTGTCTCTACCATTTGAGGCCAAGCAAGGTGGCTCACACCTGCAATCCCAACACTTTAGGAGGCTGAGGTGGGTGAATCACTTAAGGACAGGAGTTCAAGACCGGCCTGGCCAAGATGGCAAAGCCCCAACTCTACTAAAAATACAAAAATTAGCTGGGCATGGTGGCCTGTGACTGTAATCCCAGCCACTCAGAAGGCTGAGGCAGGAGAATCGCTTGAACCTGGGAGGTGGAACTTGCAATGAGCCAAGATCATATACCACTTTACTCCAGCCTGGGTGACAGAGCAAGACTATCTGAGGAAAAACAACTTTTTTTTTTAAAGAACTTGATTGGGCATGATGGCTCACATGTGCAGTCCCAGATACTCAGGAAGCTGAGGTGGGAGAATCGCCTGAGCCAAGGAGTGCAAGGCTGCAATGTGCTGTAGTCACACCCTCTCACTCTAGCTTGGGTAATGGAGCAAGATGTTGTCTCAAATGAAAAAGACACAAAGGTCTGCTTCCCAAGATTCACTGGAAAAGCCCCAACACAGCTCACCGGGAGCTCCAGGTGCAGACAGTGCCATCCCCTAAACAATCTGCCAGGCCCTAGAGGCCCATACAAGAGATCCCCCAGCAAAGTCTGAGGCTGTGGTGGGAAGCAGTGGATGTAGCGTCAAAGTTTCACAGAGTAATTATAATGAGAGGTTTCACAGCTAGGAAGTGCCAGAACCTGGGAGCGCCTGGCTCAAAGCAGCTGTGAAATTCCCAGTGTGGTCTGGAAACCACCCATCATTAAGAGGAGGGACAGGTGGGCCAGGCATGGTGGCTCACGCCTCTAATCCCAGCACTTTGGGAGGTCAAGGCAGTCGAATCACTTGAGGTTAGGAGTTCGAGATCAGCCTGGCCAACATGGTAAACTCCAACTCTACTAAAAATACAATTAGCTGGACATGGCGGCGCGGGCCTATATTCCCAGTTACTCGGGAGGCTGGGGCAGGAGAATCGCCTGAACCAACCCCGGAGGCAGAGGTTGCAGTGAGCCAAGATTGCACTCTGGGCTGGACGATACAGCAAGACTCTGAAAAAAACAAAGTAGGGACAGGTGGCTGGACCAGTCATGAGGCTAACAGTGGGAGCCTTTATCATCTAAGGCAAACCAAGAAAGTGAGTCACCTCCTCTTTGATGGAGGAAGAGGGCCCCACATAGGTAGTGGAAGAACAGTCAGCAAAGGCCAGAAATGGCTGATTTAAGACGCATTCCTCAAATGCACCCCCCCAGCCTGCCCCGAGAGGCCCTGGTGGGAAGCAGTGAGTGTACGGAGCAAACAGGAGGGTGGAGGCCGCCCCTCTAGTCTAGCCTGCAGTCCCAGGAGGTTGGGGTAAGGTAGTGTGGTGAGAACTCCAAGAGTCTGGTATTAATGCAGCACCTACTGTATGCATGAATCCTGACATGTCATTCCAAGTTCAAAAGGAAAAATTCTGAGTTGGGAAGCTGCCCTCTCTGGTCCCAGCTGTGTCCCCAGAACCCAGTGTGTCACAACAAATATTTGCTGCAGAATGAAACCCTTCCTCCACCCCCTACTCCAGCCATGCGAAGGCTGTTATTACCCCCACGGTGTGGATGAGTAAACCCAGACTCAGAGAAAGCCAAGGCCAAGGCTCTGGCCAGCTCCCTGGGGGGCATTCCTGGGAAAGGCCTGGAATTGTGAGGCCTGGGGGTCACCGTCCTGCCCTGGAACCAGGCACTGTAGCAGCCACCTGGGGTTCAAATCCCAGCCCTGTCCCAACCATCCAGGTCCTCCTCATTCATGCTTTAGTTCATTTCATGGAACGAGACCCAGGGGTGACCAAGACACAGAGGGCTCCAGTTCCAACAGAATTTTCACCCTTCCCCTCTCTGTGGCCTCAGTTTCCTCATCTGTGAAATGGGACCAACCAGGCCTACATCACGGCGAAGGAGTTAAGGAACAGAGACTAAGGCCAGGCCAAGGACCCATCAAACCCCTGAAGAGTTCAGAGAGGGTGGGGCCGAGCTGGGACTTATTTCTCGCCCCAGGCACCAAGCCTGGCACACCGGAGGCACCCAATAAATGCTGGTTTGAGCCAGGCCCAGCCCTCAATAAATAACAGCTGTTGCTGATGCCGCAGAGGCTGGCGAGGAAGTGAGCTCTCCCCTCCTCAACTCCACCACCCCATGCTCCCATCCCTCCGAAGGCCCCATTCCTTACCCCCTCCACTCCTTCCAACACCCCCCAACCAAATTTAGCCCCTTCCTCTTCAACCCAACTCAGCCCCCTCCTCCAGGTCCCCACCTCCCCCCACCCAACTCAGCCCCTTCCTCCAGGCCCCCACCTCCCCCCACCCAACTCAGCCCCTTCCTCCAGGCCCCCACTTTCCCCCACCCAACTCAGCCCCATCCCCCAGGCCTCCACCTCCCCCTACCCAACTCAGTCCATCCTGCAAATCCCCACCCCCACCCACCCAACTCAGCCCCTTCCTCCGGGCCCCCATCTCCCCCAGCAACTCAGCCCCTTCCTCCACGCCTCCGTCTCCCACTGCCCCTTTCCATTCAAACTTCGCCCTCCCCCAACCTCTCCCTCCCTTTCCCCGAACCCCCAGCCACCCAATTCTGCCTCCATCCCCATCCCCCACCTGATTATTTCTCCCCTCCCCCGCCCATTCTCCCCGCCCCCACTCGATTTCCCCCGCTTCGTCTCCTCCCCGCCCCCGCGATTCCCCAGCCCTCTCCCGGGCAGCGGGAACGCTGGTCCCGGGCGGGGCAGCCCGAGTTCCCGGGTCCCTGGCTGGGGTCCAGCCAGCGGCCCAGGCCGGGCGGCGGCGGGCGGGCGGGGTTTCTGGCCGCGCGCGGTTTGGGGGTTTTTTTTATAACCCTGGCAGGCGGCTCAGGAAGTGCCTTCCCCGCGCCCCCTCCCCCGGCCACGCCGCCGCGCTCGCTCGCTCCCTCCCTTCCTGCGCGCGGGGCAGCGAGACGGCGGCGGCCACAGCGCGGAGGCCCCGGGCGCGGCGCAGGTAGCGGGGCAGGCGGGGGGCCCGGGGGTGCGTGACTCAGTGGGATTTTGTGTGTCCTCATCGGGCTGTGAGGCAGCGGGGATCTGGTGCCCTGGATGGGGGAGGGCGTCCTGCTGTGCGACTGGGGTCGGTGCCGGAGGTCCCCAAGTGCGCGCTCCACTGATCGTGCCTGGGGTGGCCGTGGGTTGGTTTGGGGTGTGTGTGTGTGTGTGTGTGCGTGGCCGTCCACGTAGGGGCGGAGTGGTTGTGCATTCCAGGTGTGTGTCAGTGTCCGGGGATGCGTCTCTGTTGTGTATCTGCCTGTGTGTGTGTGTTCAGTGTGTGCGCATAGGGGTTTGCTGTGTGCACGCAGATTTGGAGGTGAGTGTGTGTGTCCCCAAGCATCTGTGCGTTTGTCTCTGTGATGTGTGTGTAAATGCCTGTGTGTGTCTGGTGCGTGGGGGGGTGTCTGGGTCCGTGTCTCGGACTTTCGAGTTTGTCTCTGGTCTGGTGTGAGCATGCAAATGAGCGTGTATGTGTCCGAGTATAGGCCTGTGTGTCTGTCTCCTTGGGTTGTCTGTGTGTATGTGAGTGTGTGTTTCTATGTGTGTAGGCCCCGGGTATGTGTATTTGTGTGTCCGTGTGTTTCTCTGGCTTGCCCCTTGTGTGCGTGTGTAAATGAGTGTGTGTTTACACATGTCTGGAAGTGTGTAGTTGTGTCTTCATGTGTTTGTCTGAGTGTGCACTGAGCCTGTCGGCGTGTGTATCTTTGGGGGAGGCTTCCTGGCGTCTTTTGTGAGTCTGCAGTGCCCCAGCGCCGGTCTCTGGCTGCGCGGGGTGTGTGTGTGTGTGTTGCTGCCAGTGTGTGTTTGTGTGTCTGGGTGTGGGAGTGGCGCCGCCCACTTCCCCTGAGTTGGTCACTGAGGCCACAGCCGTCTGTCTCAGGGTGCCTCCAGCGGTCGGGCTCAGGGCCTTTAATTAGCGGTCGGTTGTGGGGGACCAGCCCGGGCGCCGGCCCCCTCCTCCCGCAGGCCCCAGCTGGGCCTTTGTCTGCTCTCCGGGCAGGGGCTGCCTCCTGCCGGCCTGGCCAGATGTGCAGCGGGAGGAGGCAGGCAGCCGGCAGGCTGGGGCCTCTGCCTGGGCAGACGCGGCCTTGGCCTCTACAGGGGACCTGCCGTCGGCCCTGTCCCCCCAGCCTGGCTGGAGAGGTCTAGGTGTAGAGCTGAGGGTCCCTCTAGGATCCCCAGGATAGGATCGGACGGATCCTCTGTTTCTAAGCCATTTCCATTTCCCGGAGGCATTTCCTCCTCCAGGCCTGGCACCCTCCCCTACGCTGGCCACCTCCCTCCTGCCTTCAGGGAGGAGGGGCTGGAGGAATGGCCAGGCCTGGGTACACACACACGGAGTCACACACTCACATGCTATAATCCATATGCAGTCACAGGTCACACACACGGTCACATGCCATAATATACATGCAGTCACATGCTCACAGTCACACACACATGGTCACACTTACATGCTGTAATACACATGCAGTCACACACACACAGGGTCTCACACACACACGTGCTGTAATCCACATTTAGTCACATGCTCACATACAGGGTCACACACTCATGCTGTAATCCACATGCAGTCACTTGCTCACAGACACAGGGTCACACACTCACATGCTGTAACCCATATGCAGTCATGCTCACATACAGGGTCACACACTCATGCTGTAATACACATGCAGTCACGCAGTCACACACAGGGTCACATGCTCACATGCTGTAATCCACATGCAGTCACGTTCACATACAGGGTCACACACATGCTGTAATACACATACACTCACACAGGGTCTCACATGCAGTCACATGTGAGTCATACATGTCACATGCTCACACAGGACCACATACTCACATGCTGTAATGCACACGCATGTAATACACACACATAGTCACACGCCACAGTGCAGATCCCTCTCTGGCATCCCGTTGCCCACCACCATCTCTGTCCCCGAGCCCCTCTCAAGGTTCATCTGCTGCCCCAGACACACTGCCTTGTTCATGTCCCCCCACCACCCACCACCCAGTACCCGGGGCTGTGTCACACCTCTCCAGCACCTTGTGAGCAGGGCCCCAGCTCAGACACCTGTGAACCTTCTGCAGACCCCCTCTTCCCCCAACCCCATGCATTGTGCACAGGTGAGTCCCCTGCCCCTGCCCCCACCCCCTATGCTGGGTCCTTCCACAATGTCCCAAGCCTTGTCCCTCACCCCCTACCTCAGTCCAAAGCATAGAAGGGGGTGTGAGGGTTTTGGGAGGAGCGCCTCACTTCAGAGGACAGTGATGAGGACTGGGGGTGTTAGGGGGACCGGGACAGACCCAAAGACACTCTAGACAAGACTAGAGAGCCCCTGAAGGAGGAGGATGGGCACCAGGCCTGGCAAAGCAAGAACGGGAGAGGAGGGAGGGAGCCAATGGAGACGTGGGGGAGGTCCCTGCTTCACTTGCAATGTGTGTGTTGCTACCTTTCAGGGGTGGCTTAGGGCAGGAGGGGGGTGTCAGAGGTTCCCAACCAGGAAGGGCCTTGATTTGGGAGTTGGTTGACACCTCCAAAGAAGGAATAAGGGAGAAGCAAGAAGAGATGGAGAGGGAGAAGAGGTGGGTCTTGTTGGAGGGGTTCATTAGTAACAGAAGAAAGAAAAGGTTTAAGGGAAGTTCTTCAGGGGCAGAGAGAGGGTCAGAATTTCCTCAGCGATCCCTGAGCTACAGACTCAGGTCGTGCTGAAGATCAGCCCGGCTCCTCTTTGACCCCTCCCTGCCCAGGCTCCAAAGAAGAAGAAACCAAGGCCCAGAGAGGCCCAGGTGCAGGAAGCAGGCAAGGGAAGGATCCGAACAGGAGCCCAACACTACTCCACCAACTGAAGCCCCCAAAAGGTAAAAAAAAAGAGGCCAGGCGCAGTGGCTCATGCCTGTAATCCCAGCACTTTGGGAGACGGAAGCAGGCGGATCATGAGGTCAGGAGTTCGAGACCAGCCTGGTCAACATGGTGAAACCCCATCTCTACTAAAACTACAAAAATTAGCTGGGTGTGGTGGTACGCACCTGTAGTCCCAGGCACTCGAGAGGCTGAGGCAAGAGAATCACTTGAACCTGGGAGGCGGAGGTTGCAGTGAGCCGAGATCACACCACTGCACTCCAGCCTGAGTGACAGAGGGAGACTCCCTCAAACAAACAAACAAACAAACAAAAAGAACAACAACAAAAGTAATGGGCATTAGCCCAGCTAAAGTGTGCAATAGGGTCACAGTATCTATGAGTGAGCTTCCCGTCACTGGAGGGTTCTAAGCAGAAGTGGGGAATGTG
This sequence comes from Sapajus apella, assembly GCF_009761245.1. NCBI lineage: Eukaryota > Metazoa > Chordata > Mammalia > Primates > Cebidae > Sapajus > Sapajus apella. The sequence continues at coordinate 2,996,304 of NW_022437017.1, forward strand.
GGCTTCTCGGTCCATCAGCAACTTGGCAAAAACCTGGCTCCCTCCCTCCCTTGGGGCTGCACTGCCCTGTTTGGGGATTGACTCTCAGACTTGGACTCTCAGACTTGGCTGGGCTGCAAAGAAAACAAGACTGTGTGATTGAGAGATTTTGCACAGAGGAGGAGGAGGGCGGAGACAGGAGGGTGGGGTAAGAGGGGTTTGGCACAGGGTGGTGGCCTGCTTCGGGTGTCTGTGGCAGGCTGGCCTGGGGCAGATGCTGGAGAGACTGAGACCTGCAGGGTGGGCTGGCCTGGAGCCTTGAAAAGAGAAGAGGGAAGGAAACACAGGGCAGAGGAGAGGCCTAGGGTGTGTGGGTTGGACCATGCTACCCATTTCGGAGACTCCACAGACAGGGCCCGGGACTGACTGGGTGCGTGGGTGGGAATATGAGAGGCTGTGGGACTGGAGTACTAGCCTTAGCTTTAAGCTGGCTTGAAAACTCACACTGGCCACCCAAGCCTTCAAGTGCCAGCCTCCCCTTCCTCTCCTGCACCCACACTGCCTGGGTCCATGCCAGGCTCTACCCCACCTTCAAGCCTTTGACCTTCCTGTTTCCCCTCCTGGTGCACCCTCCCGTCTCTTCAGACCACTGATCTCATGCTTTGAACCTCTGCTTCCCAATCTCCCCATTGATACCTTCTACAGAACATGTCACAACCTGAACTCTTCTCCATTCACCTAACTGTCATTGTCACTCTTAAGAGACTGAACCCCACAGGGCTAGGGCAAGTAAGGGTTGCTATCCTTAGCATGTCTGACTGTCATGCCCCCATCCATCCTCCATCAATGAATGAACCCAGGTTCCACCACTTTCTAGCAGTATGACCCAGGGCAAATTCTATCACACCTGAGTCTAGTTCCTCATCTATAAAAAGAGTGTGATGTGAAGTCAGGAGTTCGAGACCAGCCTGGCCAACATGGTGAAACCCCCTCTCTACTAAAACTACAAAAAATTAGCCATGCTTGTTGGCACATGCCTGTAGTCCCAGCTACTCAGGCGGCTGAGGCAGGAGAATTGCTTGAACCTGGGAGGCGGAGGTTTCAGTGAGCCAAGATCCCACCATTACAGTCCAGCCTGGGCAACAGGGGGAGACTCCCATCTCAAAAAAAAAAAGAGTGTGATGACTTTGACCTCAGTTACTTTGAAATGAAATGCAATGGTGGGCTGGGTGCAGTGACTCATGCCTGTAATCCCAGTCCTTTGGGAGGCCGAGGTGGAAGGATCACTTGAGGCCAGGAGTTCAAGATCAGCCTGGACAACAAAGTGAGACCCCTGTCCCTCCAATAAAACAAAAACATTAGGCCTGGTGCGGTGACTCACACCCAGCACCTTGGGAGGCCAAGGTGGGTGGATCACGAGGTCAGGAGATCAAGACCGTCGTGGGCTAACACAGTGAAATCCTGTGTTAGCCCACGGGATCCCCTACTAAAAATACAAAAAAAAAAAAAAAATAGCCAGGCATGGTGTCACATGCCTGTAGTTCTAGCTACTGGGGAGGCTGAGGCAGGAGAATCACTTGAACCAGGGAGGCGGAGGTTGTGGTAAGCCAAGATTGCACCATTGCACTCCAGCCTGGGTAACAGAGCCAGACTCCATCTAAAAAAAAAAAAATTAGCCAGGTGTGGTGGCATACACCTGCAATCTCAGCTACTTGGGAGGCAGAGAGAGGAGGATTGTTTGAGCCCAGGATGTGGAGGCTGCAGTGAGCTACAGTCACACCACTGCACTCCATCCTAGGTGACTGGGGCAAGTAGCTGGCACTTAGGACGTACTCCCCAGCATCCCAGTCCCTGCCTGTCCTCTTGTAGGAGTGTAGGAAGGATTGGAAGGGGAGGTGGGGAGAGGGGAGTGACTGAATGAGAAAATGTATTCGGAATCTTCAGAGTCAGGTGGAAAGCTTTGGCCATGGTTGGCCTTGGCATTGGTTGTGCTGGACAGCGGGACCAGGCACCCCCTTACCTGGCTCCCCGCTCCCAGGAGCCCGGTGATGCTGCGCAGGCTGTGAACAGGAGAGGCGGCACTGTGGGGGCTGCCGGCAGCCAGGGCTGGGGAGAGACATGTGGACACGTGGCCTCTATGGCTCCCGCCTGCCAGATCCTCCGCTGGGCCCTCGCCCTGGGGCTGGGCCTCACCTTCGAGGTCACACACGCCTTCCGGTCTCAAGGTAGGGGAAGTCTGGTGGTGGCGGTGGGGAGGGAGCTAAAAATTTGAGACCAGTTGGGTTCCAACAGAAAGAGGTATTGTGGGCTGGGATGGGGGTTAGCGGGGGAAGGCCCTGGGGTCAACAGGCGGGAGCCTTGCAGCCAACTCCCTGGATTTCGGGTCAGTGAGGCCAGCGTCACTTGCTCCAGCAGCCTAACAGCCAGGACACAGGGGTCCACTAAAACCAGGGCCCACCCAGGCCTCTGACCCTCACCCACAGATGAGTTCCTGTCCAGTCTGGAGAGCTATGAGATCGCCTTCCCCACCCGTGTGGACCACAACGGGGCACTACTGGCCTTCTCTCCACCACCTCCCCGGAGGCAGCGCCGGGGCACAGGGGCCACAGCCGAGTCCCGCCTCTTCTACAAGGTGGCCGCACCCAGCACCCACTTCCTGCTGAACCTGACCCGAAGCTCCCGTCTACTGGCAGGGCACGTCTCCGTGGAGTACTGGACACGGGAGGGCCTGGCCTGGCAGAGGGCTGCACGACCCCACTGCCTCTACGCTGGTCACTTGCAAGGCCAGGCCAGCAGCTCCCGTGTGGCCATCAGCACCTGTGGAGGCCTGGTGAGCTGAAGATTCTGGAAAGTGGGGGAGAAATGCCCACAAGTTTGGAAGTTAAGAAAAACACTTCTACATAGAAGGCAGAGAAGGAATGATAATGGGACATTTTTTTAAAGTATTTTGAGTGAATCAGTACTTTTGGGGTGCAGCTAAAGCAGTACTTGGAGGAAAATGTATAGCCTTAGGTAAGGCTGAAAATTAATGGGCTAAGCATCTATCTATATACACTTATGCATTTATAAATATATTTATCTATAGGTATGTATGTGTATGTATATGTATATGTATACACATACACGCACACATATATATGCACATATATATAATTAAAAACTAAAAAGAAATTAGAGGCTGAGCATGGTGGCTCATGCTTGTAATCTTAGCACTTTGGGAGGCCAAGGCAGGAGGATGACTTGAGGCCAGGAATTTGAGACCAGCCTGAGCAATGTAGTAGAACCCCATCTCTGTGAAAAAATAAATTTAAATATTTAAAAATTAGCCAGATATATTGGTGTACTCCTACAGCCCCAGCTCCCCGGGCTGAGGCAAGAGAATCGCTTGAATCCAGGAGGTTGAGGCTGCAGTGAGCTATGATTGCACCACTGCACTCCAGCCTGGATAACACAGTGAGACCTTGTCTCTAAAAAAAGAAGAAAAAAAGAAAAGAAAGAAATAGCATGGATACTAATTACCTATACCAAAAAATATATAAATAGCAAAATAAACCTGATAAGAATGAAATCATAAAGACAAAGAGAAGGTCCCAGGGGTTCTAAGCTTCAGAACTTGATTCTGAGAGCTTTCTGTCCCACTCCCCAAAACCCAGCATGGCCTGATTGTGGCAGACGAGGAAGAGTACCTGATTGAGCCACTGCAAGGTGGGCCCAAGGGTTCTCGGGGCCCGGAGGAAGGTGGACCACATGTGGTGTACAAGCGCTCCTCTCTGCGTCACCCCCACCTGGACACAGCCTGTGGAGTGAGAGGTACATTGGTCTTCCCGGGGATGGGTAGAGGGGCTGGCTACAGAGTGTCTTTCCTTTGAGGCAGCAGTGTCTTTTCATCCAGAAAGTCAGCAGGCAGCTTTGTGAGGGGAAGATTGGAACTGCTGAGAAGGGGACATGGCGATATAATTAGCCACTGCCGGGTGCAGTGGCTCACGCCTGTAATCCCAGCACTTGGGAAGGCCAATGCAGGAAGATCACTTGAGGTCAGGAGTTCAAAACCAGCTTGGCCAACATGGTGAAACCCATCTCTACTAAAAATACAAAAATTACCCGAGCATGGTGGTGGGTGTCTGTAATCCCAGCTACTCAGGAGGCTGAGGCCAGAGAACTGCTTGAACCCCGTAGGCAGAGTTTGCGGTGAACTAGGATCATGCCATTGCACTCCAGCCTGGGTGACAGAGCAAGACTCCATCTCAAAAAAAAAAAAAAAAAAATTAAGGAGTTCCATCCAAGATAGCAGAGACATATCCTCAGACAGCAAACCAGTGGAGCAATGGAATAATCTATCCCTGCTATAGTCAGCTGACCCAGCAGTGAGTAAGACAGCCAGACAGGTGTTCAGGTCTACAACCATTCTTTCTCTAGGATTATTGTCTGATCAGACAGTTAGTGTGGTGGTTGTATCAGATACTCCAGCAGTTATGCAGCCTAAGGCCAGATTTACAATCAGACTGGTAGAAGGATGGTTGTACAATCAGGCATTTAGGAAATGAGAGTCGGAAAGCTACATACCAACAAAATATTTACCAGCGTAATTGTACTGTTAGGAAACCAGGTCAGGCCGGGCATAGTGGCTCACACCTGTAATCCTAGCACTTTGGGAGACTGAGGCAGGAGGATCGCTTGAGTCTGGGAGTTTGAGAACAGCATGGGCAACGTAGTGAGATACCATCTCAACAAAAAATTTAAAAAATTAGCCAGGTGTGGTGTGTACTCCTGTAGTCCCAGCTACTTGGGAGGCTGAGGCAGGAGGATCACTTGAGCCAGGGAGGTTGAAGCTGCAATGAGCCATGATCACACCACTGCACTCCAGCGTGGGCAGCTGAGCAAGATCCTGTTTCAAAGGATACATATAGAGAATCAGGGCCAGGCACAGTGGCTAATGCCTGTTATCCCAGCATTTTGGGAGGCCAAGATGGGTAGATCACTTGAGATCAGGAGTTGAAGATCAGCCTGGCCAACATGGCGAAACCCCGTCTTTACTAAAAATACAAAAATGTTAGCCAGGCATGGTGGCACACACCTGTAATTCCAGCTACTTGGGAGGGTGAGGCAGGAGAATCACTTGAACCCTGGAGGCAGAGGTTGCAGTGAGCCGAGATTGCGCCACTGCACTCCACTCTGGGCAACAGAGCAAGACTTCATTTCAAAAAAAAAAAAGAAAATCAAATGAATGTTAGATGGAAAAGCAGAATAATGTGATACTGAATTAAATGTATAATCAGAGTCTGTGAGGAGGTTGTTGAGGTAGACATACAGCCACAGTGGTTGTACAAACAGAAAATGTGGATAACGCATGATCACAGTTGGGTGGTCCATGAGACTGTCTGGTCGCAGTGCATCAGGCAGTATGATTGTCCTAACTGCAGTGCATTGTAGTTAAAACTAACTGATTTAACTGGGCAGTGCATTGGTTGGAGAGTTGCTCAGCTAGGACAGCGCGACGTCCAAGCACACAGTTCAGACAGCAAAACAGGCTGGTTCACACCCTTCCATTTGGGCAGTGGAATTGTCAGTGGATTGTACAATCATCCTGGTCATCATGGGACAGTGGTTCAGCCAACCAGCTTAGCTGTGGAACAGTCCTGCCAGTGTTCTTTGGACATCTGTGCAGTGGGACAGGCTGGTGGCTGAACAGCTTGGCATACAGGCAGTGGAACAGCTGGATAGCTATACAGCCAACAATGGGAGAAGTCAGGCTGTGATTCAACTCAACAATTTGGCAGTGGGACAGTGACATCATGGTAGATTACAATATTCTCAGGTAGTAGTAGGACATTGGCAAAAAAATAGACATGGTACTGCCAAGATGCCCTATAGACACACAGTGAGGTGGCCAGGCACAGTGGCTCACACACGTAATCCCAGCACTTTGGGAGGCTGAGACGGGTGGTTCACTTGAGGTCAGGAGTCCGAGACCAGCCTGGCCCACATGGTGAAACCCTGTCTCAACTAAAAATACAGAGGTTAGCTGGGCATAGTGGCATATGCCCGTAATCCCAGCTACTCAGGAGGCTGAGGCAGAAGAATTGCTTGAACCTGGGAGGCAGAGGTTGCAGTGAGCCAAGATTGCACCACTGCACTCCAGCCTGGGTAACAGAGTGAGACTCCATCTCAAAAGTAAAAAATAAAAAAGATACAGTGTTTGGCAGCCCATTGGTTAGCCACACATGGTGGTGCACTCCTATGGTCCCAGCTACTTGGGAGGCTGAGGCAGGAGGATCACGTGAGCCAGGGAGGTTGAGTCTGCAATGAGCCATGATCACACCACTGCACTCCAGCGTGGGCAACAGGGCAAGATCCTGTCTCAAAATGTACATATAGAAAATGAGGGCCAGGCACGGTGGCTCACGCCTATAATCCCAGCATTTTGGGAGGCCAAGAGGGGGAGATCATTTGAGCAGATGGACCATCAAATAGGTAGCTGGACGATAAGAGAAGGCAGCAGAATGACCAGAAATTGTCTGTCCAGACTGTTGGGTAGAGGGGGAGCCAGATAGAGGTTGGACAAGACAGTGGTCAGGCAGCTCCGGGCCCCACCAACAGGACAGGGCTTAACTGCTCTACTGGGTCCCCAGATGAGAAACCGTGGAAAGGGCGGCCGTGGTGGCTGCGGACCTTGAAGCCGCCGCCTGCCAGGCCACTGGGGAATGAAACAGAGCGTGGCCAGCCAGGCCTGAAGCGATCGGTCAGCCGAGAGCGCTACGTGGAGACCCTGGTGGTGGCTGATAAGATGATGGTGGCCTATCACGGGCGCCGGGATGTGGAGCAGTATGTGCTGGCCATCATGAACATTGTAAGTGCCTTCCCCTCCCTGGGCCTGCAGCCCTGAGGACCTGGAGCCAGCCTCCAGGTGTTAGGCAAGGGGGTGGCAGCTACCATCCCACCCCTAATCCCTGATTTGGGGGCAAGGTGAGAAAGGAAGGTTACGCATGGCAGTGAACAAGGAGAAAGGGCATATCACAGCGACTAGATGCAGAGGGGTACCCTGGGGCAGAGGTAACCTGCCAGGGTTTACAGTTCCACTCTGCCACCTTTTAATTGTCTGCCTTTGAGTAAGTTACTTCACCTCTTTGCCTTGCCTTACCTATCTGTAAAATGGGCATAATTGTGGTAAAGCTAAGATAAAGCAACTTTATAAAGCTAAGATAGATCCAGAGTGTTGATAAAGTATGTAGAACAGTTCTTGGCATGCAGTAGGTGACATATAAGTGTTTGCTGTGTGTAAAAATAAACACACATGGGCCAGGCACAGTGGCTCACGCCTGTAATCCCAGCACATTGGGAGGCCAAGGTGGGTGCCTCACCTGAGGTCAGGAGTTTGAGACAAGCCTGGCTAACATGGTGAAAACCTGTCGCTACTAAAAAATAGAAAAAATTTGCCAGGTGTGGTGGCAGGTGCCTGTAATCCCAGCTACTCAGGAGGCTGAGGCAGGAGAATCGCTTGAACCCAGGAGGTGGAGGTTGCAGTGAGCTGAGATCACGCCACTGCACTCCAGCCTGGGCAACAGAATGAGACTCCATCTCAAAAAAATTAAAAAATAAACACACACCAGTCTGGGACACATAGTGAAACCCTATCTCTACACAACATTTAAAAATTAGTAGAGCCTGGTGGCATACACCTGTAGTCCCAGCTGCTCAGGAAGCTGAGGCAGGAGGATCACTTGAGCCCAGAAGTTTGAGGCTGCAGTGAGTTATGGTTAGGATCTCTGCCATTCATTCATTCATAAATAAATAAATCACAGCAGGCCAGGCGCAGTGGCTCACGCCTGTAATCCCAGCACTTTGGGAGGCTAAGGCGGGTGGATCATCTGAGGTCAGGAGTTAGAGACCAGCCTAGCAAACATGGTGAACCCTGATCTCTACTAAAAATTTAAAAATTAACTGAGCATGGTGGTGGGCACCTGTAATCCCACCTACTTGGGAGGCTGAGGCAGGAGAATCACTTGGACCCAGGAGGTGGAGCTTGCTGTGAGCCAAGATCACACCACTGCAGCCTGGGCGACAAGAGTGACACTCCATCTCAGAATGAATGAATGAATGAACGAAAACAGCTTGCAGGTACTCACTGAGGTTAGCAGTATACACATAGGCACACAACTGTATGTGTGCAGCATTCTTGCACAAGCACCTACTTATAAATTGCAACAGATTTACATCCCAGATTCACATTGAAATGTAGTCAATTTCCATTCTAGATCTCTTAACCTCTCTAAGCCTCAGCTTACCTCTCTATCAAATGGCGTTATAATGGTTGCTACCAGAGAGAGTAAGGGTTGGTGGGAGGGAAGCTACGTAGAGTACTTACCGCATAGTAAGGGCTTGATGAATGGCGTCTTGTTTCACTGAAGCAAAAGGGAAAACAAAAAGTTTAGCAGACAGGCAGTGTGTCCAAAATGTTGTGTAATGCTGTCACTAATGGCACTCTGTTGTTCCCGAGCCTGGCCTCTCTCCCTAGGGCTTTCCAAATTTCCTGGGGGTTTCCGGCCGGGCATAGTGGCTCACGCCTATAATCCCCAGACTTTGAGAGGCCAAGAAGGGTGGATCACTGAGGTCAGGAGTTCGAGACCAGACTGGCCAACATGGTGAAACCTCGTCTCTACTAAAAATACAAAAATTAGCTGGGCCTGGTGGCGAGCACCTGTAGTCCCAGCTACTCGGGAGGCTGAGCCAGGAGAATCCCTCGAACCCAGGAGGTGGAGGTTGCAGTGAGTCAAGATTGTGCCACTGCACTCCACACTCCATCTGGGGCAACACAGTGAAACTGTCTCCAAAAAAAAAAAAAAATTCCTGGGGATTTCCAGACAGGGAAATTACTGCCCAGGGCTCCAGGATCCCTGCACAGCCTGGCCTCTGTCTTCTGTGCCCACTCATCCCTGGAGCTGCTTCCTCCTTTCCTCTGACCACTGACTCTAGAGCCTCCTACCCCCAGTTTTATCTTCCTGTGGTGATGGGCAAATTGGTACCTTCAGACAGCTGTGGAATGAAGCCAGACATGTACATCCCTCAGGTCGCCTCTGGGCAAAGACACTTGAGGCAGTCAGGGGGGTAAGCAGGGGTTGAATCACGCTTGAACACGGGAGGCAGAGGCTGCAGTGAGCCATTGCACTCCAGCCTGGGTGACAAGAGCAAAACTCCATCTCAAAATAAATAAATACATAAATCACAGCTTGCAGGTACCCATTGAGGTTAGCAGTGAGGCCGGGTGTGGTGGCTCACACCTGTAATCCAAGCACTTTGGAGGCCAAGGCGGGTGGATCACCTGAGGTCGGGAGTTCAAACCAGCCTGACCAACATGGTGAAACTCCATCTTTAAAAAAAAAAAAAAAAAGAGGTTAGCAGTACACACAGGCCCACATCTGTATGCATGCAGCATTCTTGCACAAGTAGATAAGCTAAACTTGGAGGAGTTTGAAAGAAATGCTCTGGTAAGCAATCCAGACTTGAGTCTTACTTCTGACACCTGCCAGCTATGTCCTAACCTCTCTTTACATGTCTCCTTGTCTGTAAATTGGGGGTGATAATAGCACCTATTCATGAACAGATACATGGCCAGGCACGGTGGCACACACCTGTAACCCCAGCACTGTGGCAGGCCAAGCCAGGAGGATCACTTGAGGTCAGGAGTTCGAGACCAGCCTAGCCAACATGGTGAAACCCCTTCTCTACTAAAAATACAAAAATTAGACAGCCATGGTCAGGTGCGATGGCTCACACCTGTAAGGGAGCCAAGGTGGGTGGATCACCTGAGGTCAGGAGTTTGAGACCAGCCTGGTTAACACGGTGTAACCCCGTCTCTACGAAAAATACAAAACAATTAGCCAAGTGCGGTGGTGGTTGCCTGTAATCCTAGTTACTCGGGAGGCTGAGGCAGGAGGATCGCTTGAACATGGGAGGCAGAGGTTGCAGTGAGCCAAGATCGTGCCATTGCACTCCAGCCTGGGCAACAAGAGCGAAACTCTGTCTCAAAAAGAAAAAAATTAGGCAGGCATAGTGGTGCACCTGGAGTCCCAACTACTTGGGAGGTTGAAGCAGTAGAATCACTTGAACCCGGGAGGCGGAGGTTACAGTGAGCTGAGATTGTGCCACTGAACTCCAGCCTGGGCAACAGAGCAAGACTCCATTTCAAAAAAAAAAAAAAAAAAGTACCTATTCATGAAAAGACTGATGCAGGATCAGGTGTGGTGGCTCACACCCGTAATCCCACCCTAGGGGAGGCCAGGCAGGAGGGTCACTTGAGGTCAGGAGTTCAAGACGAGCCTGAGCAACATAGCAAGCACTCATGTCTAACAACAATAACAACAACCAAAAAGTCCTGATAGCATGTTTAGCCTAAGACCCAGCACACAGTAGGTACCTGATTAAAGCAAGCTGGTATCATTGTTTTTGCTTTTCATTTTCTACCCTGGGCTTCTCTTAAGACTCGGTCTCTCTTGTTTCTTGGAGGTCAGGTTGCCAAACTTTTCCAGGACTCGAGTCTGGGAAACACCATTAACATCCTGGTGACTCGCCTCATCCTGCTCACGGAGGACCAGGTGCGGGGGGGTCCCCTCCCCTTCCCCTTCCCTTTCTCCTTCCCCTTCCCTTCCCCTTCCCCTTCACACCAGCACGTTCTGCCATCCTCTGGGTGGTGGGTGCCCACGCACTTCCCTCTGTCCATCCCAGCCCACTCTGGAGATCACCCACCATGCCGGGAAGTCCCTGGACAGCTTCTGCAAGTGGCAGAAATCCATCGTGAACCACAGCGGCCATGGCAATGCCATTCCAGAGAACGGTGTGGCTAACCATGACACAGCAGTGCTCATCACACGGTGAGGGGAGAGGAGAGGTCCGGGACTGGGGCTGAGAAAACAGGAGGTCCCGGAACCGTTAGAGTCCAAACAGAGATGATTCTGCTGGGGGGTGGGAGGAGCAGGGGAGCCTGGGCCACCCCTGAGGGAGCCACAGTTGAGGAGGGGCTGCTTGAGAATGGGTAAGGGAGGTTTGGGGCTGTTTGGGCACCAATGTCATCATTCGTTCCTTCTCCCACTCATTCATTCATTGATTCATTCATTCATTCATTTGGTCAGTCACTCCCATATGCAGCTTCAGGTGAGAGGCAGATAGCGCTTCCCAGGCAGAGCTCAACCCCCAGAGCTGGGCATGGTGGCATCAGTAGGGCTCAGGGAGACAGCCCAGACCCCTCACTGCCCCCCCTCTCCTTTCACAGCTATGACATCTGCATCTACAAGAACAAACCCTGTGGCACACTAGGTACCTGAGCCCCGTAGGTTTCAGGCACCTATGAAGGCAATGGGCTGGGGTGAGACCTGGCAGGTTGATGGGGCCAGCCAGCACTGTCCTGAGCCCCCAGCCCCATCCCCACATGCCCGTCTTCCCAGGCCTGGCCCCCGTGGGTGGAATGTGTGAGCGCGAGAGAAGTTGCAGCGTCAATGAGGACATTGGCCTGGCCACGGCATTCACCATTGCCCACGAGATTGGGCACACGTGAGGCCAAGGGACACAGGAGGGGGAGGACGGGAGGAGCTGGGCGGGTCCCTCGGTGCCCGGCAGAGCCGACACCCCTTTCCCCAGATTCGGCATGAACCATGACGGCGTGGGAAACAGCTGCGGGGCCCGTGGTCAGGACCCGGCCAAGCTCATGGCTGCCCACATTACCATGAAGACCAACCCATTCGTGTGGTCATCCTGCAGCCGTGACTACATCACCAGCTTTCTAGAGTGAGGATGCACCTGCATGTCCCTCAGAGCGGGTCACACTCACAGTGGGGCGGGGGGTGACTTGGGGGATGATAGAAATCAGGGCTCCTCCCCGGGACCCCCATCCCACTGGGGCTCCTGAGCTCTTGACTTGCAGCTACCTATCATGACAGTTGCTTTTCTCTCGAGGCAGCTCGGGCCTGGGTCTCTGCCTGAATAACCGGCCCCCAAGACAGGACTTTGTGTACCCGACAGTGGCGCCAGGCCAGGCCTACGATGCAGATGAGCAATGCCGCTTTCAGCATGGAGTCAAATCGCGTCAGTGTAAATACGGGGTAGAGAGAGCCTTCCTGCTTTCCTTCCTGGGAGGGGAGGGGGCCGCTGAGGGTGGGGGAGGAAACTCCACCACGGCGCCCACCTGGGAAGTTGGGGGGTGGGAGAGCTGGGAAGGGGGGTGAGGTGAACCCCTGTGGGGATCTGAGAAGACAGAGGTGCATGGAGTGTGCAGAATATCCCAAAGAATCAGACAGTGCTTGGGAACAAAAATGGGATCACCTGCTTCTCTGGACCCCTGATTTGAGGGCTAGGCTGGAGGGGCCACCTTCTGTCTGGCACATTAGACTCCCTGTGGGCTACAGTAGGATCAAAGTCTCAAGCCCTCTCTCAGGGCAGTTTTAAACTAAACATCTAGTCCTGATGGAAATCATTTCCCTGGGGTGAGCCGTCTTCCCTACTTGGCAAAGAACTAGACAGAACCTTCCAGGGCCTCCCTGTCTTCACTCCCACGTTGCCCACTGGTTCACAAGCTCTCCTGACCCCAGTTCTTGGCTGGGGGAGCTCTGAGCCTCCTGACCTCTCCCCATTCTACTCCGAGATTTAGACTCCTAAAGCCCCAATTGTGCACAGAGAAGAGAGTTGGGCGTAGGGGGGTCTACTCCTAGCTCCCCACCAGGAAGCTGAAAACCTACTGGCTTCCTGCTTCAGCCACCAGGGTTCAGCCGGGGTCTGCTCCTCCTCTGCCCACCTGTCTTGATTCCCTAAATGCACCTCTCAGCTCCCCACAGTCTCACCCCTAGGGGCCCAGCCCCAGCCCCAGTTCTTCACACCCTCACAACTCAAAGGATCAGATGCCATGTTAACGCAAAGCAGAGGGCAAGCAGCTGCCAAATTGCCCTCCCTTCATTCCACTGCAAGACAGTGACAAAACCCTGGAACAATTTCTATTTCATTGACATTCCACCCTTGACCCGCCCCTCCCTCCTCTCCTCCCCCTCGCCCCACACTAACTTAGCTGGAAACTACAGCACCCTCTAAGGAATTCCTAAAGAATTCCAACGCTGCCCCTGAACATCTGCTGTGACCCAGGTACCCTAACAATGATGGTGGTAGCTGACATTTACTGAGCTCTCACTATGTGCTAAGTATGCGCTGTGTGTCATCATCTAAACTCCTGACAATCGTATTATCTCCCAAGTTACAGAGGAAGGGACTGAGCATAGCAGAGGGAGGTTTACTCGTCCCAGGCCACAATTCAAGACCATGGCAGAGCTGGGATTTAAATCCTGGTCTCTCATGACTCCAAATTTCACAAAGGGGCAGGGGAGGGGAGGAGTTGTCAAAATATCAAGCTTGGGCTGGCACTGGCTATATATTGAATTGAGCCTTTTAGATTTGAAGGTACATCTTTCAGGCCCTCTTGGCAATGGGGGATTTATTTACTACATGTGAACTGGTTAATATATATCAAGGGTTCAGCCTAGCGCCTGGTCCATAGGTAGTGGTGGTCATTGTTACCCCACAACGGCATTGGTGCAAGCCCTTTCATATCTACCCTGCCCATGCCTCATAGCTATTTATATAGGCAAGGCAGGCACTAGGCTGCCTATCTTGTAGATAAGTACACTGAGGCCCAGAGATGTTGATGTTGCAAGTCAGTAGCAGGGTTGAGGTCTCTGCACAACTCAAATATACCACAGTGCCTCCTTGTGGAGAGGTAGCCAAAAGCAGGACTGAAATCAGTCTCTTTAAGAGGTATCAGAAGTGGGATTGCTACTGGACTGATGTTATATTTTTAGACATGGCCAGGAGGACACAGGCTGAGTTTTTAGATAAGTTTTTTCCAGAGAACTGTCCTCTATAAGGCAGAAGGCAGAGACTCTAGAGGACTTTTGAGGGAGAATGTGTTTGAAGACAACTCTTCTAACTTCTCACGTATGTACAGGTATCTCTCAGGGGCTGACCTAGGAAGAGTCCTTTGCAATGGACATTGATTGATCCAGTCCCACATCTGGAAAGCTTACAAGAATTGTGTTCAAAGAGGGAAATCATACTTGATTATTACAGACGGATGACCTACTTCTTAGAGGAAAGACCCCGTGAGGTTGCTTAGCATGTGGGCCAAGAGGGTCAGAGATTTTGCTTCACCTGAACACAGTGGAGCTCCTCCAGGGATATTAATCTGGACTTTAAGGGTCAGAGTAGTCCCTGGGACTGGCCCAGCCCATGCAGGATTCAAATGGGAAAAGGGTGGGGCTGATTTTTCACCTAGAGAAAGAGAAGACTGTCCCACACAGACCCAACTTGGCATTGTCTCCTCCCAAACTCCCACCTCTCCCCATAGCTTGAAAGTGTTGGGGGGTTTCTTGAGTTTAGATGGGGGAAACAAAGAGAACCAACAGCTGGAAAAAACTAGAGATGAGGCCTTTGGCCTACTTACCATCCAGGCCTGGTTTCTCAGAACCACCACTTTCCTCTAAGCTACTTTGCCCATCCAAAAAAAGAACCCCAAATCCTTCCTGTTCATTCCTCAGCAGGTCCCAAGTTTCCTTCCAGAAACTCAGAAGGCACCAGGATCTGAATTGCAAAGTTAATTAGAGCACAGACTCTGAATTAAAGATCTGGGTTAAACTCCAGGCTACTCCCTTAGTAGCTGTGTAACCTCTAGCACGTGACCTTACCTGTCTGAATATTGGTTTTCTCCCAGTAAAATGGGGTAGTACTGCCTAAAGGGTACATGGCATGCATAAGGTGTTCCATAAATGCAGCTTATTGGCAGAGGATAAGTCACAAGCCATGCCCCGCAAGGGGATGTACGAAGACTCACTGCGAACCAGGAAGGGAGCACGCAGCTCTCTGCTCCCGGGCCGGCTGTGAGCAGGACATCTGGGTCCTCCCAAGCCGGGCGGGCTGCCCCAGGGAGGAAGGGAGGGGGGCGAGCCTGAGCGGGCGCCTCGGCCCGCAGGAGGTCTGCAGCGAGCTGTGGTGTCTGAGCAAGAGCAACCGGTGCATCACCAACAGCATCCCAGCCGCCGAGGGCACGCTGTGCCAAACGCACACCATCGACAAGGGGGTGAGCGCCAGACAGGGCACCCAGCTGAGCCACGCCCCCGGATCCACCTCTCGCGTTGGCCACGCCCACCAACCTGTGTCCTTCGGCCTATTGTTTGCTCCCTCCCGCATTAGCCACACCTACCATCTATTCTCCACCCCCTACCTGTGGCCATGCCTACTGCTTGCCCCTTCCAGTGTTGGCCACGCCCACCATTGTGCTTCCCCTTGGCTCTGGCCACGCCTATTGTTCCGCTCCCTCTCGCATTGGCCCACGCCCACCGTGTAGGCGGTCCCTCGGCTCTGGCCACGCCCACTGTCTGTAGGCCCCGCCCCTTTCTGAAGCCACGCCCCACCTCGTCTCCACGCTTATCCCAGTCCTGTCTACACCTCTCCCCTCCGGGTTCTGTACCCTACGCTCAGGCCACGCCTCTCGCTTGTACCGTGTCTGTCTCCCAGACCACTCTCCTACCTAACCTGGCCCTGTCCCCATCTTCAGACCCCGCCTCTGCTCATCCACTTTCCGTCCCATCCTGAAGGGGCCGAAAGCTCTCTGGCTGGGGCTTGGAGTGGGGAACGGTGCACGCGGCCGGCGATTGTCCTCGGGCTGGACTCACTCCTCCCTGTCTCCCCCGACCCAGTGGTGCTACAAGCGGGTTTGTGTCCCCTTCGGGTCGCGCCCCGAGGGCGTGGACGGAGCCTGGGGACCATGGACTCCGTGGGGCGACTGCAGCCGAACCTGCGGCGGCGGCGTGTCCTCTTCCAGCCGTCACTGCGACAGCCCCAGGTCAACCCTTGGGACCCCCACCCGGGAGGGCTTCGCGACCCCCGCCCCCATCTCCCCTTGCCTCATCTCTCTCCTGTCCCACTTCCCCTTCCAGACCAACCATCGGCGGCAAATACTGTCTGGGTGAGAGAAGGCGGCACCGCTCCTGCAACACGGATGTGAGTTATCCCAAATCCCTTGGGGGGCAGAGGAGGAAGCATTAAAAAGAGCTATCAGACCAGGCACACGGTGTCTCATGCCTGTAATCCCAGCACTTTGGGAGGCTGAGGCGGGGGGGAGCTGAAGTCAGGAGTTCAAGACCAGCCTGGCCAACATGGTGAAACTCCATATCTACTAAAAATATAAAAATTAGCCTGGCATGATGGCAGTTGCCTGTAACACAGCTACTCGGGGAGGCCGAGGCAGGAGAATCACTTGAACCTGGAATCGGAGGTTGCAGTGAGCCGAGATCACACCACTTCACTCCAGCCTGGGTGACAGAGCCAAACTCCATCTCAAAAAGAGAGAGAGAGAGAGATCAGAGTGCTCCAAACTCCATCTCAAAAAGAGAGAGTACACCAATTAAAACAATTAAGTGTGGGGAAAAAAGAGAGAGAGAGAGATCAGAGTGCTTCATCCGGGTGCCTGCCACCTCCTAAGGAACCTGCAGCCTCCTCTCCCCGACCCCCACCACCTTGCCTTCCTGAACCCCTCTTCCTCAATGACCTGGCTCCTTCCGGCTCTCTCTCTTCCTCCTATTTTCAGACTCAGGAGACGAGCCCGCACCTTGAAATCATTGCTTGGCCCTCACAACCCCCTACCATCCAGTCTGTCCCCTCCCTATACAGCTCAACTTCCCCCTAAGAGTCCCACCCCTGCCCTCTGTCATTCCCCAAAGCTGTAGCTGAAGCTGCCTCTCACCAAACCTAGTGGCAGGTGTCTATCCTCTGCTTGTGCCCTTAGCTGACCTGGGACCACCAGTGAGGTTTCCTGGGGAGAGGAGGGGGTTGTTTCAGAGAGCAGTGAGAGCTTTGGATTTTTTTAGCCCCACCATCTGGGGGGACCCAGGTTTTCAGAGAATCCACATGTTAGCACCTTCTATAAACCCTGATCCTTTCTAGACCTCCTCTCCCAAGAATGACTCCATATGGCCAGATGGGGTGGCTCATGCCTGTAATCACAGCACTTTGGGAGGCTGAGACGGGCAGATCACCTGAGGTCAGGAGTTCAAGACTAGCCTGGCGAACATGGTGAAACACCATCTGTACTGAAAATATAAAAATTAGCCGGGCATGGTGGTGAGCACCTGTAATCCCAGCTACTTGGGAGGCTGCGGCAGGAGAATTGCTTAAACCCGGGAGATGGAGGTTGCAGTTAGCTGAGGTGGCACCACTAAGCTCCAGTGAGTGAGATTGTGTCTCAAAAAAAAAAAGGCTCCAGAGTCTGGAACCAGAAACCCAGGTGTTCCTGCCCAGCTCACCTCCAAATCCCAAATGAGGGATCCAACCAGTCCTATCCCAGATGCATCTCCATGCCCAGCCCAGGCCACCTTCCAGGTCTAGTCTGACCCAGACCATCACAGCCTCCTCCCTGGCCTCCCTACCTCCAGCTCCCCTCCTCCAGCCCATTCTTCTCTGAGAACCCCTTTTCTGCTCTGACTCCAAGCCCCCAAACCTGGCCTCCCTCCTTCTCTCCTCTCCTGCCCCCAGGACTGTCCCCCTGGTTCCCAGGACTTCAGAGAAATGCAGTGTTCTGAATTTGACAGCATCCCTTTTCGTGGGAAATTCTACACATGGAAAACGTACCGGGGAGGTGAGTGAGGGTTTCTGAAGGCCATGGGGCCCTGAAAGGCAGCCGTGGGAATGTCTGGCAGCAGGTGAATGAATGCAGCCTCCCAGGGTCTGCCTGAGCCCTGTCCCCACCCAGGGAGCCACAGTACCCGGGAGAGAGTACCATGGGGCCTCTACTGGACGCCGTGAGCCCACAGTCCCTCTGCCCAAGCTGCCCATCCTCTTGGGTCTGGGGTCTATCCCTCTTGGCCTCACTCCCCCAGGGAGTGAGCAGGGAGTCCCGGGGTGGCCTGGCCCATGGTGTGACGGGGCTGTGCCCCCCAGGGGGCGTGAAGGCCTGCTCACTCACATGCCTAGCAGAAGGCTTCAACTTCTACACGGAGAGGGCGGCAGCCGTGGTGGACGGGACACCCTGCCGTCCAGACACGGTGGACATTTGCGTCAGTGGCGAATGCAAGGTGCAGGGGACGCCCAGGGAGTGGGAGAGGAGATGGGGAGCAGGGGTGGGTTGTGGGGGTCGCCTCGCTGACACCCTCTCCACACAGCACGTGGGCTGTGACCGAGTCCTGGGCTCCGACCTTCGGGAGGACAAGTGCCGAGTGTGTGGCGGTGATGGCAGTGCCTGCGAGACCATCGAGGGGGTCTTCAGCCCAGCCTCACCTGGGGCCGGTGAGAGCCTCTAGCTTCCCTCCCACGCTCCCTGGTTGGGCCAGCTGGCTGGAGGCAGAGCCGATCCCACAGAAGTAGCTGAGATCACTAACTGCTCACACCCCGGGGCCCCCCTCCCATGGAGTGTCAGGAATCCCCAAAAGTCCTGGGGGCCCAGCCAGGCAAAGTGGCTCAAGCCTATAATCCCACTGTTTTGGGAGGCTGAGGCAGGAGGATCGCTTGAGGCCAGGAGTTTGAGACCAGCCTGGCCAACATGGTAAAACCCCGTTTCTACTAAAAATACAAAAATTAGCCAGGCGTGGTGGCGCGCACCTGTAGTCCCAGCCAACTCAGGAGGCTGAGGCACAAGAATGGCTTAAACCTGGGATGTGGAGGTTGCAGTGAGCCGAGATCATGCCACCGCACTCCAGCCTGGGCGACAGAGCAAGTCTCTATCTCGTATCTTGCCGGGCGTAGTGGTTTATGCCTGTAATCCCAGCACTTTGGGAGGCTGAGGTGGGCAGATCACAAGGTTAGAAGATCAAGACCATCCTGGCTAACACAGTGAAATCCCATCTCTACTAAAAATACAAAAAAATTAGCTGGGCATGGTGGCGCACACCTGTAATCCCAGCTACTCGGGAGGCTGAGGCAGGAGAATTGCTTGAAACTGGGAGGCAGAGGTTGCAGTGAGTCAAGATCATGCCATTGCATTACAGCCTGGGCAACAGAGCTAGATTCCACCTCAAATTAAAAAAAAGAGTGTCTCAGGAGATGGGAGCCTGAATCTCTCTCCTCTGTCTCCTGGAGGAGCTCATGCCAGGTCTGGGTGGAAGGGAGAGTCACTTTCCATCCTCTGTGAGCCAGAGAAGCTGGGGGAATGTTCTGTGCTAGCAGGGAAAGGCAGGAGGGGATATTCAGAGAATGTAGAAAGCATCTTCTCCAGCTTGGGCTTTGGTCAAGTGAGAGAGAGCCCAGGAAGTGGGCAAGAGGGGAGGAGGCTCAGGAAATATCTGGAAGGCTGAGGAAGCTTTAGGCACTCAGAGGGAGGGAGTGTGACCAGGTGAGGCAGGAGTAGGTTGCAAGGTGTGGGTTTCATTCCCAAGTAGGATCCCATTGGGGTTTTATAATAAGGAGCCTGGCAGCTGGCATCAAAACTAAGACAAGCACAGTGGCTCACGCCTGTAATCCCAGTGCTTTGAGAGGCTGGAGGATCCCTTGAGCCTAGAAGTTTGAGACCAGCCTGGGAAACACAGGGGTCTCCCTATGTTTCCCAGGCTGGTCTCAAACTTCCCAAAACAAAATTTTTTTTTGAGTCAGAGTGTTGCTCTCTCACCCAGGCTGGAGTGCAGTGGCTTGATCTCGCCTCACTGCAACCTCTGCCTCCCGGGTTCAAGAAATTCTCCTGCCTCAGCCTCCCAAGTAGCTGGGACTACAGGTGTGCACCACCATGCCTGGCTAATTTTTGTATTTTTTTTAGTAGAGACGGAGTTTCACCAAATTGGCTAGGCTGGTCTGGAACTCCTGACTTCAAATGATCCGCCTGCCTAGGCCCCCCTAAGTGCTGGGATGACAGGTGTGAGCCACCGTACCTGGCCGAACTCTACAAAATTCTTTTAATTAGGTGGGTGTGGTGGTGCACACCTGTAGTTCCAGCTGCCCAGAAGGCTGAGAGGCAGGAGGATCCCTTGAGCCCAGGAGGTCAAGGCTGCAGTAAGCTATGATTCTACCACTGCACTCCAGCCTGGGTGACAGAGTGAGATCCTGTCTTAAAAAAAAAAACACCTAGTCATCGGGAAAGTGGAGCCTATGGGACCCAACACACTGGAGACACTGTGGGGGTCCTGCCAGATAAACCAGGATTCCTGGGGGCACAGGTGAACAGGGGTAGAGTTTTCGAGAGCTCAGAACCATCCAGGTAGTCAGTGGCAGAGTCCACTGCACACCCAGCTCTGTCTGCTAAAACTCTGCCTTGTCAGTCTACGTAGATCGGAGTCCCTGTGGTGCCTCTTCCCCTCTGCCCAGGCCAGTCTCCATGCTTGCTGGGGGAATGGGAAGGTAGATTCGACTATATTAGTGGATAGAGTGGCAGCAGAATTGGGCTTCAAATCCCAGCCCAGGCCAGGCACGGTGGTTCACACCTGTAGTCCCAGCACTTAGGGAGGCTGAGGCAAGAGGATCACTTGAGCCTGGGAGTTTAGAGACTAGCCTGGGCAACTTAAAAAGACCCCAACTCTACAAAAACAAACAAACAAAATAAAATTTAAAAAAAAAAACAGTTTTTTGGTTTTTTGTTTATTTGTTTTTGAGGCAGAGTCTTGCTCTGTCACCAGGCTAGAGCACAGTGGTACAATCTCAGCTCACTGCAACCCCCACCTCCCAAGTTCAAGCAATTCTTCCGCCTCAGCCTCTCGAGTAGCTGGGACTACAGGTGCATGCCACCACACCAGGCTAATTTTTGTATTTTCAGTAAAGACAGGGTTTCACCATGTTGGCCAGGATGGTCTCGATCTCTTGACCTCATGATCTGCCCCCCTCAGCCTCCCGAAGTGCTGGGATTACAGGCGTGAGCCAGCATGCCCAGCCAAAAAGTTTTTTTTAGTTAGCCAGGTGTGGTGGCTTACACCTGTAATCCCAGCTACTGGAGAGGCTGAGGCTGGAGGATCACTTGAGCCTAGGAGTCTGAGGCTACAGTGATCCAGGATCACTCCAGTGTGCTCCACCCTGGGCAACAGAGAGATCCTGTCTCCAAAAAAAAAGAAAAAAAAATTCCAACCCAGCTATTTCCTAACTATAAAACCTGGTCAAGTTGCTTAGCTTCTCTGAGCCTCAGTTTCGTCGTCCCTAAAATGGGGATAACGAAACATCAAGTTCACAAGGGTGGGCAGAGATGCAGTTAGACGTGCATTTAGCGCAGTCATGGTTAGCTGTTATCCTCATGGGCCAGGGGCGGGAGGTGGGCAGGTTTTGGGGACACATCAGGTGGGTGACATATGAGCTCTGCTGTCCAGGGTACGAAGATGTCGTCTGGATTCCCAAAGGCTCTGTCCACATCTTCATCCAGGATCTGAACCTCTCTCTCAGTCACTTGGGTGAGCAGACGATGGGAAGGGGATGAGGATTAGGAGCCAGTTGGGGAGGGAGAGGCTTCAGCATGACTAGAATTCTAGACCCTGCACTGTCCCCCAGCCCTGAAGGGAGACCAGGAGTCCCTGCTGCTGGAGGGGCTGCCTGGGACCCCCCAACCCCATCGCCTGCCTCTGGCTGGGACCACCTTTCAGCTGCGACAGGGGCCAGACCAAGTCCAGAGCCTGGAAGCCCTGGGACCCACCAATGCATCTCTCATCGTTATGGTAACGGGGGGGGGGGGGGGGGGGTGTGGAAGAAGGGAGAAAGGTGCATCCTATGGAATTAGAGACTCCACACGACCCATCCGTTGGCTGCCACCCCCTTCCTCCAGGTGCTGGCCCGGACCGAGCTGCCTGCCCTCCGCTACCGTTTCAATGCCCCCATCGCCCGTGACTCACTGCCCCCCTACTCCTGGCACTATGCGCCCTGGACCAAGTGCTCAGCACAGTGTGCAGGCGGTGAGGCCGAGGGTGGGGACAAGCACGGGATACCAGGGCTGAGGTTCTCTGGGCTTGGAGGGGCTGAGCAGGCCTCTCACCCTCCCCCAGGTAGCCAGGTGCAGGCGGTAGAGTGTCGCAACCAGCTGGACAGCTCGGCAGTCGCCCCCCACTACTGCAGCGCCCACAGCAAGCTGCCCAAGAGACAGCGCGCCTGCAACACGGAGCCTTGCCCACCAGAGTGAGTGCCGCCAGGGGGCAGTGTTGCTCAGGGTGGGAGGAGAGTGCTCCCTGGAGTCAAGAGCGAATGCTCCGGCGGGGCGCAGTGGCTCACCCCTGTAATCCCAGCACTTTGGGAGGCCAAGTCGGGTGGATCACGAGGTCAGGAAATCAAAACCATCCTGGCTAACACGGTGAAATCCGTCTCAACTAAAAATGCAAAAAAATTAGCCCGGCGTGGTGGTGTGCACCCGTAACCCCAGCTACTCAGGAGGCTGAAGGGGGTGAATCGCTTGAACCCGGAAGGTGGAGGTTCCAGTGAGCCGAGATCGCGCCACTGCACTCCAGCCTGGGTGACAGAGCAAGATTCTGTCAAAAAAAAGAGCAAGTGCTCCAGGGAGCTGGGGAGCAGGTTAGTGCAGGGTCAGGGTGACAGTGGGCCGAGTGCTTCAGTTATGGTTTATAGGATCTATGGGGGAGTTCACTAGTGCCCCCAAAGTGGCGGTCAAGGTTGCATGGCCCAGGAGTCGGAATGATGGTGCTGACTGGTCACGTGCAAGGTCCAAAGATGTATTTGTCCTTGGGCTAATGCACCTCTCTGCCTCCAATCTGGGTGCAGGCTAATGATGCCCCAAGTGTGAAATGTGGAGGTGCCTGGTGCCAGTTTCCCTACAAGGCTGAGTCGTTGGAAGGGTGGGAGGAGGGCTATCGTGCCCCCAGCTCTCTTGTTGGGACCCCCACCACCACCACCCTGCATACTTGCTCAGACCCCTGCATCTCCTACAGCTGGGTTCTAGGGAACTGGTCGCGCTGCAGCCGCAGTTGCGATGCGGGCGTGCGCAGCCGCTCGGTTGTGTGCCAGCGCCGCGTCTCGGCCGCAGAGGAGAAGGCACTGGACGACAGCGCGTGCCCGCAGCCGCGCCCACCTGTGCTGGAGGCCTGCCACGGCCCCACTTGCCCTCCGGAGTGGGCGGCCCTCGACTGGTCTGAGGTCAGCCGTCCCCTTCCGTCACGACCACTTCCTGTGCCGAGAGGGGCGGGGACTGCAATGCCCACGTGGGGTGCGCACGGAGGCGCCTCTGCGCGGTCTCCAGGTTAGCGGTCCCCTCTTCACTTCTCACTGGGTGAGTACCCCGCCCACCCCTTAGCACGAAATGCGCCCTTCCAACTGCAGTGCACCCCCAGCTGCGGCCCAGGCCTCCGCCACCGAGTGGTCCTCTGTAAGAGCGCGGACCACCGCTCCACGCTGCCTCCCGCACACTGCCCGCCTGCCGCCAAGCCGCCGGCCACCATGCGCTGCAACTTGCGCCGCTGCCCCCCGGCCCGCTGGGTGGCAGGCGACTGGGGTGAGGTATGAGGGCGCACCCGGGGGGTGGGGGCCAGGGCAGGGGCTGCGGGGCGGCAGCTCAGTGGTACCTCCTCGCAGTGCTCGGCACAGTGCGGCGTCGGGCAGCAACAGCGTTTAGTGCGCTGCACCAGCCACACAGGCCAGGCGTCTCACGAGTGTACGGAGGCCTTGCGGCCGCCCACCACACAGCAGTGTGAGGCCAAGTGCGACAGCCCGCCCCCCGGGGATGGCCCTGAAGGTATGTGAGTGGCCAGACAGGGCGCTGCCAGGAGGGTCCTGGCCAGAGCCAGACACAGAGGGCACTGGGGGTCCTGACCATTCTAGAACTTCTGGAACCTCTGAAATGCGTTGCTCTGTCTCTGACAGGCCATCCTTCACCACCCCCTCCCTGCAAGCATTTATTAATTGCCACTGTATGCTGAACGTTTCAGGCACCTGACCCTTCTGTGCACCCAAACTTGTGTCATTTCCCCAATCACATTATTTTTTTTTAAGACAGAGTCTTGCTGTGTCACCCAGGCTGGAGTGCAGGTGCAATCTCGGCTCACTGCAACCTCCGCCTTCCAGGTCCCAGCAATTCTCCTGCTTCAGTCTCCTGAGTAGCTGGGATTACTGGCGCCCCCTACCACGCCTGGCTAATATATATATATATATTTTTTATTCCTTTTTTTTTTTTTCTTTTAGTAGTGATAGGGTTTCACCTTATTGGCCAGGCTGGTCTTGAACTCCTGACCTCGTGATCCACCTGCCTTGATCTCCCAAAGTGCTAGGATACAGGCATGAGCCACTGTGAGCAACCACCACCCAATCACTTTCATAACGTGTACCTATTCCTCTCCAGCTGTACCACAATTTCCTGAATATGTTTTCTTTAAATCAGTTTCCCAGCCTCAAGCACTAGTGATATTTTGAGGTAGATGATTGTCATAGGGAGCTGTCCAGTGCATTGTGGGAATTTTTTTTTTTTTTTTTTTTTTTTTTTGAGAGATAGGGTCTTGCTGTTATTCAGGCTGGTCTCCAACTTCTGGGCTCAAGCGATCCTCCCACCTCAGTCCCCCAAAGTGCTGGGATGACAGACGTGAGCCACCATGCCAGCCTGTAAGGTGTTTAATAGCATCTCTGGTTTCTACCCACTGGGTGCCAGTAGCAGCCCTCTCCCAAGTTATGACAACTAAAAATGTCTCTGGACATTGCCTGATGTCCCCTGAGGGACAAAATTGATCACCTCCACTGATTTAAGCATACACATTTCTTTTCTGTCTAGATTAATTAATTAATTAATTAATTAATTTTTGAGGCTGGACTCACTTTGTTACCCAGTTTGGAGTGCAGTAGCACGATCTCAGCTCACTGCAACCTTCACCTCCCAGGCTCAAGCTATCTCCCGTCAGTCCCCTAGGTCCCCCCAAGAACTACAGGCAAGAGCAGTGTGCCTGGTTAATTTTTGTATTTTTTTATGGAGATGAGGTTTCACCATGTTGCTCAGGCTGGCCTCGAACTCCTGGCCTCAAGCAATACACCTGCCTCGGCCTCCCAAAGTGCTAGGATTACAGGCATGAGCCACTGCACCTGGCCGTAATATTTTTTTTCTTTTTTTGAGACAGTCTTGCTGTATCACTTAGGCTGGAGTGCAGTGGTGCAATCTCAGCTCACTGCAACCTCCATCTCCTGGGTACAAGTGAGTCTCCAAACTCAGCCTCCCGAGTAGCTGGAATGACAGGCGAATGCCACCATGACGAGCTCATTTTTGTATTTTTAGTAGAGACAAGGTTTTTCCATATTGGCCAGGCTGGTCTCAAACGCCTGACCAGGCCTCCCAAAGTGCTGGGATTACAGGTGTGATCTACCACACCGGGCCCATAAATTTATTTTTGATAGACAATTAATTGCTTACTCGGGACTGCAACCAAACTACCTGGGTTCATCCTCTACCTGTGTTTTTTGTTTCTTTATCTGTCAAGGGATGTAAATGATATATTCACTTGAGGGGTACTCCAGAAGGGAGATATAATAAAATGATCCCCCAAGGGCCAGTGGGCAAGGTGACTCACGCCTTTAATTCCAGCACTTTGGGAGGGTGAACTGCAAAGATTGCCTGAGCCCAGGAGTTGAAGACCAGTCTGGGCAACATAGTAAGATACCCATAGCTACAAAAAATAAAATTAGGCTGGACATGGTGGTTCACACCTGTTATCCCAACACTTTGGGAGGCCAAGGCGGGCAGATCACCTGAGGTCAGGAGTTCAAGACCAGCCGGGCCAACATGGCAAAACTCCATCTCTACTGAAAATACAAAAAATAGCCAGGTGTGGTTGTGGGCATCTATAATCCCAGCTACTCGGGAGGCTGAGGCAGGAGAATCCCTTGAACCCAAGAGGCAGAGGTTGCAGTGAGCCAAGATGGGTACCACTGCACTCCAGCCTGGGTGACAAAAAAAGAAAAAATCCATCTGTAGCTCTAAATTTGCCCCAGGTCCTGCCATAAATCACTGGCTGCTAAGTGGAAACCCATATCCATCCAGAGTTATGAACAGACATCATGATCACAAAATACGTCAATGCCCTGAAAATACCCTGACTGACTCACTTAGCTGGGGCTCAAGATCTTCAGCTTATTAAAAAGGAAAACGAGTGAGGATTACAGCCCCAAATGGACATTTTTTTCCTGGGCCCTATGAAGAGGAACATTGGAAAGGAAAGGGAATATTTTTCTCCTTTTATTTTATTGAGTGGTGTGTGTTTGTTTGTGAGACAGGATCTCACTCTGTCACCCAGGCTAGAGTGTAGTGGCACCATCATAGCTCACTGCGGCCTCTGCTTCACCACAGGCACATGCCACAATGCCCCGCTAACTTTTTTTCTTTCTTTTCTTTTCTTTTTTTTTTTTTTTTTTTTTTTTTTGGAGACAGAATCTCACTTTGTCTCCCAGGCTGGAGTGCAGTGGTGAGATCTCGGCTCACTGGGAGATTCTCCTGCCTCAGCCTCCCAAGTAGCTGGGATTACATGACCAGCTAATTTTTGTATTTTTAGTAGAGATGGGGTTTTACCACGTTGGCCAGGCTGGTCTCGAACTCCTGACCTGAAGTGATCCACCTGCCTTGACCTCCCAAAGTGCTGGGATTATAGACATGAGCCACCACGCCCAGCCTAATTTTTTCTTTTAATTAGTTTTTGTAGATGCAGGGGTCTCACTATGTTGCCCAGGATGGCCTCGAACTCCTGGGCTCAAGCAGTCCTCCTACCTTGGCCTCCCAAAGTGCTGGGATTACAGATGTGAGACGCTGTACTCAGCCCTTTCTTCATTACTAATGTGTCTGATTTGGCCCCCAACCTCGCACACTCTCTCTTAAATCCTCAAAACAGCCTAGTGACATGGGTGCTATGGGTGCCACCTTTGATAGTTGAGGAACTGAGGCACAGAAGCCAGGCGTGGTGGCTCACAACTGTAGTCCCAGCTACTCAGGAGGCTGAGGTCGGAGGATTACTTGAGCTCAAGAGTTCAAGATCAGCCTGGGCAACATAGCAAGATACTATTTGTAACCAAAAAAAAAGTAAATTTAAAAAGAATCTAAGACACAGAAAGGCAAAGTCACTACCCACGAGGCGCTGCATGTCCTGTGTGCAGCCCCGCCGGGAGGGCAGCCGAGACCTGATTTTCCTCCCTTCTCTCGCCCCACAGAGTGCAAGGATGTGAACAAGGTCGCCTACTGCCCCCTGGTGCTCAAATTTCAGTTCTGCAGCCGGGCCTACTTCCGCCAGATGTGCTGCAAAACCTGCCAGGGCCACTAGGGGGCGCGCGGCACCCAGAGCCAAAGCTTGGGGGGGTCCCCGCCGCTAACCTTGCAGCAGCGGGGCGGGCCAGAGGGACCCCCAGTGGGGCGGGAGCTGGGAGGGAAGGGTGAGATAGAACCAGAAGTTATTTATTGGGAACCCCTGCAGGGCCCCTGGCTGGGGGATGGAGAGGGGCTGGCTGCCCCCCAGGGCCCCTCTTCAGCATCTCCCCCTTCCGGTTCACATAGTGAGACCCCCTCCAGGGTGGGTCTGGGGAGGGGAGAGCTGTTCACCCCAGCACCCTTTGCACCCTCCCTTAGGGAGTCCCCAACACTCCCCGCCTCCTTTGATCGGAATATGTACTGTGAAGAGTAAGGGTGGGGAGGGGGTCTGCCGGTGCCCTGCCCGCCAGCACTGCCCTACCCCTCCACTCCGAGGTGGGGGGGAGTCTGTGTCTGCTATGGGAGACGGGGGTAGCACCACCTCCCTGACACCCTCCCCCTCACCTGACCAGCGGAGGGTCCACCCCTAACCTCTGCCCTGCCTGCCCCAGGGGCACCCCGACATCCAGGCTACCCCCTCATGGTGCTACAGACCCTGTCCTGGGGCCCACACACTCCTGCCAGGAAGCTCTACATCAATAAAGTTCTGTCTTGTGTAGATTTCTGCGAGTTGCGGTGTGTGTGTGTCAATGCATCCAGCAGCCTCCACCCAGGTCTGGAAGGGACAACCCACCCCACTCCCAGGTCTACCCAGAAGCCAAAAAGGGATTTTTTTTTTTTTTTTGAGACAAGGTCCCTGTCGTCCAGCTATGCCTATCATAGCTCACTGCAGCCTTGACCTCCTGAGATCAAGCCATCCTCCCACCTCCGCCTCCTGAATAGCTGGGACTACAGGCAGGCACCACCACACCTGGCTAATGTTTGTATTGTTTATAGATACACGGTTTCATCATGTCGTCCAGGCTTGTCTCCCAACTCCTAGGCTCAAGGCATCCTCCTGCCTCAGCCTCACAAAGTGCTGGGATTACAGGTGTCACCCACCATGCTGGCCCTCACAGAGGCTTTTTTTTTTTTTTTTTTTTTTTTGCGACAGAGTCACAGTCTGTCACCAGACTGGAGTGCAGTGGCACGATCTTGGCTCACTGCAACCGCCTCCTGGGTTCAAGCGATTCCCCTGCCTCAGCCTCCCAAGTAGCTGGGATTACAGATGGACACCACCACACCTGGCTTTTTTGTATTTTAGTAGAGACTGGGTTTCACCATGTTGGCCAGGATGGTCTCAATCTGACCTCATGATCCACCCTCTTCGGCCTCCCGAAGTGCTGGAATTACAGGCGTAAGACACGGTACCCGGCCACGGAGGCTCTGTTAAAGTCACCCTGGTCATCACACTCCCCGTCACTCCGCAAGCTTTAGCCACGCCAGCCTCCCTGAAATTCTTCAATTGCTCTACAGTCTTCCCATCTCTGGGCCTTTGCTTGAGCTATTAGCCCAGCCAGGTGCACCCTCCTGCCACTCTTTACCTGTTTTAACTCCAGCTTTCTCATTGGTGTCAGCACAAACATTTCCTCTTCCTAGAAGCCTCCCCGATGCCTCCAACAAAGTGAGGTTCTCCTACCCATTCATATTCACTCTGAGTGCCTGGAGACATTGCTGCGAATTGCATGCACCAAGTCTGTCCATTCAGCAAACTCACTCAGCAGATTCCAAGAGAGATAGGCTTCTTCCCAGCTGTGACCACTAGGGGCGCTGCATCTTGACGTCTTTAAGGGGGATGCGGGTTTATCGCCCTGGACCAAAGATGGATCTGAACCTGGGTTCCTGCCAGGGTCTCCCAGGGTCGGGTCCTGCTTCAGTCACCCCCTCGATGGGTGGTGTGGGGAAGTAACCTCTTCGAACTGACATTTCCAGCTGGGCAGGGTGGCTCACACCTGTAATCCCTGCACTTTGGGAGGCCGAGGTCGGCAGATCACCTGAGGTTGGGAGTTCGAGACCAGCCTGGCCAACATGGAGAAACCTTATCTGTACAAAAAATACAAAACTTTAATCCCAGCTACTTGGGAGGCTGAGGCAGGAGAATCGCTTGAACCTGGGAGGTGGAGGTTGCTGTGAGCCGAGATCATGCCATTGCACTCCAGCCTGGGCAACAAGAGTGAAACTCCGTCTCAAAAAAAAAAAAAAAGAACTGCCATCTCCTCAAATGTCAAGAGGAGCCTCAGGTGGTTGGCTGGTGTCCCAAAGACCAGCTCATGGGCTAACACATAATGGATCCTACATGGGCCAGGCTCTGCTGGGGGGACCCGCGTTCCCATTTTACAATGAGAAAAGGGGGTGACTAAGTCATCCAGGAAGCTGGAGTTTGTTAAATCCAGATGTGACATCCGAAGTCAGATGTGCCTGCTTCCTGGTACCCTCCACTCCTGCACACAGACACGTGTGGCTTCTGAGGGTCATCTAAAGAGGGAAGTTGGGCCAGGCGTGGTGGCTCATGCCTGTAATCCCAGCACTTTGGGAGGCCGAGTGGGTAGGATCACCTGAAGTCAGGAGTTCAAGATCAGCCTGGCCAACATGGCAAAACTTGGTCTATACTAAAAACACAAAAATTAGCCGGGCATGGCGGCGGATGCCTGTAATCCCAGCTACTCAGGAGGCTGAGGCAGGGGAATCACTTGAACCCGGGAGGTGGGGGTTGTAGTGTGCCAAGATTGTGCCACTGCACTCTAGCCTGGTTAAGAGAGCAAGACTCTATCTCAAAAAAGAAAAAAATTGGCTGGACACGGTGGCTCATGCCTGTAATCCCAACACTCTGGGAGATGGGGTCTTGCTATATTGCCCAGGCTGGTCTCGAACTCCTGGACTCAAGCAATCATCCAACCTTGCCCTCCCAAAGTGCTGGCATTACAGGTGTTGAGCCACCTCTCCAGGAGAGGTGGCTCATGGGCCCCATCCTTGGTTTTAAGAGACATGCGGCCAGGCACAGTGGCTCATACCTGTAATCCCAGCACCTTGGGAGGCCAAGTGGGGCAGATCATGAAGTCAGGAGTTCAAGACAAGCCTGGCCAATATTGTGAAACCCCATTTCTACTAAAAATACAAAAATTAGGCTAGGCGCAGTGGCTCACACCTGTAATCTTAGCACTTTGGGAGGCCAAGGTGGGTGGATCACCTGAGGTCAGGAGTTCAAGACCAGCATGGCCATCATGGAGAAACCCCATCTTTAAATAAATAAATAAATAAACAAATAAAATAAATAAAAATACAAAAGTTAGTCCGTCATGGTGGCATGCGCCTGTAGTCCCAGTTACTTGGCAGGCTGAGTGAGGCAGGAGAATTGCTTGAACCTGGAAGCAGAGGTTGCAGTGAGCCAAGATCGCGCCACTACACTCCAGCCTGGGCAACAGAGTGAGACTCTATCTCAAAAAATAAATAAATAATAAAATAAAAAGAGACTTGGAAAGCCCAAATGCTTCCTGAATTGCCCAGAAAAGAGGTGGTCAGTCTTTCAGCCAGCTGACCTGAGTGTTCCTGCTGCAGCCCTGTCCCTGAGGAGTTGGGGAAGGGGCCTCTGAGGTCCAGCGGTGGCTGCCATCAAGCTCTGACCCCTCCCTTCAGGCTCAGAGCCCCGCAGAGTCAGTTCCCCGCCCCCTCCACACCCAGCTTCCCTCCCCGGTGGCCTCAGCCCCTCCCGCCAAAGGAAGTGAGAAGGGGTTGGTGTAAGAGGAACTGAAGCCGGGAGTCCAGTGAAGGGGCAGAAGCAGGGCCATGCCCAAGTCGCCCCCAAGAGCCCCTTGAACCTGCACCTCCATTACGACCCATTCAGGTGCCTCCAGGAGCCCAGACACCCGCCCTCACCATGGTAAGTCCTTCAAGGGTGGGCTCTGAAAGTGCCCAAGATGAGGGGCACCAGCCAGGTACAGGTGTCCTGAAAATGACCATCAGAAATTGGGGTGAGGGGAGGGGCATGGTGGACCTTTGTGGGGGAAGGTCTCTCAGTGTGGCTCAGGTGGCCCCGGCATCCCCTACCAGGAAGCAAGCTCCCATCTGAAGGTGGTAGGGATGCCAGGGTGCTAGGCAGAGATCCAAGGAACAGAGCAGGAGCTGGAAGACAGATGGTGGCCCAGGGAGAATCACAGAGTCTGCAGGGACGAGGACCTTTCCTCCTTTGCTTGCAAATTAAGGGACTCCTTTCCCAGCCCAGCTCGGTACCTGGTCTCCCTGCCTAGTCTTGGGCCAGTCACTTCCCCACTCGTGGCCTCGGTTCCCACAGATGTCATATTTGGAAGTCCGTCTAGATGGGGAAGTTGTTCTTCAGGGGTCTTTCAGTGGGAACATCCTCAGGGGCTGTGGGTTCTGCCACAGAGTCCTCGACTGAGATGGGAAGCTGTGTCTAATGGGTGGTGGAGTGGAGTGACGTCCTCGCTGTGCAGGTGATGGGTGGTCTAGCTGCAGCAAAGGCAGGAGAGGCTGAATACGTCCATACTACCCTTGGTGACCATCCCTTATCCCAAGACAAGGATGGCAGCCAGAGATGCTGCTGCCTGTCCAGTTTGAGGTCTGTTGATGGTGGTAAGAGTGAGAAGACTGTTGTGATAATCAGTCTCTATCTAGCAGCGTCACAGCACCGTAAGACACAAAGCAAGAGGTGGCCAGGGCTGGCTACAAACCCCACCCCACAGCTCTCTGCTGTGCAGACCACTTCAGCTTTCATTTCTTGTCATTCTCTCAGTGAGGATGAGAGCGTGTGGCTGGGACAGCAACCATTGCAGGATTCTTGGCAGGTACAGCTTACCAGGGTGGAGTCAGGGATATAGGGCCAGAGGCAGAGGTTGGGTTCGTCTGAGAGACAACATCTCCACCTTTCGGAAAGCCAGTGAGGGCTGGGCACAGGGGCTCACACCTGTAATCCCAACACTTTAGGAGGCTGAGGTGGGTGGATCACTTGAGGTCAGGAGTTAGAGACCAGCCTGGCCAACATGGTGAAACCCCATCTCTACTAAAACATACAAAACAAATTAGTCGGGCATGGTGGCACACTCCTGTAATCCCAGCTACTTGGGAGGCTGAGGCCAGAGAATAGCTTGAACCCAGGAGGCGAAGGGTGCAGTGAGCTGAGATCGCACCCCTACACTCCAACCTGAGTGACAGAGCAGGTTCCATCTCAGAAAAAAGAAAGAAAGAAAGGAGAGGGAGGGGGGGAGAGAGAGAGAGAGAGAGAGAGAGAGAGAGAGAGAGAGAGAGAGAGAGAAAGAAAGCCGATGAGAAATTGGGCATCCCAGAATTCACACCCAAACCATCAGCTGGAGCTCGGAGATTGGGACGGGAATTCTTCCAACATGAGAAGCGAGCCAGGGAGGCACTCAGGTGCTCGAATGGGCAGGGCTTTGATCAAAAGAACACAGGAAGTGATTTGCTACTTGAAAGAAAAGCAACCCCTCCCCAAGGAAGCCCTGTGAAATGCTTAGTCAACAGTCCGCTTGGCAGACAAGGTCTGGGAGGGGCCAACCGTATCGCAGAGGATGACAGGAGAGAAAAAGTGGACGAGTGGTGAATGCCAGGAAGATCGCTGGAGGATACAATGGAACAATATTTGTAAAGTCCTTTACAGCAGGAGTCTCCAACCCCGGGGTCCTGGACTGGTATCGGTCCATGGTCTTTTAGGAATCGGGCCACAGAGCAGGAGATGAGCAGAGAGTGAGCAAGCCTGAGCTCCACCTCCTCTCAGATTCTCATAGGATCGCGGATCGCAAATCCTATTGTGAACTGTGCACATGAGGGATCCAGGCTGCGTGCTCCTTATGAAAGTCTAATGCCCTTAGCCAGGCACAGTGGCTCACACCTGTAATCCCAGCACTTTGGGAGGCCAAGGCTGGTGGATCACCTGAGGTCAGAAGTTGGAGACCAGCCTGGCCAACGTGGCAAAACCCCATCTCTACTAAAAATACAAAAGTCAGCCAGTCATGGTGGTGTGTGCCTATAACCCCAGCTACCCAGGAGGCTGAGAGAGGAGAATCGCTTGAAACCAGGAGGCGGAGGTTGCAGTGAGCTGAGATTGCTCCACTACGCTCCAGCATGGGCCACAGAGCGAGACTCCATCTCAAAAAAAAAGAAAAGCAGAAAGAAAAGAAAATCTAGGCCAGGCACTGTGGCTCATGCCTGTAATCCCAGCATTTTGGGAGGCCAAGGCAGGTGGATCACCTGAGATCAGGAGTTCAAGACCAGCCTGGCCAACATGGCAAAACCCTATCTTTACTAAACATACAAAACAATTAGCCAGGTGTGGTGGCAGGCACCTGTAGTCCTAGCTACTTGGGAGGCTGAGGAAGGAGAATTCCTTGAACCTGGGAGGTGGAGATTGCAGTGAGCCGAGATCGCGCCATTGCACTCCAGCCTGGGCAACAGTGTGAGACTCCATCTCAAAAAAAAAGAAGGAAAGAAAAGAAAAAAAAATCTAATGCTCCCCTCCACTATTCATGGAAAAATTGTCTTCCATTAAACCAGTCTTTAGTGCCAAAAATGTTGGGGACCATTGCTTTACAGACAGTTGATCCACAGTGGCTGCCATTAGCTGGAATGACCATTCATTTCTGGATTTAGCAATGGGAATGGATGGAGGTGACGATCCTGGTAACTGGGAAGGAGTGAGCCCCAATTGCTGTGAGAGGTCATGGTTGGGTTGTTGTGTCATCAGTCGTGCTGGTGTTTGTGGCTGTTTCTTACCGCCTGGCTCTTGAGGGTGGGCCGGTGGTGGTGGTTGGTGTTGAATGTTCATTGGTGGTGGATTGTTTTCAGCTGGAAATGTTAGAGATGCTTGGTGACTGGTGGAATGATGGCCGTCGGTGGTTGCTGTTATTTGGAGACTGGGATATTGGTAGAAGCGTTTATTTATTGTTGGTTTCTGGTAAGATGATGATCAGCAATGGCGGTGCTTGTTCAACGTTGGGTTTGAACAGGTTAGGATTGATGATTGCTGGCCGGGCGCAGTGGCTCATGCCTGTAATCCAAGCACTTTGGAAGCCAAGGCGGGCGGATCACCTGAGGTTGGGAGTTCAAGACCAGCCTGATCGACATGGTGAAACCCCATCTTTTTTTTAGAAAAAAAAAGAAAAAAAGGATTGATGATTGCTGCTTTCTGGGGTTGCTAATGGTAGTTGGTTATGTGTGGTTGTTGATGACAGTATTGTTTCTTTGTTTTGTTTGTTTTGTTTTTGAGGTGGAGTTTTGCTCTGTTACCCAGGCTGGAGTGCAATGGTGCGATCTTGGCTCACTGGATTCAAACAATTCTCGTGCCTCAGCCTCCTGAGTAGCTGGGATTACAAGCACCTGCCACCACGCCCAGCTAATTTTTGTGCTTTTAGGAGAGACGTTGGCCTGGCTGGTCTCAGCTCCTAAGCTCAAGTGATCCACCTGCCTTGGCCTCCCAAAGTGCTAGGATTACAGGTATGAGCCACTGCACCTGGCTGATGACTAGTATTATTGATGGTGGTTGGGTATCATGGGTTTGTGGTGGCGGTGTTGATCGTGGATGATTGTAAGAAGGCTGATGGTGGAACTGGTCATGGTCTCTCTGATATTGGCTAGTCATGGTGCCATTAGGTAATTAGCAGTTTCTGTTTGACTTTGAGGAGGGTAGGGGAGAGAGGAGACAGCCGCTGGTTGCCTTTGGTGGTGATGGTGGTGATGTGAGGATAATAGCAGTTGTTTCTGGGGTATAGTCACAGAGTCAGGAACAATGAATGGCTCATGCCTGCAATTCCAGCAGTTTGGAAGATGGAGACAGGAGGATCACTTGAGAACAGGAGTTCAAAATCAGCCTGAAAGACATAGCAAGATCCTATCTCTATAAAGCATT
The DNA here is from genome assembly GCF_009761245.1 of Sapajus apella. NCBI lineage: Eukaryota > Metazoa > Chordata > Mammalia > Primates > Cebidae > Sapajus > Sapajus apella. Next base: position 3,031,322 of record NW_022437017.1, read on the forward strand.
TAAAAATCAGCCAGACGTGGTAGCATGGACCTATAGTCCCAGCTACTTGGGAAACTGAGGTAGGAGGATCGCTTGAGCCCAACAATTCCAAGCTGCAGTGAGCTGTGATGGCACGACTGCACTCCAGCCTGAACAACGGAGCCAGACTCTGTCTCTAAGCAAATAAATAAGATATACAGTCACAAAGCAGGGAGACCAGTGATGTGGCTGCTTGGTCCAGAATCAGTGGCCATAAGGAAAGGCTGAGACTTAAAAGGAATTTAGGAGGAAGAATCAGTAAGACCTCTAATTGGGCATGGGCACAGTGATTCATGCCTATAATCCCAGCACTTTGGGAGGCCGAGGCAGGTGAATTACCTGAGGTCATGAGTTTGAGACCAGCCTGGCAAACATGGTAAAACCCCATCTCTACTAAAAATACAAAAATTAGCCGGGTGTTGTGACATACACCTGTAGTCCCAGCTACTCAGGAGGCTGAGGCAGCAGAATCGCTTGAACCCAGGAAGCAGAGGTTGCAGTGTGCCAAAATCGCACCACTACGTTCCAGCCTGGGCAATACAGCGAGACCCTGTCTCGGGGGGGTAAGAAAAAATGCCTGTCATTGATTGGATGTAAAGAAGTGAATGTAGCAATGAATTGGAGACAGGCAGGTTTCTGTCTTGGGGGCTGGGAACCCCATCCCAAAGGATCTTCCCCACAAAGCAGGAGGGGCGAGACCAGGATGCCCCAGCTGCAGCTTCTGTGTGTAGATGTTTGAGGCGGTAGCCACCGACTCTCAGCAATCTCTAGCGATGAGACAGAGCCCAGCTCCAGAAAGACGAGAGTCCCCACATATTGGATGGTGGCCTCTGGATAGGCAAAAAAAAAAGCAGAGTCCAGCACCCGCCTCTGCACCATTCTCCCAAGGGACGGGGCAAGCCCAGAAGCCTTTGGAGGTGAGAATTTTTTTTTTTTTTTTTTTTTTGAGATGGATTCTTGCTCTGTTGCCCAGGCTGGAGGGCAGTGACAGGATCTCAGCTCACTGCAACCTCCGCTTCCCGGGTTCAAGCGATTCTCCTGCCTCAGCCTCCAGAGTAACTGGGATTACAAGCACCCGCCACCGCAACCAACTAATTTTTGTATTTTTAGTAGTGACGGGGTTCCACCATCTTAGCCAGGCTGGTGTCAAACTCCTGGCCTCGTGATCCGCCTGCCTCAGCCTCCCACAGTGCTGGGATTACAGGCCCGGCCTGGAGGTGAGAATATTGTTTGCACAGTGCAGGGACCCAGAATGTGGTCCTACAGCCCCAGTGAGCTGAGGGCAAGACTCCAGGGCCACCCCCAGGCACCAGGGCAGGGTCTAGGAGCTGAGAGCTGGCTCCAGCAGCAGCTCCAGCAGCTTCGCTGTCCTCCCGGCAACCACAGCTCACAGGACCGGTGAGGAAGGAAGTGGCTGTTTGGTTGCTGTCTTCTATCTAGAGCTCTTGTTCATTACGCCCAGAAGCAGACAGCCTGGAGCACATGGGGTGAATTGCAAAAGCTCCCTCCTCCAGCCCTTCCTCCTGGCCGGCTTAAGGCCACTGTTGATGGGGATGGTGAGGAAGGCCAGCGTTGACACTGGACAGCCTTTGCTTCATGTAATCTGCAGAACAGCCCCGTGAGGTCCGCAGCCCTCAATGCTCCCATTTTCCAAGTGAGGAAACTGAGGCAGAGAGGTTAGGCGAGCTGCCCGAACAACCTAACATGGACGAGGACCTTGACTTGGTGACCCCCCAAGGCCACACTATTAATAGCCACCTTGGCCGGTCATGGCGGCTTACACCTGTAATTCCAGCGCTATGGAGGCCAAGGCAGGAGGATCAGGAGCCCAGGAATTTGAGACCAGCCTGAGCAACATAGTGAGACTTTGTCTATACCAAAAAAAAAAAAAAAAAAAAAAAAAAATGTGGCCAGGTGCAGGGGCTCATGCCCATCATCCCAGCCCTTTGGGAGGCCAAGATGGGTGGATCACCAGAGGTCAGGAGTTTGAGACCAGCCTGACCAACATGATGAAACACCGTCTTTACTAAAAATACAAAAACTAGCTGGGTGTGGTGGCAGGCACCTGTAATCTCAGCTTTTTGGGAGGCTGAGGCAGGAGAATCACTTGAACCCGGGAGGCAGAGGTTGCAGTTAGCCAAGATCAAGTCACTGCACTCCAGCCTGGGCAATAAGAGCAAGACTCCATTTCAAAAACAAACAAGCAAATATGGCTGGATGTAGTGGCTCACACCTGTAATCCCAGCACTTTGGGAGGCCGAGGCAGGTGGATCACCTCAGATCAGGAGTTTGAGACCAGCCTGGCCAACGTGGTGAAACCCAGTCTCTGCTAAAAATACAAAAATTAGCCAGACATGCACCTGTAATCTCAGCTACTTGGGAGGCTGCGGCAGGAAAATCACTTGAATGCAGGAGACAGAGGTTACATGAGCCGAGGTCACGCTGCTGCACTCCAGCCTGGGCGACAGAGTGAAACTCCACCTCAAAAAAAAAAATAATAATAATTAGCCAGGTGTGGTGGTGCACATCTGTGGTCCCAGCTACTCAGGAGGCTGAGGCAGGAGGATCGCCTTGAGATTGAGGCTGCAGTGATATCGGACCACTGCATACCGGCCTGAGCAATAGAAGAAGACCCTGTCCACAAAAAAAACAGGCACCTTGACCACAACCACTTCTCCTCCTAAGAGATGAGAAACCACCAGGGCTATGTGCAGACCCCACGTGCCCTGGGTTCTCCATCCCTCCAACACCATGACTCTGCATTCCAAACAGACTAGAATCCTGGTGTCCACCACACACCCAAGGCCTTTCTGGCTGATGCCTCCTGCAGCCACCACGGATGCTGCCTGGGAAGTTCATGTTGCAAGACCTGCCTCCTACAGGAAGCCCTCCCACCTCTCCATAGTACCCTCCAGCCATGGTCTCGTTCTTGAGCAACTCAGACACCACTTGGGGAACAGAGCCCCCACAAAGGCAGGTTCTAGACCTGATCCACCCAAGCCTGGTCTTCACCTACCTCCATGCACAGTAGAGGCCCAGGAAGTGAGTTCACTACATGACAAGCATCCTCCAACCCCAGAGGCACCATCGCCTTGACCACAAAGCGCCCCTCCCTCCTGTGAAACTGGGAAAGTTGCCCCGCCTGCCCCAGTTCTGCCTTCTGCCTTGGTGTACGGAGACCTCTCTGAAGAGCTGAAGGAAGAAGCTACCCGTCCTTCCTACCCCAACCACGTCAAGCCCCTAACTGCCTTTCACAAGAGCCCCAGCAGGTTGAGTCATATTCAGCTTGTGGTCAAATGTGACCACAACCTCTTCGTTGCATCCCCACCCCCAAGGAAGACACTTACAAACAGTTTTGACTTGACCCATGGAGACTTGGGGGCCACAGCATGAGACAGATACCTGGGAGATCGGGTAGGGGGGCAGTCACATCCCAATGGTATTTCATTCATTCATTCATTCATTCATTCAACAAGTATGTATTGATCATGCTTTCTGTCTAACACCGATGTCTTCAATGCTCTCAGGATCACAGATGCCAGCATCTCGGGGCCTCTTTTATCTTTGTTTGCTCATGTACTCCTCTCAGAGACCCCACACAGGGGGTCATTATGAAATCCCTTTGGTTATTGGTGGTTGTTGTCGTTGGTGGTGGTGTTGCTGTTGAGATGGAGTCTAGCTCTGTCGCCCAGGCTAGAGTACAGTGGCATGATCTTGGCTCACTGCAACCTCCACCTCCCAGTTTTAAAGGATTCTCCTGCCTCAGCCTCCCAGGTGGCTAAAACTACAGACACCCACCACCATGCCCGGCTAATATTTGTATTTTTAGTGGAGATAGGGTTTTGCCATGTTGGCCAGGCTGGTCTTGAACTCCTGACCTCAAGTGATCTGCCTGCCTCAGCCTCCCATAGTGCTGGGATTACAGGCATGAGCTACCATGCTCGGCTGAATCCATTTGCAAGATGGGGAAACTGAGGCTTGGAGAAGTGAAGTGACCTCCCCAGGGTCACATAGTCAGTCAACTGTCAAGCCAGACCTTGACCCCAATCTTTCACATGCCAAAATTCTTGACTGTCCTCCCATACCATATTCACTTGAGCAAAACCCTCTCTCCCTTCAATACAAGCAGCGTATGATATTTACGGTTGGCTGGAGCATGGAGTGTCTGGGGGCCTCTAGTGCCTGTGGCGGGATAGAGAGGGAGAGAATGGTAAGAGAAAAGGGCCAGTCTGCTGGATGAGGGAAGAGGGGAAGGGCAGAAGAGGAAGCAAGCGGTGAGAGCAGGGAGAGCTGGCGGGCCTAGCCAGACACAACTGACCCCAGTGAGGGGAAGTGGCCTTGGGTCTTAGCTCAGCCTGAGTGGCCTGGTGGCCTGAAGGCTGGACTGGCCCCCAAAAGGGAAATGGTGGCCACGACCCATCTTCTCCCCACTCCATCCTTATCTGACCTAAGCACCAACCCCAGCAACCTCTGATATAGACCAGGCTGGGGACGGACAGCCTCGTGTGTCCTCCCCCAGGTCCTCTCTGCAACTGCTATGTTCCTGCTGTGTGTCCCTGAAGAGGACGCTTAATCTCTCTGTGTTGGCCGGGCGCGGTGGCTCAAGCCTATAATCCCAGCACTTTGGGAGGCCGAGGCGGGTGGATCACGAGGTCAAGAGATCGAGACCATCCTGGTCAACAAGGTGAAACTCCGTCTCTACTAAAAATACAAAAATTAGCTGGGCATGATGGTGCGTGCCTGTAATCCCAGCTACTTGGGAGGCTGAGGCAGGAGAATTGCTTGAACCCAGGAGGCGGAGGTTGCGGTAAGCCGAGATCGTGCCATTGCACTCCAGTCTGGGCAACAACAGCGAAACTCCGTCTCAAAAAAAAAAAAAAAAAAAAAAAAAATCTCTCTGTGTTGTTCTATAAAATGGACCCAGGCCGGGCTCAGTGTCTCACGCCTGTTATCCTAGCACTTTGGGAGGCCAGGGTGGGTGGATCACGAGGTCAGGAGTTGGAGACCAGCCTGGCCAACATGGTGAAACCCATCTTAATAAAAACACAAAAATTAGCCAGCCGTGGTGGTGCATGCCTGTAACCCCAGCTACTCAGGAGGCTGAGGCAGGAGAATTGCTTGAATTCAGGAGGCAGAGGTTGCAGTGAGCCAAGATCACACCACCGTACTCTAGCCTGGGCAACAGAGTGAGACTGCGTCTCAAAAAAAAAAAAAAAAAGACCCAGTGATAGAACTGACCTAAGCCAATGTGTGTTAAGAGGATAAAATGAAGTAATTCACATAAAAAGGTTAGATCAGGCTCAATGTGGTGGCTTATGCCTGTAATCCTAGCATTTTCAGAGGCCGAGGCAAGAAGATTGCTTTAGTTCAGGAGTTCAAGACTAGCCTGGGCAACATAGCAAGACTCTATCTCTATTTGTAAAAATATACATTAAAAAAGTAAATAAAGGCTAGGCGCCTTGGCTCACACCTATAATCCCAGCACCTGTAATCCCAGGAGAATCGATTGAACCCAGGAGGCGGGGGCTGCAGTGAGTCAAGATCACACCACCGCACTCTAGCCTGGATGACAGAGCAAGACTGTCTCAAACAAAGAAAAAAAGAAAAAAAAAAAAAAAAAACCAGGAAACACAGACTCCCTGACCCCACTTCTCCTCACAGCCTCTCTCCCTCTTCCCCTTCTCAGCCAGATCCGCAGTCCTAACTATACCTCCTCACCTCCCAATCCCGCTTCTGACCCTGGGGCCCCTCTCAGTCTCCAGTGAGCTCAGACACTCTTCAGGGTTCAGTCAATGGCTCCTAACCCACCCTTGTCCCATCTGGTCCTCTAGCACCTGGTCCCGGTTTTGCCTGTGACTTCCCTGGCGGTTCCTACTCAGCCCGTCTGTGACGGGTATCACCTTCAATCCCTCCACGCCACTGCTCCCCAGGACTCTGTCCTCTCCCTGGTTCTTCCCAACGCACCCCAAGGGCTCAGGGCACCCCAGTCAGCACCCTCTTCTTTTTTTGTTGTTTTCAAGACCGGGTTTCACTCCTGTCACCTAGGCTGAGTGGAATGGCCCAATCTCAGCTCACTGCAACCTCCGCCTCCTGGATTCAAGTGATTCTCCTGCCTCAGCTCCCGAGTAGCTGGGATTACAGGCACCAGTCACCACGTCCAGCTACTTTGCATGTTTAGTAGAGATGAGGTTTCACCATGTTGGCCAAGCTGGTCTCAAACTCCTGACCTCAAGTGATCCGCCCACCTCAGCCTCCCAAAGTGCTGGTATTACAGGCATGAGCCACCATGCCCAGCCAGCACCCGCGTCTTATAAAAACACCTCCCTTCTTATAAAAACGCCTCCTTTAAATCCCAACATTAACCTCAGACAATGGAACACACCCGACTCCCATAGTTTCAAAAAGAATCCATGTGATTGCCTATAAAGCAGAAGTTACAATAAAATGTGTGTCCAAATATGAGAGGGTTAAGGTCAGGCCAAGGTGTGGTGGCTCATGCCTGTAATCCCAGCACTTTAAGAGGTCAAGACAGGTAGATCACTTGAGGTCAGGAGTTCAAGACCAGCCTGGCCGACATGGTGAAATCCCGTCTCTACTAAAAATACAAAAAATTAGCCGGGCATGGTGATGAGCACCTGTAATCCCAGCTACTCGGGAGGCTGAAGCAGGAGAATCACTTGAACCCGGGAGGCAGAGGTTGCAGTGAGCTGAGATCACACTACTGCACTCCAGCCTTGGCAACAGAATGAGACTTGATCTCAAAAAAAAAAGAAAGAAGGAAAGAAAGAAAGTTGTAAGGTCAGCGGTCCAAGAAGGCCCCGGAATGCCTTCTCACCTGTACACAAGTATGAGAGTCCCACCCACAGATCACTTTTAACGCCACCACCAGCATGACCTTCAGTGAAGTGAGCTTCCAAAATGTTGAATTTGGACAGGCATCGTGGCTCATGCCTGTAATCCCAGCACTCTGGGAGGCCAAGGCAGGAAGATTGCGTTAGCCCAGGAGTTAGAGACAAGTCTGGGCAGCATAGCAAGACCCTGTGTCTATCAAATACTTAAAAATTAGCCAGGCATGGTGGCATGTGCCTATAATCTCAGCTATGTGGGAGGCTGAGACAGGAGGCTCACTTGAGCCCAGGAGGTCAAGGCTGCAGTGAGCCAAGACCGAGCCACTGCACTCCAGCCTGGGGGACGGAATGAGTCCCTGTCTCAAAAACCAAAACAAAAAATCCTTCTCAGCACCAGCCTAGCCTCCTATGCTTTTACATAGATGCAAGAACCTGTTCTTTTTTTTTTTTTTTTTTTTTTCTGAGACCAAGTCTCACTCTCTTTGCCCGGGTTGGAGTGCAGTGAAGCAATCTTGGCTCACTGCAACCTCTGCCTCCTGGGATCAAGCAATTCTCGTGCCTCAGCCTCCCAAGTAGCTGAGATTACAGGCATATACCAACACACCTGGCTAACATTTTGTATTTTTAGTAGAGACAGGGTTTCACCATGTTGGTCAAGCTGGTCTTGAATTCCTCACTTCAAGTGATCCACCCACGTCAGCCTCCCAAAGTGCTAGGATTACAGGCAGGAACCACCTCATCTGGCCAAGAACCTGTTCTTTGCTATTGAATAGACCCAAGTTCACATCCCACACCCTTGGAAACAATACCTGTGTCTTTAGTCAAGTGTCCTTAGGGAAGCCACTGTCCTTCTCAAGCCTCAGTTTCCCTCCGAGGTTACCCCACACTGAGATGGTGTGACGATGGCTGGTAACATCAGTGATCTACATCCCCCAAATCAGGCACAGCATAGGTGCTCGGTGAGTGTTAATTCTGTCAAATGCCCCTCAGCCTGGGTCTATCCTCATGACCACTCAGGCTTGGGGAGGGGCACCAGCTCTCCATCCCACCTTGTTCTCCAAAGCAGTTCATCCTCTCCTCAACCCTGAGAAGTGGAGCTGCTACTCCCTTGTTCTTTTTTTTTTTTTTTTTTTTTTGAGATGGAGTCTAGCTCTTTTGCCAGGCTGGAGCACAGTGGCACGATCTCCGCTCACTGTAACCTCGGCCTCCCAGGATCATGCGATTCTCCTGCCTCAACCTCCCAAGTAGCTGAGACTATAGGTGCCTGCCACCACGCCTGCCTAATTTTTTGTATTTTTAGTAAAGACGGGGTTTACCATGCTAGCCAGGACTCTCTTCATCTCCTGACCTCGTGGTCCACCCACCTTGGCCTCCCAAAGTGCTGGGATTACAGGTGTGAGCCACCGCACCTGGCCTGCTTCTCCCTTTTTACAGATGAGACAGTGGAGACTCGAAGCTGTGTATGTTTGCCCAGTCAGGATTAGAACCCAGATCTACCCTCATGCCAAAGGCTGGGCTTATTTAATGCCCATGGGCATCCCTTGACAACCCCCACCTCTAGCTGTCAGCGTGTCCAGAATCTGACCATGTACCTCTACCCCCCACCCAATCAAGAATATTCTGTGGCTTCCCAGTACCCCCAGGAGAGACCAGCTTCACTTCTCGCTTACGGTTGCTCATATAGACCCTTCTGCTTGTGCCCTGCCTGTAGCCCTGGAACCCACTGGCAAACACAGACCACTTTAAAGACTTCAATCCCAGGCTGGACACGGTGGCTCATGCCTGTAATCACAGCAGTTTGGAGGTCAAGGCGGGAAGGTCACTTGAGCTCAGGAGTTCAAGACCAGAGACAAAACCCTGTCTCTACCAAAAATACAAAAAATTATAGTCCCAGCTACTCAGGAGGCTGAGGTGGGAAGATCGCTTGAGCCCGGGAGGTGGAGGTGGCAGTGAGCCATGGTCGCACCACTGCACCCCATCCAGCCTGGACAACACAGTGAGACCCCATCTCAAAAAAAAATAACTTCAATTACCAGCTTTGTTTGCTCTGGAGAGTTTTGCCCTGAATCTGGGTTTCTTTCTTTGCTTTCGTCACTTGTTCATTTCACAGAGAAACAACTCAGCCCCAGTCTCTGCCTCTAGGAGCTCCTGGCCTGAGAATGGGAAGTTTCCAGGAGGAGAGACATCTTATCTGACCATGAGTTCACCAAATGAGGGAGCTCCAAGTTGCCATCACTCCTATCTGTCAGACTCCACCTTTGCAAAGATGTATTGAATAGAGACAGAGTAAGCCTGAGAAAGCCAGAGTGTTTAAAGCACTAGATAAATTCAGTTGGGCTCAAAGGAGAGAGGAACCCAGGCAGGCTTCCTGGAAGAGGAGTTTTTTGGAAAGCACATGCCTCAGTCTCCTCCATGGAGCCTAAAGAAAGTGTCATCTGGGTCAGACAAGGTGGCTCATGCCTGAAATCCCACCACTTTGGGAGGCTGAGGTGGGAGGATCATTTGAGGCCAGAAGTTCAAAACCAGCCTGGGCAACATAGCAAGACCCCATCAATACAAAAAAAAATTAAATAGAGCCAGGCATGGTGGCGTGCACCTGTGGTCCCAGGAGGCTGAGGTAAGAGGCTCTCTTGAGCTCAGGAGGTCAGGGCTGCAGTGAGCTATGATCATGCCACTGCACTCCAGCCTGGGTGACAGAGCTAGACTCTGATTAAAAGAAAAAGAAAAGAAAAACAGTACACAGAGGACAGAGAAGGCCGCAGCAGAGACAGCAGGGAGGCAGGGCCAGGAGTGAAGGGTGGAGCTGAGGAAGGTCACACGCAGGCACAGAAGGCAGAGATCACAGCACATGGTGGCCTGGAGGAGCTCAAAGGGACTGGCTGGGATGTGTGACCACAAAAGAGGAGGTGAGAGAGGGGAAGGAAGGAGGCCACCTGGCAGCAGTGGGTCAAATGCCACAGAGAAGTCAGGGACTGGCCTGGGCCTGGGGAGGAGACGGGGGATGGGAAAGGAAGAGGCTGGGAGGCTGGCGGGAAGTGAGAACCGGGACACGCCCATTCTCCACCAAGCTGCCTGATCTCCCTGCTCTGCTCCCACAGCCTACAGATCGCTAAGCACCCTGTGCCCTCCCCGCCAAGCCTGGCATCCTTCATCGGGGATAAGGGGCACTAGGTGGAGTGATGGATGAACAGAGACCAAAGGAGAGGGCTGAGGGGCTAGGTGTGGTGGCTCAGGCCTATAATCTCACCACTTGGGAGACTGAGGCAGATGAATCGATTGAGCCCAGGAGTTCAAGACCAGTTGTTGCAACACAGCAAGACCCATCTCTACAAAAAATACAAATGTTATCCAGGCATGGTGGCACAGGTCTGTAGTCCCAGCTATTCGAGAGGCTGTCGTGTGGCGGGAGGATTGCTTGAGCCCAGGAGGTCGAGGCTGCACGGAACTGTGATTGCACTACTGAACTCCAGCCTGGGCGACAGAGCAAGACCCTGTCTCAAAATTTTATTATTTATTTATTTATTTTACAGTTTTTTAGTTTGTTTGTTTGTTTGTTTTGAGACAGAGTCTCACTCTGTCATCCAGGCTGGAGTGTAGTAGCAAAATATCAGCTCACTGCAACCTCTGCATCCTGGGTTCAGGTGATTCTCCTGCCTCAGCCTTCCTAGCAGCTGCAATTATAGGCGCCCACCACCACGCCCGGCTAATTTTTGTATTTTTAGTAGAGACAAGGTTTCACCGTGTTGGCCAGGCTGGTCTAACTCCTAACCTCAAGTGACTCACCCACCTTGGCCTCCCAAAGTGCTGGGATTATAGGCGTAAGCCACCACACCCAGCCTTTATTTTTTTATTTATTTCTGAGACACTCTGTTCTTAGGCTGAAGTGCAATGTGATCATGGCTCACTTCAGCCTCGACCTCCTGGGCTCAAGTGACCCTCCCACCTCAGCCTCCAGAGTAGTTAGATCCACAAATGCGTGCCACAACTCTTGTCTAATTTTTCTATGTTTTGTAGAAACGGGGAGTCTTCTTCTGTTGCCCAGGATGGTCTTGAACTCTTGGCCTTAGGCAACCTTCCTGCCTCAGCCTCCCAAAGTGCTGGGATTACAGGTGTGAGCCATTGCATCTGGCCCCAATGATCTTTTACTGTTCTCGTAGTTTTGTCTTTTCCAGAATGTCCTACAGTTGGATTCAGACAGTATGTACGCTTTTCAGATTGGCGCTTCGTTTACTTAGCGATATGTATTTAAGTTTCCTCCATGTCTTTTCATGGCTTGAGAACTCTTGTTTGTTTGAGACAGTTTCACTCTTATCTGCGAAGCTGGAGTGCAATGGTGCAATCTCAGCTCTCTGCAACCTGCGCCTCCTGAGTTCAAGCAATTCTCTTGTCTCAGCTTCCTGGGTAAGTGGGATTACAGGTGCCTGCCTCTATGCCTGGCTAATTTTTGATATTTTTAGTATTAACAGGGTTTCACCATGTTGGCCAGGCTGGGCTCGAACTTCTGACCTTGGGTGATCCGTCTGCCTCGGCCTCCCAAAATCCTGGGATTACAGGCCTTTTCTTTTTCTCTTTTTTTTGTTTTTTTCCGAGACAAAGTCTTGCTCTGTCACCAGGCTGGAGGGCAGTGGTGCAATCTCAGCTCACTGCAACCTCCGCCTCCCAGGTTCAAGCGATTCTCCTGCCTCAGCCTCCCAAGTAGCTGGGATTACAGGCATGTGCCGCCACACCCAGATAATTTTTGTATTTTCAGTAGAGACGCGGTTTCACCACCTTAGCCAGGATGGTCTCGATCTCTTGACCTCGTGATCCCCGCCTTGGCCTCCCAAAGGGCTGGGATTATAGGCGTGAGTCACCACGCCTGGCCTTGCTTTTTTTAAATAGAGGCAGGGCCTTGCTATGTTGCCCAGGTTGATTTCAAACTCCTGGCTTCAAGCAATCCTTCTGCCCCAACCTCCCAAAGTGCTGGGATTACAGGTCTGAGCCATTGCACCTGCTGTAAAAACAAAAATTTAATGAAAAAATATAAAGAAAGAAAGAGGCCAGGCAAGGTGGCTCATGCCTGTAATCCCAGCACTTTGGGAGGCGGAGGTGGTGGATCACTTGAGGTCAGGAGTTCCAGACAAGCCAGGCCAACGTAGCGAAGCCCCGTCTCTAGCAAAAATATAAAATATTAGCCGGGTGTGGTGGCAGGTGCCTGCAATCCCAGCTACTTGGGAGGCTGAGGCAGGAGAATTGCTTGAGCCTGTGGGGGTGGAGGTTGCAGTGAGCTGAGATCACACCACAGCACTCCAGCCTGAGCGACAGAGCGAGACTCCGTCTCAAAATAAATAAAAACAAGATAAAAATAAAAAGAGAGGGCTGAGGGCTGGATCTGAGCCGTGCATCTTCTGTCCGGGGACAGGGGGTGTGGCTTGAACCCTGCCAGCCTTTCCCTGAGGTGGGGAAGGAGGAATGGAGGTGGGGTGGGGGAGGTGGGACAGAACCCAGAAGCTGCTGGCGTTGGTGAGCCAGACACCGCGTCCCCTTGCCGGAGCTCACCCCGAACCCTCCTCCCCCTCCAGGGCAGCAAGGAGCGCTTCCACTGGCAGAGCCACAACGTGAAGCAGAGCGGCGTGGACGACATGGTGCTCCTGCCCCAGATCAGCGAAGACGCCATCGCTGGCAACCTCCGGAAGCGCTTCATGGACGACTACATCTTCGTACCCTGGGCCTAGGAAGGGGATGGACAGGCAGGGAAGGAGTGGATGGCTGGGCCATGGGCTGGGCCCTGGACGGAATGGAGGGTGGAGGAGCAGAGGGAGGGAAGGCCGGGAGCGTACTGGGCAATGAGTGACAGCGGGGCTCTGGTGGGGGGCATCTGTGGCTGCCACTGCTCCCTCTGTCCTGGGGAAGCTCAGCCCCAGCTTCTCCCTTTCCAGATCCAACCTTGTTTTTTCTCCTTTTCTTTTTTTTTTTTTTTTTCCTGAGATGGAGTCTTGCTCAGTCACCCAGGCTGGAGTTCAGCGGCACGATCTCAGCTCACTGCAACCGCCGCCTCCCAAATTCAAGCGGTTCTCCTGCCTCAGCCTCCCTGGTAGCTGGGATTACAGGCATGAGCCACCACACCCGGCTAATTTTATTTTTGTTTTTTGGGTTTTGTTGTTTTGTTTTGTTTTTTGAAACAGAGTTTGGCTCTTGTTGCCCAGACTGGAGTGTAATGATGCAATCGCATCTCACTGTAACCTCCACTGCCCAGGTTCAAGCAATTCTCCCGTTTAGCCTCCCAAGAAGCTGGGATTACAGGCATATGCCACCACGCCTAATTTTGTTTTTGTTTTTGTTTTTTGGGGGTTGTTTTGTTTTTTGAAACGGAGTTTGGCTCTTGTTGCCCAAACTGGAGTGCAGCGGTGCAATCTCAGCTCACTGCAACCTCCGCCTCCCAGGTTCAAGCCATTCTCCTGCCTCAGCCTCTCAAGTAGCCAGGATTACAGGCATGTGTCACCATGCCTGGCTAATGTTTATTTTGTTTTTGTTTTTTGGGTTTTTTTGTTTTGTTTTGTTTTGCTTTTTTGAGACGGAGTTTGGCTCTTGTTGCCCAGGCTGGAGTGCAATGGTGCGATCTCAGCTCACTGCAACCTCCGCCTCCCAGGTTCAAGTGATTCCCCTGCCTTAGCCTCTCAAGTAGCCAGGATTACAGGCATGCACCACCATGCCTGGCTAATTGTTTGTATTTTTAGTAGAAAAAGGATTTCACCATGTTGGCCAGGCTGGTCTCAATCTCCTGACCTCAAGTGATCCACCTGCCTCGGCCTCCCAAAGTGCCGGGATGACAGGTGTGAGCCACCAAGCCCGGCCAGCCCTTTTTCCAAGAGACTCAAGGTGCATGCGATATCCCCATCTCTTCCACCTCCAAGCAATGGAGCTCTGGGAATCTGGGTGGGGGCAGGATGAGGGGACAGGAAGGACAAAACCTACCAAGATTCAGCAGGACCCTTAACCATCCCTCAGACCTACATCGGCTCCGTGCTCATCTCCGTAAACCCCTTCAAGCAGATGCCTTACTTCACAGACCGCGAGATCGACCTCTACCAGGGCGCGGTGAGGCCGGGGCTGGGTGGGAGGCACAGCCCTGAGACCCCTGGCCCCGAGCCCTGGGCTGAGACGTGATCTCCCTTGCCAGGCCCAGTATGAGAATCCCCCGCACATCTACGCCCTCACGGATAACATGTACCGGAACATGCTCATCGACTGTGAGAACCAGTGTGTCATTATTAGGTATGGATGGGGTTGGGGGGGCCACAGACCCTGCTGCCCGGGCCCCCGCTGAAACATCATCACTGCCCCCAGGGAGGTTATCCTGAAACTCCCCATCTGAACAGAGCCCTGCTGTCCCTCTTTGCCCTCACCCTGTTTTATTTTCCTTGTCACCATCTGACTCACGATGTATTTTATTTGTTCATTCTGCTATTGTCAGTCTGTCTCCTCCAAATGTCACCTCAGGCCAGGAGTGTTGGCTTATGCTTGTAATCCCAGCACTTTGGGAGGCCAAGGCAAGAGGATTTCTTAAGGTCAGAAGTTCAAGGCCAGCCTGGGCAAACATAGCAACATCCTGTCTCTATTGCGCCTATAATCCCAACACTTTGGGAGGCCGAGGTGGGTGGATCACGAGGTCAAGAGATCGAGACCATCCTGGCCAACATGGTGAAACCCTGTCTCTACTAAAACTAGAAAAATTAGCTGGGTGTGGTGGTACACGACTGTAATCCCAGATACTCAGGGGGCTGAGGCACGAGAATTGCTTAAACCCAGGAGGCAGAGGGAGCAGTAAGCCAAGATTACAGCACTGCACTCCAGCCTGGTGACAGAGCGAGACTCCATCTCAAAAAAAATAAAATAGGCTGGGCGTGGGGGCTCACACCTATAATACCAGCACTTTAGGAGGCTGAGACGGGTGGATCACGAGGTCAAGAGATCGAGACCATCCTGGTCAACATGGTGAAACCCTGTCTCTACTAAAAATACAAAAATTAGCTGGGCATGGTGGCACACGCCTGTAGTCCCAGCGACTCGGGAGGCTGAGGCAGGAGAATTGCTTGAACCCAGGAGATGGAGGTTGCGGTGAGCCGAGATCGTGCCATTGCACTCCAGCCTGGTTAACAAGAGCGAAACTCCGTCTCAAAAAAAAATAATAATTAAAAAATAAAATAAAATAATTAGCCAGGCACGGTGCTGCACATCTATAGTCCCCAGCTACTTGGGAGGCTGACGAGGGAGGATTGCTTGAGCCCAGGAGTCCCAGGCAGCAACAGGTGCTATGATCACCACTGTACTCCAGCCTGGGCAACACAGTGAGACCCCATCTCAGTCAATCAATCTATGCCAGGTCTATGAGAGCAGAGATTTTGTGTGTGTGTCTCAGTCTCACTCTGTCACCCAGGCTGGAGTGCAGTGGCGCAATCTCGGCATCTCAGCTCACTGCAACCTCCACTTCCCAGGTTCAAGCAACTATCCTGCCTCAGCCTCCCGAGTGGCTAGAATTACAGGTGCCCACCACCATATCCCACTAATTTGTGTATTTTAGTAGAGATGGGGTTTCACCATATTGGCCAAGCTGGTCTCAAACTCCTGACCTCAAGTGATCCGCCCTCCTCAGCCTCCCAAAGTGCTGGGATTACAGGCATGAGCCACCACACCCAGCTGAAAGCAGAGATTTTATCTTGTTCACTATGGTATTCCCAGTACCTGGAACAGTGGTAGGCATGTAGTAGGTGCTCAATGAATGAATGGTTAGTCACTAAAAAGGGCTCTTCACCACAACCCCATCCACTGATCATTTATTCCTCCATTCATCCCCAGTGGAGAGAGTGGAGCTGGGAAGACAGTGGCAGCCAAATATATCATGGGGTACATCTCCAAGGTGTCTGGCGGAGGCGAGAAGGTCCAGGTGAGGCGACGAAAACAGAAGGATGAGCTGGGCCACCCTCACCTACACAGTAGTGCAGCCCCGCCCATCTGCACTCCTGCCCCAGTCTGACCTCTTCCCACCCCACCTGCCTCTGCCCCCAGCACGTCAAAGATATCATCCTGCAGTCCAACCCGCTACTCGAGGCCTTCGGCAACGCCAAGACTGTGCGCAACAACAATTCCAGCCGCTTTGTGAGTCTCCGCAGCCCTGCTTGGAGCATCTGCTCCCCGCAGGCCGACCTTTATACACACACACCAACACATACACACACCTGCATTGCCAGGACAACAGCCCAGTGGAAACCCAGCAGGAAATACCTACTCCTGAATGGGAGACTCACTTCCTGCTCATGGTCTGTTTCAAAAGAGAGTCCCCCATTGGAAGAACTGTGGAGGCCATGACACTCCTGTGTAACATTCTTAAATGCTCCCCTGGCTGCAGCCATGATACATTGTTCCTGTTCACATTTCACGTCCAATTTATTCCTTCTTTTTCTTTTTCTTTCTTTTTTTTTTTTTTTTTTTTGAGATGAGTCTCACTTTGTTGCCCAGGCTGGAGTGCAGTGGCCCACTGCACTCCAGCCTGGGCAATAGAGTAAGCCACCACACCCAGCTTCATTCCTTCTTTCAGCAATAGTTCTGGGACTCATTCTTTGTGTGGGTGCTGTGCTAGGCCCAGTGGAAAACAGGGTAGGTAAACAGATCTGGATGTAGGGTCTGATTCTGTCATTGTGAGCTGTGTAGCCTCAGCAAAAAAAATCTTCATAACTTCCTGAGTTTCCTCTGTTTGCTCATCCGTAAAATGAGGATGATGTTAATATCCATCTCCTAAACTTCAATATTATGCATGCACATGGAAATGGTTTAATAAATTCCATATACTCGGGCCAGGTGTGGGGGCTCACGCCTGTAATCCCAGCACCTAGGGAGGCCAAGGCAGGCAGATCACCTGAGGTCAGAAGTTCAAGACCAGCCTGGCCAAAACAATGAAACCCCATCTCTACTAAAAATACAAAAATTAGCCCAGCATGGTGGCACATGCCTGTAATCCCAGCTACTCGGGAGGCTGAGGCAGGAGAATTGCTTGAAATAGGAGGCAAAGGTTGAAGTGAACTGAGATTGTGCCACTGCACTCCAGACTGGGCAATAGAGCAAGATCCATCTCAAAAAAAATGATAAAATAAACCCCTATTGATATACAGAGCATCAACATCATCCAAAAAAGTCCCCTGATGTCCTTTTCTAGTCAATCTCTACTCCCACCTACCCCAGATATAACCACTCTCCTGAATTTATTTCAGTATTACTTAGTTTCACCATTCTAGAACTTCATACAAATGGAATTACATAGTGTGTGTTTTCAAATGCTGATACACAGCCAGACACAACAGCTTACATCTGTAATCCCAACACTTTGGGAGGCCGAGGTGGGTGGATCACTTGAGGCCAGGAGCTCAAGACCAGCTTGGGCAACATGGTGAAACCCTGTCTTTACTAAAAATACAAAAATTAGCCAGGTGTGATGGCAGGTGCCTGAGAGGCTCCAGCCACTGGGAGGCTGTGGCAGGAGAATCGCTTGAACCTGGGGGGCAGAGGTTGCAGTGAGCCAAGATCATGCCGCTGCACTCTAGCCTGAGCGATAGAATAAGACTCTGCCTCAAAAACAAAATAAAATACTGATACACACAGAAGCACACATGAACTTCAAAAACATATTACACTACTTTATATAATTTTTTTTTTTTGAGATGAAGTTTGGCTCTTGTTGCCCAGGCTAGAGTGCAATGGCACGATCTTGGCTCACTGCAACCTCTGCCTCCCAGGTTCAAGCAATTCTTCTGCCTCAGCCTCCCAAGTAGCTGGGATTATAGGCATATGCCACCACACCCGGCTAATTTTGTATTTTTAGTAGAGATGGAGTTTTTCCATGTTGGTCAGGCTGGTCTCAGACTCCCCACCTCAGGTAATCCGCCCTCCTCAGCCTCTCGAAGTGCTGGGATTACAGGTGTGAACTACCACACCTGGCCCATATAATTTTTAAAAAACAATTTTCTGGAGATGGGGTTTCACTATGTTGCCCAGGCTGGTCTTGAATTCCTGGCCCAAGTGATCCTCCTGTCCCAGCCTCCCAGATAGCTGGGACTACAGGTGGGAACCACTGCATCAGGTCATTTTATATAATTTTCTTTTAGATGGAATCTTGCTTGTTGCCAGGCTGGAGTGCAATGGCACAATCTCAGCTTGCCACAGCCTCCATCTCCCAGGTTCTAGCAATTCTCCTGCCTCAGCCTCCCGAGTAGCTGGGACTACAGGTGTACACCACCATGCCCATCTAATTTTTTTTATTTTTAGTAGAGACGGGGCTTCACCATGTTGGCTAGAAGGTTCTCAATCTCTCTTTTTTTTTTTTTTTTGAGACGGAGTTTCACTCTCGTTACCCAGGCTGGAGTGCAATGGCGCGATCTCGGCTCACCGCAACCTCCGCCTCCTGGGTCAGGCAATTCTCCTGCCTCAGCCTCCTGAGTAGCTGGGATTACAGGCACGCACCACCATGTCCAGCTAATTTTTTGTATTTTTAGTAGAGACAGGGTTTCACCATGTTGACCAGGATGGTCTCGATCTCTTGACCTCATGATCCACCCGCCTCGGCCTCCCAAAGTGCTGGGATTACAGGCTTGAGCCACCGCGCCCGGCTCAATCTCTTGACCTTGTGATCCACCCACCTCAGCCTCCCAGACTGCTGGGATTACAGGCGTGAGCCACCGCGCCAAGCCCATTTTATATAATTTTATTGTACAGTGGAATAAGTATGTGTTACATATCACCGGTGTTTCATTGTGTAGCATAATGGTATCACTTGTGTTGTTATTGAAAGGAGGTGACAGAGAGGAGAAGCAGGGAACTTCTTTGGCCACCAACCTCTGGCCAGAGCAAAATCCAGATGGTGTCAGAGACCAAAGAAGAGAGACCTGTAAGGCCCTTGCGTTGGAATCAGGGAGGACATAAGGGAGATACCCACGGTCACTGGGACCAGGAGCATCCCATGGAGACACGGAGGCCTCTGTGTCGTGGAGGGACTGTGGGTCAGATCAATACAACACAATGCCTCCACATGCCAGGCACAGGGCTGGGTATGCTGAGTGAGGGCTTGGAGCTTCACAGAGGGAGGAAAGGGCACTCCTGGCCACAGACACAGCTTGAGCCAAAGTGAGAAACAGCTGGTGAGAAAGGCAAGCAGACTGAGTGAGGTGGCTCATAGCCCTTTGGGAGGCTGAGGTGGGCAGATCACTTGAATCCAGGAGTTCAAGACCAGCCTGGCCAACATAGCGAAACCTGGTCTCTACTAAAAATACAAAAATTACCTAGGTGTGGTGGCAGGCGCCTGTAATCCCAGCTACTCAGGGGGCTGAGGTGGGAGAAACCCTGACCCCAGGAGATTGAGGCTGCAGTGAGCTATGACCAAGCTACTGCACTCCAGCCCGGGCAACAGACTGAGACCCTGTCTCAAAATAAAAAATAAAAATAAATAAAATAAAATATAAAATGTATGGCCAGACACAGTGGCTCATGCCTGTAATCCTAGCATTTAGGGAGGCTGAGATGGGCAGATCACTTGAGGTCTGGAGTTCAAGATCGGCCTGGCCAACATGGCAAAACCCCATCTGTACTAAAAATACAAAAATTAGCTGGGCGTTGGTGGCAGGCACCTGTAATCCCAGCTACTCAGGAGGTTGATGCAGGCGAATCACTTGTACCCCAGAGGTGGAGGGTGCAGTGAGCCAAGGTTGTGCCACTGCACTTAAGCCTGGGCAACAGAATGAGACTCTGTCTCAAAAAAAAAAAAAAAGAAGGGAAGAGAGACAAGGCTCATAAGATGCATCCCCTAATCCCAGCACTTTGGGAGACCAATGCAGGTGGATCACCTGAGGTCAGGAGTTTGAGACCAGCCTGACCAACATGGAGAAACCCCGACTCTACTAAAAATACAAAATTAGCCAGGCGTGGTGGTGCATGCCTGTAATCCCAGCTACTCAGGAGACTGAGGAAGGAGAATCGCTTGAACCCGGGAGGTGGAGGTTGTGGTGAACTAAGATTGTGCCATTGTACTCCAGCCTGAGCAACAAGAGTGAGGCTCTGTCTCAAAAAAAAAGACCCATCCCCAATCCCTTCCCCACCTGCACCCCAGGACCCTGAGTTGCTGACATGCTTCTCTCGGATTCAGGGCAAGTACTTTGAGATCCAGTTCAGCCGAGGCGGGGAGCCAGATGGGGGTAAGATCTCCAACTTCTTGCTGGAGAAGTCCCGCGTGGTCATGCAGAATGAAAACGAGAGGAACTTCCACATCTACTACCAGGTGCAGGGAAGGGGCTGGGGCAGAGGGAGCCCGGTGGGGTAGACAATGGGAACACCTGGGAGTGCAGGGCAGGGCAGATGTGGGGATCATGGGCTGAGCCAGGCAAGCACCAGATGCATGAGCATTGCACACCCTCCAGCTGCTGGAAGGAGCCTCACAGGAGCAACGGCAGAACCTAGGGCTCATGACACCTGACTACTATTACTACCTCAACCAATCGGACACCTACCAGGTGGACGGCACCGACGACAGAAGCGACTTTGGAGAGACTCTGGTGAGCACCCGCCTCCACTCCAGCCCCCAGACAGACAGACCTCACCCCGGGAGCCCTCCTGAGTTACAAATTAGGAAACCAAAACCCAGTCTGGGCACAGTTGCTCATGCCTGTAATCCCAGCGCTTTGGGAGGCAGATCACTTGAGGGCAGGAGTTCGAGACTGGCCTGGCCAACATGGTGAAACCATGTCTCTACTTAAAATACAAAAATTAGCCAGGGAAGCAGGGGGAGGGGCTCATGACTGTAATCCCAGCTACTGGGGAGGCTGAGGCACGAGAATTGCTTGAAACCGGGCGGCAGAGTTTGCAGTGAGCCAAGATCATGCCACTGTACTCCAGCCTGGGCAGCAGAGTGAGACTTGATCTCAAAAAAAAATTTAGGAAAACAAAGCCCAGGTCGGGCATGGTGGCTCACGCCTGTAATCCTAGCTACTCAGGAGGCTGAGGCAGGAGAATTGCTTGAACCTGGGATGAGGAGGTTGCAGTGAGCCTAGATCACACCACTGTACTCCAGCCTGGGCAACAGAGGAAGACTCTGTCTACAAAATAAAAAATATAAGGCTGGGCACAGTGGTTCATGCCTGTAATCCCAGCACTTTGGGAGGCCAAGGTGGGTGACTAACCTGGCCAAAATAGTGAAAATGTCTCTACTAAAAATACAAAACTTAGCTGGGCATGGTGGCAGGCACCTATAATCCCAGCTACTAAGACGATGAGGCAGAGAATTGCTTGAACCCAGGAGGTGAAGGTTGCAGTGAACTGAGATTGTGCCACTGCACTCCAGCCTGGGTGACAGAGTGAGACTCCGTGTCAAAAACAATACATAAATAAAAATAAATTAAAAATATAAAAAACAAAGCCCAGAGAGGTGTAGGCACTTACCCAAGGTCACACAGCAAGTGGTTGAAAGGGGTAGGACAGGGACCCAAGGGTGCCCACTCCCTGAGTCTGTGCTGTGGCCCCGAAAGCCTGACCCTGGAGGCAGGTTGGAGGCTGGGATTCGAGGCACAGGTTCTGCCTCCATTGTACCCACAGAGCGCCATGCAGGTCATTGGAATCCCGCCCAGTGCCCAGCAGCTGGTCCTGCAGCTCGTGGCGGGAATCTTGCACCTGGGAAACATCAGTTTCTGTGAAGACGGAAATTACGCCCGAGTGGAGAGCGTGGACCGTGAGTGGGTGCCAGGGAAGGTGGGATGGAGGCCTGTGTGTATGTGAACTGCGTCCTCCTAGCTCAGCCCCCAGGAGGCTGAGAGCCCATGAGGACAACGTTGGCATCACTGGGCAAGATGGGGATAATGGGAGGCCCATGCAGGAGGCTGAAGAGCCCAACCAGCTGCCCCGTTTTTGCCCTGACCTTCACCCTGGTAGTCCTGGCCTTTCCCGCCTACCTGCTGGGCATTGACAGCGGGCGACTGCAGGAGAAGCTGACCAGCCGCAAGATGGACAGCCGCTGGGGCGGGCGCAGTGAGTCCATCGACGTGACCCTTAACGTGGAACAGGCAGCCTACACCCGCGACGCCCTGGCCAAGGGGCTCTATGCCCGCCTCTTTGACTTCCTTGTGGAGGCAAGTGGGACTGGGGCTGGAGGTTAGGGTGGACGTGTTGGAGTCACAAACATTGATGGAGGCCAAGCGCACTGACTCACACCTGCAATCCTAATGCTTTGAGTGGCCAAGGTGGGAGCATCATTTGAGGCCAGGAGTTCAAGACCATTCTGGGCAACAGAGCAAGACCCCATCTCTACAAAAATTTAAAATTAGTTGGGTGTGGTGGTGTGCGTTGGTAGTCCCATCTACTCAGGAGGCTGAGGTGGGGGGATCGTTTGAGCCCAGGAGGTCGGCGCTGAAGTGAGCTATGATTGCACCGATGCACTCTGGCCCGGGCAGCAGATCAAGACCCTGTCTCTTAAGAAAAAAAAAAAAAAAAAAAAAAAAACAACTTTGGCCAGACACAGTTGCTCACGCTTGTACTTCCAGCACTTTAAGAGGCTGAGGGAGGCAGATAGCTTGAGGTCAGCAGTTTGAGACCAGCCTGGCCAACATAGTGAAACCCTGTCTCTAGTAAAAATTAAAAAATTAGCTGAGTGTGGTGGCACGTGCCTGTGATCCCAGGTACTTGGGAAGCTGAGGCAGGAGAATCACTCGAACCTGGGAGGTAGAGGTTGCAGAATTCCTGACTCCAGGAGGTTGAGGCTGTAGTGAGCCATAATCAAGCCACTACACTCCAGCCTGGACAACAGACTGAGACCCTCTCTCAAAATAAAAAAATTAAAATAAATATAAAATATAAAATGTATGACTGATCACAGTGGCTCAAGCCTGTGATCCCAGCACTTTGGGAGGTCAAGGAGGGCAGATCACCCGGGGTCAGGAGTTTGAGATCAGCCTGGCTAACATGGCAAAACTCGTCTCCACTAAAAATGCAAAAATTAGCTGGCTGTGGTGGTGGGCACCTGTAATCTCAGCTACTTGGGAGACTGAGGCAGAAGAATCTCTTGAATCTGGGAGGTGGAATTTACAGTGAGCCGAGATTGCACCACTGCACTCCAGCCTGGGCAACAGAGCAAGACTCAGTCTCAAAGGAAAGAAAAGAAAAAGCCCCTTAAGGTAGTTGCTATTATCAACTCCTTTAAAAATGAGAAAATAAAGCTGGGCATGTTGGCTCACGCCTGTAATCCCAGCACTTTGGGAGGCCGAGGTGGGCGGATCATGAGGTCAGGAGTTTGAGACCAGCCTGGCCAACGTGGTGAAACACCATCTCTACTAAAAATACAAAAATTAGCCAGGCATCATGGCATGCGCCTGTAATCCCAGTTACTTGGGAGGCTGAGGCAGGAGAATCACTTGAACCTGGGAGTTGGAGGTTGCAGGGAGCCAAGATTGCGTCATTGCACTCCAGCCTGGGCAACAGAGCAAGATTCCATCTCATTAAAAAAAAAAAAAAAAGATGAGAAAATAGAGATGCAGAGAGGTTCAAGCACAGAGTCAGCTCTCAGTCAGGGACCCTGATGCACTGACACTTGGGTTTCTCCTCTGAGTGACTGATTGGGGGGTGGGGAGATTGTACACAGAGCCAGGAAGGGCAGAGCTGGGGAGGGCTGGAGGGAACTTGGCATGAGGGGCCATCACCCATGACATTGGCTAAGCATGTGTCTAGGGAGTAGTGGGCAGGGGCTTCAGATCTGACCGACGCCCACTGACCTCCCGTCCCCACCCACGCCGCAGGCTATCAACCGCGCTATGCAGAAGCCCCAGGAAGAGTATAGCATCGGAGTGCTGGACATTTATGGCTTCGAGATCTTCCAGGTACAGCCCCTGCCTCCAGCCCACATCCTGTCCTTCCTGGGGCTGCCCAGTGTGGCCACCAGAACTTCCAGCACCAGGACATTGAGGGAAGGACCCTTTTCTTCCTTCTGCAGAAAAATGGCTTCGAGCAGTTCTGCATCAACTTCGTCAACGAGAAGCTGCAGCAAATCTTTATCGAACTCACCCTGAAGGCTGAGCAGGTGGGCAGCCAGGAGGCCAGGGATGGGATGGGGGATCCTGGGGTGGTGGTGGGGTGGAAGGACCATGGGGATCCCTTAGCAACTAGGGGACACCCCAGCCTTCCCCACCACGTTCTCACCTCTCTCTGCCAACCTGCCCAGGCTCCATAGCAGTAGCTCCTTCTGCCTTTAAAGCTTTGGGAAGGACCGTGCCTCTTAGTTCATTCATTCAGCAATTATTTATTGAACACCTGTTGTGTGCCAGTCACTATTTAGGGTGCTTCGTGACACAGCCATGAACAATAAGGCAGTAGTCCCTGCTGTCTTAATTTTGCCCCTCCCCCAGAAGCAGAGCCTGAGGCAAGGATTGAGGGACAAATGGTTTTTCTGGGAGGCAATCCCAGAAAGCTCCAAGAGGGGAATAAGGAAGTGAGACAGGAAATTTTTTTTTTTCTTTTTTGAGACAGGATCTCGCTCTGTTGTCCAGACTGGAGTGCAGTGGTGTGATCACAGGTCACTGCAGTCTCTACCTCCCGGACTCAAGCCATTCTCCCACTTCAGCCTCTCAAGTAGCTGGTGCCGCAGGCCTATGCCATCATGCTTGGCTGATTTTTAAAAACTTTTTTGTAGAGTCGGGGTTTCACTTTGTTGCCCAGATTGGCCTTGAACTCCTGGCCTCAAGCAATCCTCCCGCCTTGGCCTGCCAAAGTGCTGGGATTACAGGCATGAAGTAACATGCCCAGCCCTGAGACAGGGATTTCTTAAATAAAGAGAGAGAGAGCCAGACACAGTGACGCACACCTGTAGTCCCAGCTACCTAGGAGGCTGTAAGAGGATCACTTGAGCCTGGTTCAAGGCCAGCCTGAGCAACATAGTGAAACCCCCTCTCTACAAAAAATACGAAAATTAAGCCAGGCATGGTGGCTCATGCCTGTAATCGCAGCACTTTGGGAGGCCAAGGCAGGAGGATCATGAGGTCAGGAGATGGAGACCATCCTGACTAACACTGTGAAACCCCATCTCTACTAAAAATGCAAAAAATTTAGTGGGGTATGGTGGCGCATGCCTGTAGTCCCAGCTACTCAGGAGGCTGAGGCAGGAGAATCACTTGAACCCGGGAGGCAGAGGTTGCAGTGAGCCAAGATCACAGCACTGCACTCCAGCCTAGCAACAGGGTGAGACTCCATCTCAAAAAAAAAAAAAAAATTATCCAGGCGTAGTGGTATGCTCCCGTGGTCCCAGCTACTCAGGAGGCTGAGATTAGAGTATCACTTGAGCCCTGGAGGTCGAAGTTGCAGTGAGCTAGAATTGCACCACAGAGTTCCAGCCTGGGTAATAGAACAAAACCCAGTCTCAAACAAACAAACAAACAAGCTGGGCGTGATGGCTCACACCTATAATCCCAGCACTTTGGGAGGCCGAGGGATCATGATGTCAGGAGCTCAAGACCAGCCTGACCAACATGGTGAAACCCCATCTCTACTAAAAATACAAAAATTAGCCGAGCGTGGTGGCGCGCACCTGTAATCCCAGCCACTCAGGAGGCTGAGGCAGGAGAATTGCTTGAACCCAGGAGATGGAGGTTGCACTGAGCGGAGATTGCGCCATTGCACTCCAGCCTGGGCGACAGAGCGAGACTCCTTCTCAAAAAAAAAGAGTCCAAATAGGGTGTTAATGAGCAAGTTATGCTGTGGGCAACTGGAGCACAACTGCGCTGGGACCCAAGGAGACTTCATAGAGCACACAGAGAATTGAGGGAGCTGGAGTATTTATCCATCTGCTCCTGTTGATTGTTGGTCAAGGGCTGGCAGGACCAGACGTCATTCCCTGGTACTTCCAGCCTCACCCACACAAGAGTGATGGGCTTTGTTGCCAGAGACAGTCTGAAGTGATGAGATGGAGAAGGAGAGAAGACGTGGAGGCAAGGGTGGCCACACCTTGTTTACTGCCCCCCACACCCACCCCCCTTTTCCACCCCCAGGAGGAGTATGTGCAGGAAGGCATCCGCTGGACTCCTATCCAGTACTTCAACAACAAGGTTGTCTGTGACCTCATCGAAAACAAGCTGGTGAGGGCTGGGTCAACTTTGGCAGGGATGTTTCACTGGCCCCTGAGCTGAGTCTGGAAGACAGGGGCCAAGGGGGTTATGGCATCCTCAGGCCCCTCCCTACCCTACACTCAGGCCCTCCAGCAGGCAAAGCACAACCCCTCCGCCCCTCATCCATTCATTTCTCCTACCTGTCCACCTTTCTCTTAACCACTCAATAAACATTCCCCCGGGCACCCCAGCTTAGAGTCACAGGAGTCAAATTTGCAGATTCCACTCTGGGCAAGGTGGCTCATACCTGTAATCCCAGCACTTTGGGAGGCCGAGGCAGGCAGATCACCTGAGGTCAGAAGTTCAAGACCAGCCTGACCAATGTGATGAAACCATGCCTCTACTAAAAATACAAGAATTAGCTGGGTGTGGTAGCAGTTTCCTGTAATCCCAGCTACCTGGAAGGGAGGCTGAGGTGGGAGGATCGCTTGATCCTAGGAAGTTGAGGGTGCAGTGAGCTATGATTGCACCACTGCACTCCAGCCCGAGGAACAGAACAAGACCCTGTTTCAGAAAAGTTACATTTAAAAAGTATTTAGGCTGGGCATGGTGGCTCACGCCTGTAATCCCTGCACTTTGGGAGGCCGAGGCGAGTGGATCACCTGAGGTCAGGAGTTTGAAACCAGCCTGTCCACCATGGTGAAACCCCATCTCCACTAAAAAATACAAAAGTTAGGCCAAGCATGATGGCTCACGCCTGTAATCCCAGCACTTTGGAAGGTGGAGGCGGGCAGATCACAAGGTCAGGCGTTCAAGACCAGCCTGGCCAACGTGGTGAAACCCCATCTCTACTAAAAATACAAAAAAATTTCGCCAGGCATGGTGCTGCATGCCTGTAATCCCAGTTACTCAGGAGGCTGAGGCAGGAGAATCGCTTGAACCCAGGAGGTGGAGGTTACAGTGAGCCCAGATCATGCCACTGCACTCCAGCCTGGGCGACAGAGCGAGACTGGTCTCAAAAAGAAAAAAAAAGCCAGGTGTGATGATGCATGCCTGTAGTCCCAGCTACTCGCAAGGCTGAAGCAGGAGAATCACTTGAACCTGGGTGATGGAGGCTGCAGTGAGCCGAGACTGCACGACTGCACTCCAGCCTGGGCAACAGAGCAAGTCTCTGCCTCAAACATATAAACAAATAAAGGGCAGATCCCCCTGCCAAGGGATTTTAGTCTGGGGCCTGAATCGCGTGAGGGGTCCCCACCGACCTGTGTACCCCAGCAAGCTTCCACAGCAGTCCTGCACACACCCCTGTGCCACCACGACCCCCCACCCCCACCAGCCGTTCCATCCCCACCCCTGCAATGCCTTTTGTGCTTGTGTTTGGACGCCCCTGGAGCCATCCCCGCCCCTGAAGCTGTAGCTCCCTCCACTCCCCACTCCTCCACCCCCTCCCTCCCCTAATCTCCCGGCTGACGAGCTGTGCCGGGTGGGGGGGGGCAGCAAGGCAGACCAAACTGAGCCGACCCCGGCTCCCTCACGCCCCGCAGAGCCCCCCAGGCATCATGAGCGTCCTGGACGACGTGTGCGCCACCATGCACGCCACGGGTGGGGGAGCAGACCAGACCCTGCTGCAGAAGTTGCAGGCGGCTGTGGGAACCCACGAGCATTTCAACAGCTGGAGCGCCGGCTTCGTCATCCACCACTACGCTGGCAAGGTGTGCCCCCTCCACCAATCCTCCCCTGTGCCTCCTCACAGACCCCCAGGACTCGGGCTGTAACCCTTCACCTTCCAGCACCCAGGCTGGAAAGAGCCTGCTACTATCCTCAGCCGGGGCTGTAGAATTCCACCGCCCCCCTGCCTCAACCCACTCCTTGCTAACCTGAACTACAGACCCTTCCCGCTGACCCCCCAGGGACTCTCTAAGCCCCAGACTTGTCTGGACTCTACCACCACCATGTTCCCTGGGCCAGGGCTGCAGAAATCCACTGGCCCCTGATCCAGGCCACAACTTTCCTTACTAACACATCAACTCTCCTAACAGAGGGAACAGAATTCCGCCCCCCCGCCCCCGCTCCCCCATTAACCCCAGCTTGGGCACCAGACCCCCTATGCTCATAGATAAGCCGCAATGTGAGTTGTAACCTTGCACCCTGGACTTTGCGTGTCCTCTCCCCCTATTTGGAATGCTTTCTGACCACTTACCCAGGAGGCTCGCTGCTACCAAGTGCTGTTGCTTTGAGGTCTTTGTTCAAGTGTCTCTTCTTCAGAAAGGTGGCTCCAAATATCACCATGGAAAACAGGCTTCCTCTCCATTTTCTTTCTTCCTTCAGACTCTTTTTTTCTCTCCATATTATTTTGCACCACTCCACACACTGCCTTTATTTCTTAAAGTCTTACACTGATACAGAATGCCAGCTTAGGAGCCCAATGAGACTGTTTCGTTCATAGCTGTGTTGCCAACAGTGCCTAGAACAGCACGTGGCACACAGGAGGCTCTTGCGCTATCATGCATGAGTGAATGAATGGACAAATGGCCTTAGATGCCATGTATATAGTATAGACTGCAAGGACACAGGACGCAGCCCCCCACCTTCTGATCCCAATTTGGAGAGGAAATCCCCAAAGCCCCCAGGCCCCTCCTGTGAGCCAACAGCCTTCAAAATGTGCTGAAACCCACTACAGACCCCTATCCAAGGCTACAGAAATCCACTGGCTTCCAACCACACCCATAGCCCCGCTCCCCAGAGGACAGGACTATAGATTCACAGGCAGTGATCCGATGATCTCACAACATGAGCAGCAGATGTTCCTAAGAGCGCCCCTAAAATGGTCTGGAGAGGCCGGGAGCGGCGGCTCATGCCTGTAATCTCAGCACTTTGAGAGGCCGAGGTGGGTGGATCACCTGAGGTCAGGAGTTCAAGACCAGCCTGGCCAACATGGAGAAACCCCATCTCTACTAAAAATACAAAAATCCAGCTGGGTGCGGTGGCTCACACTTGTAATCCCAGCACTTTGGGAGGCTGAGGCGGGGAATCCCAAGGTCAAGAGATCAAGACCATCCTGGCAAACATAGTGAAACCCCATCTCTACTAAAAATACAAAGATTAGCTGGGCATGGAGGCACGCACCTGTAGTCCCAGCTACTCGGGAGGCTGAGGCAGGAGAATCACTTGAACCCAGGAGGTGGAGGTTGCAGTTAGCCAAGATTGCAC
>NW_022437017.1:3060891-3070000 GCF_009761245.1 Sapajus apella
TATATATATACACACACACACACACACACACACACACACACACACACACACACACACACACACACACACCAAAAGAAAATTAGCTGGGTGTGGTGGCAGTTACCCATGGTTCCAGTTACTCAGGGGGCTGAGGCAGGGGAATTACTTGAACCCAAGAGGTGGAGGTTGCAGTGACCCGAGATTGTGCCACTGCACTACAGCCTGGGCAACAGAACGAGACTCTATCTCAAAAAACAAAAGCAGACCGGGCGCGGTGGCTCAAGCCTGTAATCCCAGCACTTTGGGAGGCCGAGGCGGGTGGATCACGAGGTCAAAGAGATCGAGACCATCCTGGTCAACACGGTGAAACCCTGTCTCTACTAAAAATACAAAAAATTAGCTGGGCATGGTGGCACGTGCTTGTAATCCCAGCTACTCAGGAGGCTGAGGCAGGAGAATTGCCTGAACCCAGGAGGCGGAGGTTGCGGTGAGCCGAGATCGCGCCATTGCACTCCAGCCTGGGTAACAAGAGCGAAACTCCATCCCAAAAAAAAAAAAAAAACAAAAGCAAACAAACAGAAAGGGCTGGAGCTCCCATGTTCCTGAAGTCGGGGTTGCAAAAGCCCTGCTTGGAACTACAGAGAGCCCCCAGCTTTGGTAGCAGCCCCGGCCCCCAACCCTGGCTGAAGCCCCCGCAGGGATTCCCTGAGCCAGAGCTGTTACCCTCCTGACACAGGCCCCCCACACTGGCCCCCGATTGACCAGGTCAGAGACACCCAATCTAACTTCTGAGGCTACAGGCCCCCGCCCCACGAATCTGAGCTATAACTGTCATTGCCGCCCTGGCCTCTGATGCAGGCTGCAGCTGTCTTCCCACTCATCTAGGCTGTAGCACCCACCTCCCCTCATCTCTGACCTGGGATATAGCCACAATCCTCTAACCTCAACTTGAATATCAGCCCCCCAGGGAGCCCGACCCCTATCCCCTGAACTGTAGATACCCTGAAACAGTGCTGTAGACGCTCCCTGATCCTCTCACCCCAAAACAGGTCCCAGGAAACCCTTGACTACCTGGGCTGAAAGCACCCTGCGCCCACCCTCCCACCCAGGTCTCCGTCCCTCACTGTCCTAAGCACTGCCTCCCTCCAGGTCTCCTATGACGTCAGCGGCTTCTGCGAGAGGAACCGAGACGTTCTCTTCTCTGACCTCATAGAGCTGATGCAGACCAGTGAGCAGTGAGTGGTCTTGGGCATGGGGACCTCTGGCTACAACCCCCCAAGGGGATGGAGGGAGGACCGGGCACCACCCCATCTTCCCCAGAGCTGCCATCTCGCCACAGACCTTAGAGGAGTGGCTGTGTGGCCAGGATGGTGTTTCTGTGGACTAGTTCTGATGTAAAAAATAACTCCAGCCGGGCGCGGTGGCTCAAGCCTGTAATCCCAGCACTTTGGGAGGCCGAGGTGGGTGGATCACGAGGTCAAGAGATCAAGACCATCCTGGTCAACATGGTGAAACCCCGTCTCTACTAAAAATACAAAAAATTAGCTGGGCATGGTGGCGCGTGCCTGTAGTCCCAGCTACTCAGGAGGCTAGGGCAGGAGAATTGCCTGAACCCAGGAGGCAGAGGTTGCGGTGAGCCGAGATCGCGCCATTGCACTCCAGCCTGGGTAACAAGAGCGAAACTCCGTCTAAAAAAAAAAATAAATAAATAAATAAATAAATAACTCCAGAGGCCAGGCACAGTGGCTCATACCTATAATCCCAGCACTTTGGGAGGCTAAGGCTGACAAATCACCTGAGGCCATGAGTTCCAGACCAGCCTGGGCAACATGGCAAAACCTTGTCTCTACTAAAATTATAAAAATTAACCAGGCATAGTGGCTCACACCTAGCAGGCAGATGATGAGGTCAAGAGATCAATACCATCCTGGCCAAATGGTGAAACCCTGTCTCTACTAAAAATACAAAGATTAGCCAGGTGTGGTGGCACATGCCTGTAGTCCTAGCTACTGGAGAGGCTGAGGCAGGAGAATAACTTGAACCCAAGAGGTGGAGGTTGCAGTGAGCTGAGACTGCACCACTGCACTCCAGACTGGTGACAAAGCGAGACTCCATCTAAAAAAAAAAAATCAGGGGCCGGGCACGGTGGCTCAAGCCTGTAATCCCAGCACTTTGGGAGGCCGAGGCGGGTGGATCACGAGGTCAAGAGATCGAGACCATCCTGGTCAACATGGTGAAACCCTGTCTCTACTAAAAATACAAAAAATTAGCTGGGCATGGTGGTGCGTGCCTGTAATCCCAGCTACTCAGGAGGCTGAGGCAGGAGAATTGCCTGAACCCAGGAGGCGGAGGTTGCAGTGAGCCGAGATCGCGCCATTGCACTCCAGCCTGGGTAACAAGAGTGAGACTCCGTCTCAAAAAAAAAAAAAAAAAAAAATCAGATTCAGATAGTTCTGATCTGATTGTTCAGATTCTGATAGTTCAGAATCAGATGCAGATTCTGATTCTCGAGGTCTGGGGTGGAGTTTGAGCTTCTGCTTTTTTGTCCTGGCAGAGATAAGGTCTATTGCCACAGCACGAGTGCAGTGTCTCAATCACAGCTCACTGCACCCTCCACCTCCTAGGCTCAAGGGATCCTTCCATCTCCGCCACCTGAGTAGCTGGGACTACAGGCATGTGCCACCACACCCAGCTAATTATTTTTTTAATTTTCTTTATCTCTTTTTTGTAGGTAATGCTGCTAAATTAATTAATTTATTGTTATTATTTTTGCTGGCAGAATAGACAAGTTAAAAATAATTTAAAACACTTTTTTGAGATAGGGGTCTTGCTACATTGCCCAGGCTGGTCTTGAACTCGGGACCTCAAGTGATCCTTCTGCCTAGGGAGATTCCATATTGGAAACAAGGCCCAAGGATGCCCAGGTTGCTGGTCCAGGAACCACATGTCAAACACTTTGAGGATCTCTGTCTTATTACTTACAACTAATGCTACATTCTTTTTTCTTTCTTTCTTTCTTTTTTCAAGACAGAGTCTCCCTCTGTCACCCAGGCTGCAGTGCAGTGGTGCAATCTTGGCTCACTGCAACCTCTGCCTGGGTTCAAGCGATTCTCATGCCTCAGCCTTCTGAGTATTTTTAGTAGAGACAAGGTTTCACCATGTTGGCCAGGATGGTCTCAATCTCTTGACCTCATGATCCGCCTGCCTCAGCCTCCTGAGTAGCTGGGCACCTATAGGTGCCCACCACCATGACCAGCTAATTTTTGTATTTTTAGTAGAGATGGGGTTTCGCCATGTTGGGCAGACTGGTCCCAAACTCCTGACTTCAGTTGATCCACCCATCTCAGCTTCCCAAAGTGCTGGGATTACAGGTGTGAGCCACCGTGCTCAGCCCTATTAACCATTTTAAAATGTACAATTCATCCATGCTGTTCCCCCTCTGTGGCAAAGAAAAATAAAGGAAATAAACACATAAAGTAAAATGGGCTGGGTGCGGTAGCTCACCCACTTTGGGAGGCTGAGGTAGGTGGATCACGAGGTCAGGAGTTCGAGACCAGCCTGGCCAGCACAGTGAAACCTGTCTCTACTAAAAACAGAAAAATTAGCCGGGTGTGATGGCACACACATGTAGTCCCAGCTACTCAGGAGGCTGAGGTGCAAGAATCACTTGAACCCGGAAGTCAGAGGTTGCAGCAAGCTGAGACCACGCTACTGCACTCCACCCTGGGTGACAGAGTGAAACTCCCTCTCAAAATAAATTAATTAATTTAATCAAATTAAATTAAATGTACAATTCAGTGGCATTAAATACATTCACACATTGGCTTGAGCCCAGGAGTTCCAGGCTGCAGTCACTATGATCGCACCAATGCCCTCCAACCTGGAGGACAAGGTGAGACACTGTCTCAAAAAGCAAACCAAGGCCGGGTGCAGTGGCTCATGCCTGTAATCTCAGCACTTTGGGAGGCTGAAGCAGGTGGATCAATGGAAGTCAGGAGTTTGACACCAGCCTGCCCAACGTGGCAAAACCGCATCTCTACTAAAAAATACAAAAATTAGCTGAGCATGGTGGTATGTGCCTGTAATCCCAGCTACTTGGGAGGCTGAAGCAGGAGAATCGCTTGAACCCAAGAGACGGAGGTTGCAGTGAGCTGAGATTGTACCACTGTTTGTCTCAAAACAAAACAAAACAAAACAAAAAACCCTCTGTGTCTCACCCATCACAGCTCCCATCCTCATTGAGAGAACCATATTTCACCTTGCGGCGTTGAGGCTGCCCTGCCTCTGGAGGTGGGCATCCCAAGGTCCAGCCATACCTCCAATTCCTCTTTTCCCCTCCCCCACCCAGGGCCTTCCTCCGGATGCTCTTCCCTGAGAAGCTGGATGGAGACAAGAAGGGGCGCCCCAGCACTGCCGGCTCCAAGATCAAGGTGGGCCTGGGGTGCATGACAGAGGACTGGGCACAGGGAGGGTTCAGTCCCACCCTACCTGCAGTCCAGACTCTATTTCCAGACTCTCATTCCAATGCCTGTCTCTCCACCACCCCTGGGGCTTCTGCCTCTATGACCTCATCTGTTCAGCAAGGTCTTCCTCCAGCTCTGGGTTTAGGGGGCTTGGACCAGCTTCTTAAGAATCTCCATCAACTCCTTAAATACAGAAGTGGACCATTATCCTAATGAATTTTTGTTTGGTCTTTTAGACATTTACCATTTTTTTAATTTACGGTAAAATATGGCTCACACCTGTAATCCCAGAATTTTGGGAGGCCAAGGCAGGTGGATCACAAGGTCAGGAGATCGAGACCAACCTGGCCAACATGGTGAAATCTCACCTCTACTAAAATGTAAAAAAAAATTAGCCGGGCATGTTGGCGCACGCCTGTCCTCCCAGCTACGTGGGAGGCTGAGACAGGGCAATTGCTTAAATCCAGGAGGTGGAGGTTGCAGGAAGCTGAGATCATGCCATTGCCCTCCAGCCTGGGTGACAGAGCGAGACTCCATCTAAAAAAAAAAAAAAAAAAAAAAAAAAAAAAAAAACTTAAATATCCAATAATTTTTTTTTTTTTTGAGATGGAGTCTCACTCTGTCCCCTAGGCTGGAGTGCAGTGGCATGATCTCAGCTCCCTGCAACCTCCGCCCCCAGGATTCAAGCGATTCCCCCACCTCAGCCTTCCCTGTAGCTGGGATTATAGGCACGCAGCACCATGCCCAGCTAATTTTGTATTTTTAGTAGAGATGGGGTTTCACCATGTTAGCCAGGCTGGTTTTGAACTCCTGACCTCAAGTGATACACCTGCCTTGGCCTTCTAAAGTGCTGGGATTACAGGTGTGAGCCACCGCGGTGCCCGGCCAGTCTCAAACTCCTGACCTCAAGTGATCCACCGACCTCAGTCTCCCAAACTGCTAGGATTACAGGCATGAGTCACCACATCCAGCCTATCCAATAATTTTTTTTTTTTTTTGAGATGGAACTTCGTTCTTGCTGCCCAGGCTAGAGTGGCACGATCTTGGCTCCCTACAACCTCCACCTCCCGGGTTCAAGCGATTCTCCTGCTTTAGCCTCCTGAGACACGGACCTGTAGTTCCAGCTACTCGGGAGGCTGAGGTGGGAGAATCCCTTGAACCTGGGAGATGAAGGCTGCCATGAGCGGAGATCATGCCACTGCACTCCAGCCTAGACAACAGACTGCGACTTTGTCTCCAAATAAAAATAAAAATAAAGCCAGGCGCGGTGGCTCAAGCCTATAATCCCAGCACTTTGGGAGGCCGAGGCGGGTGGATCGTGAGGTCAAGAGATCGAGACCATCTGGTCAACGTGGTGAAACCCCGTCTCTACTAAAAATACAAAAATTAGCTGGGCATGGTGGCGCATGCCTGTAGTCCCAGCTACTCGGGAGGCTAAGGCAGGAGAATTGCTTGAACCCAGGAGGCGGAGGTTGCGGTGAGCCGTGATCGCGCCATTGCACTCCAGCCTGGGTAACAAGAGCGAAACTCCATCTCAAAAAGAGAAAAAAAATAAATAAATAAATAAATAATAAAAATAAAAATAAAATAAAATGCAAAACCCAAGGCTAGCCTCTCAGGCATACACACAGTTCCCTACTTCCAAAGTACCTGTCTCAGCCAGGCACAGTGGCTCACACCTGTAATCCAAGCTACTCTGGAACCTGAGGCAGGAGGATTGCTTGAGCCCAGAAGGTTGGACCTGCAGTGAGCTATCATGGCACCACTATACTCCAGCCTGGGCGACAGAGCAAGACCCTGTCTCAAAAAAAAATACCCGGCCCGGCACAGTGGCTCATGCCTGTAATCCCAACACTTCGGGAGGCTGAGGCAGATGGATCACCTGACGTCAGGAGTTCATGACCAGCCTGATCAACATGGCAAAACCCTATCTCTACTAAAAATACAAAAAGTAGCCGGGTGTGGTGGCACACGCCTGTAATCCCAGCTACCTGGGAGGCTGAGGCAGAAGAATCTCTTGAATCCAGAAGGCAGAGGTTGCGGTGAGCCAAGATCATACCATTGCACTCCGGCCTGGGTGACAGAGCAAAACTCCATCTCCAAAAAAAAAAAACAAAAAACAAAAAAAACACCACCCAAGGTACCTGTCTCCCCAAAGGACAAAAAGAAATGCTCTTTCGAGGGCTCTGTTACTCAGTCAACAAACAAACATTTACTACTAGGCACTTACTATGTGCCAAGCTAAGTGGTGAGTGTGACAGATATGAGAGCTCGTCGTCCTGGGTTCAAGGGTCAGGCAGACACCCCACATCAGTCCCACTAGTGTGGTATGCACAAGCTGAGGTGAACACAGCCTGCGACATCTGGCTTCTGTGGCCTACCTGTTACCAGCCCTCACCCACCCCCAGTGTGTCTCTGTCTCCTGAGACTGTATCTAGGGTGGGGGAAAAGAAAGGGTCCAGAGGGTCCCATCTCTGTGCCCCCCACCCACCCGTCTCCACTTCTGCCCCAGAAACAAGCCAACGACCTGGTGGCCACACTGAAGAGGTGCACACCCCACTACATCCGCTGCATCAAACCCAATGAGACCAAGAGGCCCAGGGACTGGGAGGAGAACAGGTGATCTTCCCAACCCATCCAAGACTCATCCCCTCAGGGCCCTGCGGTTACCCCCAGAACTGACCGAGACACTTCCCTGACCTCCTGTAGGATGACCCAGGGACTAGCACAGCCCCTCCCTCCACCCCCACCTGCAAACTGACCTCAGAAGGGACCATCAGGATAAGATCCCTTCCCCCAGTCCCCAGGCTGACCCCTGAAGTCCCCCCCAGACCACAGAACTTACCCCTCAAACTTCCCTCAGCATGAATCCAGAGCCCCCCAAATCCCCCACCTCCAGCACCTCCCACCCACCCCCAGGACTGGTGACTGTCCCCCCAGCCCCCTGAGCAGGGGACTCAGTCTACTCTCCCCACCAGGGTCAAGCACCAGGTGGAATACCTGGGCCTGAAGGAGAACATCAGGGTGCGCAGAGCCGGCTTCGCCTACCGCCGCCAGTTCGCCAAGTTCCTGCAGAGGTGCGGAGCCCTCCCATCCCCGCCCTTGCCATCCCCTCAATCAGAACGCCCAGCAGCCCATGTCTACTCCAAGCACTCCCACACCTCGGCCCTCCCCACCCAGGTATGCCATTCTGACCCCCGAAACGTGGCCCCGGTGGCGTGGGGACGAACGCCAGGGCGTCCAGCACCTGCTTCGGGCAGTCAACATGGAGCCTGACCAGTACCAGATGGGAAGCACCAAGGTCTTTGTTAAGAACCCGGAGTCGGTGAGTGCGTTTGAGGGACAGACAGAGGAGGAGGGAGAGGGACAGAGAGAGACAGAGATTGAGAGAAAGATTGAGAGATTGAGAAAGAGATTGAGAGCGACTGACAAAGGGAGACTGACAGAGAAATTGAGAGACTGAAAGAGAAATTGAAAAAGCAATTGAGAAATTAATAGACTGAGAGAGACTGAGCAAGAGATTAAGAAAGACTGCGAGTGAGAGAGAGAGAGACACTCTGGTCGGCAGGGCTAAGTGGCTCACATCTGTAATCCCAGCACTTTGGAAGGCCAAGCTGGGCAGATCATGAATGAGGTCAGGAGATTCAGACCATCTTGGCCAACATGGTGAAACTCCCCATCTCTACTAAAAACACAAAAATTAGCTGGGTATGGTGGCACGTGCCTGTAGTCCCAACTACTTGGGAGGCTAAGGCAGGAGAATTGCCTGAACCTGGGAGGCGGAGGTTGCAGTAAGCTGAGATGGCGCCACTGCACTCCAGCCTGGGAGAGAGAGAGACTCTGGAAGAAACAGACCAAAACATTTGACATAGAACAGAAAAAAAGCAAAATAAAACCAGCACCAGGCCAGGTGCGGTAGTTCATGCCTATAATGCCGGTGTTTTGGGAGGCTGAGACAGGAGGATGGTTTGAACCCAGGAATTCAGACCAGCCTGGGAAACACCCTCGGCTAATTTTTGTGTTTTTTTTAAATTTTTTGTAGAGACAGGGTCTTTCTATGTTGCCCAGGCTGGTCCTGAACTCCTAGGCTCAAGCTCCTCCCACTTAGCCTCGCAAAGTGCTGGGATTAGAGGCGTGAGCCATCGCACCAGCCTGTATTTGCTGTATTTCCCATCTTCACTAATTGACAAAATTGTCCCTTTGATCACAGTTTCTCTTTGAATTAGGATGTTTCTCAGGCATCTGCCCTATTCCAGTTAATTGTTCTGTTCTTTGACAGGCACGCCATTGTTTTTATTATGATAGATTTACGGTATTTTAATATCCAATAGTTCATTAAAAGTAGGTTGTTGTATCCAGGCTCACCTTGTTCACCTGCTATTATTCCAAATGAAAAAACATTCCTCTCAGAGTTTGCACTTTGACTTGCTCTAATGTAATTCATTCTCTAACTCACCTCTGGGCCTAGACTCTTACAACTCAAAACCCTTTCCTCTGCTTTCTGCAAAAGCTTCCTTTCTGGGCCTGCCATGGATGGCTGTGCAGGTTGTACACTACTCAACCACACAGTCGCCAGTCACAACACAGTCCTACACATCAGACTTTTTTTTTTTTTTTTTTTTTTTTTTCAGGGGGGGTTTTACCTTTTTTGCCCCGGCCTGGAGTGC
>NW_022437017.1:3070100-3105627 GCF_009761245.1 Sapajus apella
TTTTTTTTTTTTTTTTTTTTTTTTTTTTGTATTTTTAGTGGAGACGGAGGTTTCACCATGTTAGCCAGGCTAGTCTCAAATTCCTGACCTCAGGTGATCCACATGCCTCAGCCTCCCAAAGTGTGGGATTATAGGCATGAGCCACTGCACCCAGCCAGATTTTCTTATTTACTGTATTTTATTGGTTTTCCAAGATGCACACTGGTTCCCGTTTCTACCATCTCTGACACTGGGGTGTACCTTATATGGACGGCATAACTATCTGTACTAACAGTGTGAGAAACCGTGATGTTATACTGTTTCTGGCAAGGGCACACAGGTAGAAAGTGGCACAGCTGCAATCTGAAGTGGTGACCCACTGTTATATTGTAATGCAGAAGTGTGTACCCCACATAGGGAGGTCCAGTCATTTGCAGGATGATAAAAATGTTTCCAGCTGGGTGCAGTGGCTCATGCCTATAATCCCAGCACTTTGGGAGGCAGAGGCAGGCAGATCACTTGAGGTCAGGAGTTCAAGACCAGCCTAACCAATATGGTGAAACCCCATCTGTACTAAAAATACAAAAAATTTAGCTGGGCATGGTGGCTCGCACCTGTAATCCCAGCTACTCAGGAGGCTGAGGCAGGAGAATTGCTTGAACCCGGGAGGCGGAGTTTACAGTGAGCCAAGATCCAGCCTGGGCAACAAGAGCAAAACTCCATCTCAAAAAAAAAATGTTTCTAGCCTGGGCAACATGGCAAGACCACATCTCTACAAAAAATAAAATTAGCGTGGCCGGGCGCGGTGGCTCAAGCCTGTAATCCCAGCACTTTGGGAGGCCAAGACGGGTGGATCACGAGGTCAAGAGATCGAGACCATCCTGGTCAACATGGTGAAACCCCGTCTCTACTAAAAATACAAAAAAAGGAGCTGGGCATGGTGGTGCGTGCCTGTAATCCCAGCTACTCAGGAGGCTGAGGCAGGAGAATTGCCTGAACCCAGGAGGCGGAGGTTGCGGTGAGCCGAGATCGTGCCATTGCACTCCAGCCTGGGTAACATGAGTGAAACTCCGTCTCAAAAAAAAAAATAAATAAATAAATAAATAAATAAATAAAAATAAAATTAGCTGGGCATGGTGGCTCACAGCTGCAGTCTCAGCTACTCAGGAGGCGGAGGAGGGAGGATTGCTTGAATCCAAGAGGTTGAAGGTGCAGTGAACTGTGACTGCACCCCTGTACTCTAGTCTGGGTGACAGAGCAAGTCCTTGTCTTTTTTTTTTTTTTTTTCTGAGATGGGAGTCTCGCTTTGTTGCCAGGCTGGTGTGCAGTGGCACAATCTCGGCTCACTGCAACCTCCGCCTCCTGGGTTCAAGCGATTCTGCTGCCTCAGCCTCCCAAGTAGCTGGGACTACAGGCACGTGCCATCATGCCCAGCTAAGTTTTTACATTTTTAGTAGAAATAGGGTTTCACCATGTTAGCTAGGATGGTCTCTATCTCCTGACCTCGTGATCCACCCGCCTTGGCCTCCCAAAGTGCTTGGAATACAGTCATGAGCCACCCAGGCCAGCCGATTTTTTCTTTTTGTTTTTGTTTTTTGAGACCAAGTCTTGCTCTTGCCCAGGCTGGAGCGCAGTAGTACGATCTCGGCTCACTGCAACCTCTGCCTCCTGTGTTCAAGTGATTCTCCTGACTCAGGCTCCTGAGTAGCTGGGGCTACAGGGGCCTACCACCACACCAGCATTTTTTATTTTTTATTTTTATTTTTTGTATATTTAGTAGAGATGGGGTTTCACCATGTTGGCCAGGCTGGTCTCAAATTCCTGATCTCAGGTGATCCACCCACCTTGGCCTCTCAAAGTACTAGGAATGACAGGCCTGAGCCACCATGCCCAGCCCCTTTTTCTTGTTTAATAAGTGTCAACAGAAAGACCCCATCTCTCAAAAAAAATTAGCATGTGTGTGGGTGTGAGTGAGCAAGAGCATTGTGAGTAGGGTGAGCCCAGGGAAACTGGGAACTGCAGCCGCTGGGGAAACACCAGGACTCACCCACGTGCCCCCCCACCCCCACCCAGCTTTTCCTCCTGGAGGAGATGCGAGAGCGGAAGTTCGATGGCTTTGCTCGAACCATCCAGAAGGCCTGGCGGCGCCACGTGGCTGTCCGGAAGTACGAGGAGATGCGGGAGGAAGGTGAGAGGCTTTGGGTGAAAGGCTAAGGGCGGGGACACCTGGACCTGGAGGAGCTTTATCAGGAACTCTGGTCTCCGCCCTTGGTCCCTGCAGCTTCCAACATCCTGCTTAACAAGAAGGAGCGGAGGCGCAACAGCATCAATCGGAACTTCGTCGGGGACTACCTGGGGCTGGAGGAGCGGCCAGAGCTGCGTCAATTCCTGGGGAAGAGGGAGCGAGTGGACTTCGCTGATTCGGTCACCAAGTACGACCGCCGCTTCAAGGTGAGGCACTAGGGGGTGGGCATGACAAGACTCTGGCTGCAGCCTGGCACCCTCACCTGGCCTAGATGCACCTGCCCACAGGCATACATCCCCCAGCCTAGATCCATCCATTCCATCACAGGCACACCCTCACCTGGCCCAGACACACCTGGCCACAGGTATATATCCCCCAGCCTACATCTATCTGTTCCATAACAGATACACCCTCACCTGGCCAGGCACACCTGCCCACAGGTATATATCCCCCAGCCTAGATCCATCTGTTCCATCACAGGTACACCCTCACCTGGCCCAGACATACCTGGCCACAGGTATATATCCCCCAGCCCACATCCATCTGTTCCATCACAGGTATACCCTCACCTGACCAGGCACACCTGCCCACAGGTATGCATTCAAGTACAGCAGACACAGCTGTCCATCAAACATGCACTTGTAGCCTAGATACACCTGTCAGATACACCCTCACCTAGCCAGATGCATCTGTCCACGATTACACACTCATCTTGTCCAGAGCCCTGGCCACCATCACCTATCCTAGACACGCCTATCCAAGACATACCTATCCATTAGGTACACTCTCCCTTCACCCTGGCAATTAGATATACCTTCACCTGGCCCAGACACACCTGTCCATAGGTACACTCTCACCTGGTCCAGGCAACCTACTCTATAGGTACATGCTGTCCACAGAAATATACCACCTGACCCGTGTACTCATGCTTGGCATAGATAGCAGGACACCTCCACCAACAGACACATCCTCTTCTGGCCCAGACAGCCCTGAGCACAGGTATACTCTAATCACCTAGCCTGGACATTCCTCTCCACAGGTACACCCAGACGTGGCCTGTTTACCCTCAGCTGTACCTGGGCAAGCCAGGTACACCCTCACTTGACCCATATCTCATGTCCCTGTCCCCTAGCCCAGTAACTCATCCTTTCC
Source organism: Sapajus apella (assembly GCF_009761245.1). NCBI lineage: Eukaryota > Metazoa > Chordata > Mammalia > Primates > Cebidae > Sapajus > Sapajus apella. The sequence goes on from NW_022437017.1 coordinate 3,073,477, forward strand.
CCACCTTAGAGAGGACTATGTGTGGCAGGTACCCACTGAGATAACCTATATATCATCTTTACCTTTACATATTCTCATATGGCCTGGACAACCTCACCTACCTTGGACAAGTTTATATGGCAGGTGCATCCTCACATGATCTGTACAACCTCACATAGCAGACATACAGTATTGGGCACCTTCGCCTGATCCACACACCTGCTTTGGACAGGTCTATGTGGCAAGTATGCCCTCTTGGCTGAACTGTAAGCATCACCTAAAATATTTTCACCTAGACAGGTTTCCCCTCTAGACCTAGAGGACTCTGACCATGGCCAGTTCAACTGGCCTTCACAGTCACACTTCTACTAGGTACACCCTCACCGGCCTTCCTGTACAAATTCAGGGTTCAGATATACACCTTCTCACTCCCTCTCATGATCCAGATACTCTTATCTACCTGACTTGTACACCCTCACCTGAAGTGTAATGCCTTTACGTGAGTTGGCTACAGTCACATGACCCAAGCACTTTCACCTGGCCTAAGTGCTCTTATCTGGCCCAGGCACCCATGTCCAGCAGGTGCCTCATCTACCCAGCACCTATTCACTGATCCAAACACCCTTTTCCAGCCAACCAACACATTCCCACCTGGCCTCCTTCTGTGTTTTTTGGAGATGGAGTCTCACTCTGTCACCCAGGCTGGACCACACAGGAGCGATCTCAGCTCACCACAACCTCCGCCTCCCAGGTTCAAGCGATTCTCCTGCCTCAGCCTGCCAAGTAGCTGGGACTACAGGTGTGCACCACCACGCCCAGCTAATTTTTGTATTTTTAGTAGAGATGGTGTTTCACTGTACTGGCCAGGCTGGTCTCAAACTCCTAACCTCGTGATCCACCTGCCTTCGCCTCCCAAAGTGCTGGGATTAGAGGCGTGAGCCACCGCGCCCAGACTCTCCTTCTATTTCTAATATAAGAACAACTCATGGCCAGGCACAGTGGTGCACACCTGAAATCCCAGCCCTTTGGGAGGCCAAAGAGAACAGTTTGCTTGAGCTCAGGAGTTCAAGACCAGCCTGGGCAACAGAACAAAGCCCTGTTTCTACAAAAAATACCAAAATTAGCCAGACATGGTGGCATGCACCTGTGGTCTCAGCTACTCAGGAGGCTGAGGCAGGTGGATCACTCAAGCCTGGGAGGTTGAGGTTGCAGTGAGCTATGATGGCACCATTGCAGTCCAGCCTGGGCGACCGAGTAAGACCCTACAAAACAGACAATTCATACACCTTCACCCAGATACATACACATCTCACCCTGCTAACCTGACCTGCCAGCACCATCCCTCTGCCTGGAGTGGACCCTCTGTGGTCAGGCTGGCCAGGCTGCATGCCCAGAGCTCCAGCCACTGGCCTATAATAATGCATCCCCACAGCCCATCAAGCGGGACTTGATCCTGACGCCGAAGTGTGTGTATGTGATTGGGCGAGAGAAGGTGAAGAAGGGACCCGAGAAGGGCCAGGTGCGTGAAGTCTTGAAGAAGAAGGTGGACATCCAGGCTCTGCGGGGAGTCTCCCTCAGGTGAAGCCAGGTCCCTAACTGCCCCACAGTCACTCTCACCTGTCCCCTAGCTGCCCGCATTCTAGTGACCCCATCTGTTACCCTGAGAATCTCACCTGGTGACATGCCTGTAGCCCTCTCTTGGCCCCGCCTGACATGTTCACCTGCCCCCTATGCTCATGATCCTTACTTGCCAATAGCTTCTGTCCTGCACCTTACCCTATATATACATATATATATATATATATATATATATATTTTTTTTTTTTTTTTTTTTGAGATGGAGTCTTCTTTTTGGCCCAGGCTGGAGTACAGTGGCACGATCTCAGCTCACTGCATCTCCACCTCCACGGTTCAAGCGATTCTCCCTCCTCAGCCTCCTGAGTAGCTGGGAATACAGGCACCCGCCACCACGCCTGGCTAATTTTCTGTATTTTTAGTAGAGATGTGTTAGCCAGGATGGTCTTGATCTCCTGACCTCGTGATAAGCCCGCGTTGGCCTCCCAAAGTGCTGGGATTACAGGCGTGAGCCACACCTTACCCTCTTACTAGACCTCACCTGGCTCTCTTTTGTAACCACCTCTCCCACTCCTTGCCGCTTCCCCGTTTTTTCCCCACCTGGTCACCCCTCACTTGGCCCTTAACTGACCCTTCCCTAAGTCCACCTTCAGCCACCTTCACCTGTCAGTCTCACCTGCCGCTCTCACCTGTCCTTCTCACCAGTGTCCCACCTGACGCTCTCATCCGCCCCTCCCCAGCACACGACAGGACGACTTCTTCATCCTCCAGGAGGACACCGCAGACAGCTTCCTGGAGAGCGTCTTCAAGACCGAGTTCGTCAGCCTTCTGTGCAAGCGCTTCGAGGAGGCAACGCGGAGGCCCCTGCCCCTCACCTTCAGCGACACGTACGGCCTGTCAACCCCAGCACCATCCTGTGGGGGGGGAGGTGCCGCCAACCCCAGCACCATCTCGTGGGGGGGTGGTGCCGCCAACCCCAGCACCATCTCGTGGGGGTGTGGTGCCGCCAACCCCAGCACCATCTCGGGGTGATCTCGGTGTGCTGTACTCCCTCCCGCCCCAGCGCGGGGTGGGGTGGGACAGGGACCCAGGTCAGCGCCCCCAAGCTTTCCCCTCTCCCCATAGACTACAGTTCCGGGTGAAGAAGGAGGGCTGGGGCGGTGGCGGCACCCGCAGCGTCACCTTCTCCCGCGGCTCCGGCGACTTGTCAGTGCTCAAGGTTGGCGGCCGGACCCTCACGGTCAGCGTGGGCGATGGGCTGCCCAAGAGCTCCAGTGAGTCTGCGCGGAACTAGGGCAGAGGGGGCGGGGAAGAGCGGACCAATGAAGGCTTTGGGGGCGGGGAGGGGGTGGGGCCAGCAAGGTTGGTCAAAAGTGAACAAAGACCAGGAAGGGGAGGGTCGAGAAAGGAGGGACAGAGAGAGGGGATGGAGAGATAAGGGAGAGAGGGGAGGGCAGGGAAATGGAGAGGGGAGAGAGCAGAGCGGGGAAGAGTAAGGGAGAGAGGGGAGGAAGACAGTGGAGTGGAGAGGTGGGGAGAGAGAGAGAGGGAAGAGAGCAGAGACAGGGGATGAGGGGAGAGAGAGTGTGGGGCGCAGGGAGAACAGGAGAGAGAAGGGGAGAGGGAGAGGAGAAAGGGGAGGCAGAGACGGGGGAGAGAATGGGAGGGAGGGGGAGAGAGGGGGAAGGGGGAGGAGGAGGAGTGGGGAGAGAGGGGAGAGAATACGGAGAGAAGAGGGAGGGGATGGGGAAGAGAGAGAGGGAGAGAGAACTGAGAGCGGGGAGAAAGAGAGGGGAGGGGGGAGAAGTAGGGAGACAGCGGTGAGAGGAGGAAAAGGGGAAATGGGGGAGAGGAGAGACTTTTAAAGAAAGGCCGCAACCAATGAGTGGCCCAAATGTGGAGGCGGGGCACGGCCATGGAGAAAACCAATGAAAACAGTGGGGCGGGGCCAGCGAGGGTGGACCAGAGTGGGCAGCAGCAAGGAAGAGGCGGGTCTAGAGAGAGAAAATGACAGTTAAAGAGAAGACGTGACCAATGGGGAGGTGAGAAATGTAGAGTGGTGTGGCCAGAACGGCAACTGGGAAAGAGGTAGTGGTGAAGTCGTGTCCTAAAGTGGGCGGGCCCGAAGAGCAAGGCCAGTGAGGGGTGAGGCATTGGGGGCAGGGCCAATTACTGGGCAGAGCTGGGGTACCTCAGAATGGACAAGGCTTGTGGGCAGGGCCAGGAGGCTGGTCTGTCCATTACACAAATCCCTGACACACTTCTTTCAGAGCCTACACGGAAGGGAATGGCCAAGGGAAGATCTCGGAGGTCGACCCCGGCCCCTACCCGGGCAGCCCCTGGGCCCTCCAGAGGTGAGGAGCTGCTCCCTTGCTATCTTCCCTTGTCTCTTGTGGGTCCTATGGCCTAAGTCAGACCTTCAGGAAACGAAATCTAGCAAGCACAGTTGACCACTCACTTCTCTGTCGAGAACTCTCATAGCTCCCCATCTCCCACAGAATAAAGGCTAAGCTTAGTGTGGCATTCAGAGCCCTTCAAAACCCAAACCCAGCTAACCACTGACATCTTCTCTCCTCCCACCCAACACTCCAGCCCTGAAAACTACATCTTTTTTTTTTTTTTTTTGAAAACTACATCTTTTTACTTTTTTTTTGAGGTGGAGTCCCACTGTCTCCCAGGCTGGGGTGCAGTGGTGTGATCTCAGCTCACTACAACCTCTGCCTCCTGGGTTCAAGCAATTCTCCTGCCTCAGTCCCCCAAGTAGCTTGGACTACAGGCACCCACCACCACGCCTGGCAAATTTTTTGCATTTTTAGTAGAGATGGGTTCCACCGTGTTAACCAGGATGGTCTCCATCTCCTGACCTCGTGATTCGCCTGCCTCAGCCTCCCAGAGTGCTGTGATTACAGGTGTGATCCACTCGGCCCGGTCTAAAAATTATTTTCAAATAATCTGGGCCTGGTGGTGTGTGCCTCTAGTCCCAGCTGTCTCAGAGGCTGACAGAAGAGGATATCATAAGCCTAAGAGTTGGAGGCTTCAGTGAGTTATGGTCTTACCACTGCACTCCATCCTGGGCCACAAAGCAAAACCCTGTCTCTCAAAAAATTTTAAAAAGCCGGCTGCAGTGGCTCATGCCTGTAATCCCAGCACTTTGGGAAGCCAAGGCGGATGGATCACCTGAGGTTGGGAGTTTGAGACCAACCTGACCAACATGGTGAAACCCCATCTCTACTAAAGATACAAAATTAGCCGGGTGTGGTGGCACATGCCTGTAATCCCAGCCACTCAGGAGGCTGAATCAGGAGAATCGCTTGAACCAAGGAGGCAGAAGTTGCGGTGAGCTGAGATCACATCATTGTACTCCAGCCTGAGCAACAGAGTGAGAATCTGTCTTTAAATATATAAATAAATAAATAAGGCCAAGTGCAGTGACTCATGCCTGTAAAACCAGCATGTTGGGAGGCTGAAGTGGGAGGATCGCTTGCAGTGAGCCAAGATCACCACTGCCCTCCAGCCTGGTGAACAGAGAGAGACTCCATCTCAAAAAAAAAAAAAAAAAAAAAAAAAAAAAAAAAGAGAACTTTTAGTAGAGATGGGCTCTTGCTATGTTGCCCAGGCCAGGACCCGGCCTGGGCAACATAGTAAGAACCCAACTAAAGACCAGGCACGGTGGCTCACGCCTGTAATCCCAGGACTTTGGGAGGCCGAGGCGGGTGCATCACGAGGTCAGGAGATCGAGACCATCCTGGTCAACATGGTGAAACCCCGTCTCTACTAAAAATACAAAAGTTAGCTGGGCATGGTGGTGCGTGCCTGTAATCCCAGCTACTCAGGAGGCTGAGGCAGGAGAATTGCCTGAACCCAGGAGGCGGAGGTTGCGGTGAGCCGAGATCGCGCCATTGCACTCCAGCCTGGGTAACAAGAGCGAAACTCTGTCTCAAAAAAAAAAAAAAAAAAAAAAAAAATTACAAAACTCAGTGGGCCATAGTGGAGTGTACCAGTAGTCCCAGCACCCCCTGAGGCTAAGGAGGGAGGACAGCTTGAACACAGGAGGTGTAGGTTGCAGTGAGCTACGACTGCACCACTGCACTCCAACCTGGGAGACAGAGTGAGACCATGTCTCAAAATAAATAAATAAAAGTAAAAAATAATTTAAAAAAAATTTTAGAAGCCTCTGTCTAGGCCCTCCTAGCACCAGATCCCTCCCTGTGGCCCAGTCCTTACCACACTAGGTTGAGAGTATGGCAATCTCCTCCCTCAGACTGGGACAATCTCCTCCCTCAGACTGGGACAATCTCCTCCCTCAGACTGGGAACTTGGAGGCTCCTCAAATCCTCCTAGCATCACCCTGATACATGTCTTCATCCTTACTCCTGCCATAGGCATGGATCGCAATGGAGTGCCCCCGTCTGCCAGAGGGGGCCCCCTGCCCCTGGAGATCATGTCTGGAGGGGGCTCCCACCGGCCTCCCCTGGGCCTTCCGTCCACATCCCTGGGGGCCAGCAGACGCCCCCGGGCACGGCCGCCCTCCGAGCACAACACAGAATTCCTCAACGTTCCTGACCAGGGCATGGCCGGGTAGGTAGGGTGGAAGGGCAGCCCCAGGAGACAGGCAGGGGGTAGGGGAGTGTCTGGGGCTATGACTCGAACTTCCTGTGCCCACAGCATGCAGAGGAAGCGCAGTGTGGGGCAACGGCCAGTGCCTGGTGTTGGCCGACCCAAGCCCCAGCCTCGGATACATGGCCCCAGGTGCCGGGCCCTGTACCAATACGTGGGCCAAGACGTGGACGAACTGAGCTTCAACGTGAATGAGGTCATCGAGATCCTCATGGAAGGTGTGTGTTCAGAAGCTGGGGTGAGGGGAGTGGTGAAAACCCTGACATAGCCAGGCAGACCCCTCCCACGGTACACCCTCCCCACAGGAGAACAGAGATAACAGACGGGCGAGGTGGCTCATGCCTGTAATCCCAGCACTTTGGGTGGCCAAGGCAGGAGGATCACTTGAGGACAGGAGTTTGAGACAAGCCTGGGAAACATAGCAAGACCCCATCTCTACAAAAAATATATGCTGCTGATAGACAAAAAAAAGAAAAGAAAGAAAAAAATTTACAAAAAAAAATTTTTTTTTGGTTTTTTTTTTGAGATGGAGTCTCACACTGTTGCCAGGGTGGAGTGCAGTAGCAGGATCTGGGCTCACTGCAACCTCCACCTTCTGGGTTCAGGCTGTTCTCCCGCCTCAGCCTCCCGAGTAGCTGAGACTACAGGCATGTGCCACCACACCTGGCTAATTTTTGTATTTTTAGTGGAGACGAGGTTTCACCATGTTAGTGAGGATGGTCTCAATCTCTTGACCTCATGATCTGCCCACCTCAGCCTCCCAAAGTGCTGGGATTACAGGCGTGAGCCACCGCGCCCGGCCCCAAAAAATTTTTTTAAAGAGTAGAGATGGCTGGATGCAGTGGATCACATCTGTAATTCCAGTACTTTGGGAGGCCTAAGCGGGCATATCTGTTGAGCCCAGGAGACCATCTTGGGGAACATGGCAGAATCTTATCTCTACAAAAACCAAAATTAGCCATGATCTTGGCTCACTGCAACCTCTACCTCCTGGGTTCAAGTGATCCTCCTGCCTTAGCCTCCTGAGTAGCTGGGATTACAGGCACCTGCCAGCATGCCCAGCTAATTTTGTTGTATTTTCAGTAGAGATGGGGTTTCGCCATGTTGGCCAGGCTGGTCTCTCAAGTGATCCACCTGCCTCGGCCTCCCAAAGTGCTGGAATGACAGGCGTAATGTGGGGAAGAGCTGGATGTGGGTAGAAGGAGATAGATGTGGGAAGAACACAGCAAATGCTCCAGAAATTGAAAGAGTGTGTCTCACTGGCTTCGAAAGACCATGCCTCCCTTCCTCCATCCCTTCCTTCCTTCCTTCTTTCCTTCCATCAGCAGATAATTCTCTCTGTTCAGTCCCTGCATTGTGGCAGGTCAAGAACATAGAGATGGGGCTGGGCACAGTGGCTCACACTTGTAATCCCAGCACATTGGGAGGCTGAGGCAGGTGGATTACTTGAGGTCAGGAGTTAAGAGAGTAGCCTGCCCAATATGGCAAAACCACATCTCTACTAAAAATACAAAAAATTAGCTGGGTGTGGGGACAGGCGCCTGTAATCACAGCTACTCAGGGGGGATCACTTGAACCTGGGAGGCAGAGATTGCAGTGAGCCGGGATCGCGCCACTGCACTCCTGCCTGAGGGACAGAGCAAAACTCTATCTCAAAAAAAAAAAAAAAAAAAAAAAAAAGGGCCAGGGCATTGGTTCATGTCTGTAATCCCAAAAGTTTGGGAGGCTAAGGTGGGTGGATCACGAGGTCAGGAGTTCAAGACCAGCCTGGCCAAGATGGTGAAACCCGGTATCTACTAAAAATACAAAAAAATTAGCCAGATGTGGTGGCAGGTGCCTGTAATCCCAGCTACTTGGGAGGCTGAGGCAGAGAATTGCTGGAGCCCAGGAGGCAGAAGTTGCAGTGAGCCAAGATTGCATCACTGCAGTCCAGCCTGGGCAACAGAGTGAGAGTCTGTCTCAAATAATAAAAATAAATTTAAAAAAAAAAAACATGAAGATGGGCCAGGTGTGGTGGCTCACACCTGTAATCCCAGCACTTTGGGAGGCTGAGGCAGGAGGATGGCTTCAGCCCAGGAGTTCAAGACCAGCCTGGGCAACATAGGGAGACCTCATGAACAAGGCAGACAGATCTGGCAAGGGAGCTTTCTCCAGGACTAGCTAGGGGCACCTCAAGCTTTCCTCTCTCCCACAGATTCCTCGGGCTGGTGGAAGGGCCGGCTTCATGGTCAGGAGGGCCTCTTCCCAGGAAACTACGTGGAGAAGATCTGAGCTGGGGGCCTGGGATTCTGCCTTCTCTTTTGCCCGCCTGTCTGCCTGCCTGCCTGCCTGGTGGGGAGCCAGGCCCTGCCAATGAGAGCCTCGTTGACCTGGGCTACCTTGGCCTAAAAGTCCAGTCCTGTGGTCTCCAGCCCTGCCCAGGCCATGGGTCTGCGGGTCCCTGGTGCAGCCCCCCTGTCCCTGGGCTCTGGTCTTCCCCCAACACCACACCCGCTGCCTCTTCTCCATTTCTGCATGTGTCAAATGGGACTAACAGCAGAATCTACCTCCCACCTGCCGTGTGAATAAGAGATGAGTCTCAAGTCCTGGGCTGTTGGCAAAGTGCTGGGCACAGTTGCAGGGAGGGGTCCTTGACAAGTGTGACTGCTCATTTTGTCATCACCAAGGCAATAAACATTTGCCAGGTGAAAGCATGAGTGAACTTACTAAGAGGATGAACTCTTAGTAAGTTACAAGGATGAACTTACAAGGATGATGTTTTCACAACCCTGTGAGGTAGGAGCCATGAAGGATTCCATCTTACAGGTGGAACAATGGAGGCTCAGAGAGGTTCACTGACCCAAGACTGCACAGAGCCATGCCTTGCATTCATATGTGGCTACAAAGCTTGAACTTGTCCCAGTTTCAGCCAGGCGCAGTGACTCACACCTGTAATCCCAGCACTTTGGAAGGCCGAGGTGAGCAGATCACCTAATGTCAGGAGTTCAAGACCAGCCTGGCCAACATGTTGAAACCCTATCTCAACTAAAAATACAAAAATTATCTGAGCGTGGTGGTGGGCACCTGTAACCCTAGCTACTCAGGAGGCTGAGGCAGGCGAATCCCTTGAACCTGGGAGGTGGAGGTTGCAGTGAGCTGAGACTGTGCCTTTGCACTCTAGCCTGGGCAACCAGAGCAAGACTCCTTCTAAAAAAATTTTTTTTAATTAGCTAGTGTCATGGTGCATGCCTGTATTTCCAGATGGCTGCAGTGAGCTATGGTTACAATGACGTACTCTAGCCTCAGCAACAGAGCAAGACACAGTCTTTATTTTTTTCTTTTCTTTTTTTTTTTTTTTTGAGACGGAGTTTCGCTCTTGTTACCCAGGCTGGAGTGCAATGGCGCGATCTCGGCTCACCGCAACCTCCGCCTCCTGGGTTCAGGCAATTCTCCTGCCCCAGCCTCCTGAGTAGCTGGGATTACAGGCACGCGCCACCATGCCCAGCTAATGTTTTGTATTTTTAGTAGAGACGGGGTTTCACCATGTTGACCAGGATGGTCTCGATCTCCTGACCTCGTGATCCACCCGCCTCGGCCTCCCAAAGTGCTGGGATTACAGGCTTGAGCCACCGCGCCCGGCCTTTTTTTTTTTTTTTTTTAATGGGATCTCTCTGTATTCCTCAGACTGGAGTGAAGTGGCACGATCTCGGCTCACTGCAAGCTCTGCCTCCCAGGTTCAAGCAATTCTCTGCCTCAGCCTCCCCAGTAGCTGGGATTACAGGCACCCACCAACATAACCGGCTAATTTTTGTGTTTTTAGTAGAGATGGAGTTTCACCATCTTGGCAAGGCTAGTCTTGAACTCCTGACCTCGTGATCCACCTGCCTCAGCCTCCCAAAGTGCTGGGATTACAGGCCTCAGCCACTGTGCCTGGCTGAGACCCTGTCTTTCTAATAATGATAATTATTATTATAATTCTAACTTTCTAATATGGACACCCACTCCATGCTCAGCCCCTCAAAGAGAAGCCAGTCCAGGAGAGATGGGGCAGACTGGTGAGGTCAGGACTGGGCCACAGAAAAGAGGGGAACTCAGAGGTGGAATGGGTATTGCAGTAGGAGCCAAGAAGGTGGGAGAGGGTCAGTCTTAGCAGATTTTGATGGCAAGCACTGCACAGAGGGATCTAAGCTGTGATGGGGGAACTCCAGGCACAGAATACCTACCCAACTGGAGAACAGGGCATCGGGAATTCCCAGGAGAGCAGTAATCAAAACAAGACTCTCAGCCGAGTGCTGTGGCTCACGCCTGTAATCTCAGGGCTTTGGGAGGTTGATATACGCAGATCACTTGAAGTAAGGAGTTCAAGTCCAGCCTGGCTAACATGGTGAAACCCCATCTCTACTAAAAATACAAACATTAGCTGGGCGTGATGTGCACGCCTATAGGCCTAGCTACTCTGGAGGCTGAGGCAGGAGAATTGCTTGAGCTGGGGAGGTGGGGGTTGCAGTGAGTCAAGATTGTGCCACTGCACTCCAACCTGGGTGATAGAACAAGACTCTGACTCACACACATACACACATACACACAGAGAGCATGACTGGCCAGCAGAGCCTTCTGCAGAATCTATTCTCCCTTCTGTGACTGTCTTGGGAAGCTGAGCATGGCTGGAAAGAATTCCCAAGGCTGCAGCCGGGTCTCAAGGACCCTTTTATTGCTCAATGATTACACAAAAACATTTAACAATCTCTCAAATGGCCCTGGTGCTTCCCATCTCTCATTTTCCTTTTCTTTCTTTGAAGATGGGGTCTCACTGTGTTGGGGCTGGTCTCGACCACCTGGGCACCTGCGATACTCCAACTTCGGCCTTCCCCCTGGTAGCTGAGAATACAGGCACGCACCACTGCACCCCAGAATCTGATTCTTTTTTTTTTTTTGAGACGGAGTTTCGCTCTTGTTACCCAGGCTGGAGTGCAATGGCGCGATCTCGGCTCACCGCAACCTCCGCCTCCTGGGTTCAGGCAATTCTCCTGCCTCAGCCTCCTGAGTAGCTGGGATTACAGGCACGCGCCACCATGCCCAGCTAATTTTTTGTATTTTTAGTAGAGACGGGGTTTCACCATGTTGACCAGGATGGTCTCGATCTCTTGACCTCATGATCCACCCGCCTCGGCCTCCCAAAGTGCTGGGATTACAGGCTTGAGCCACCGCGCCCGGCCAGAATCTGATTCTTGAAGCTGTTGTTTTGCGACAGGGTTCCACTCTGTTGCCCCAGACTGGAATGCAGCGATACGATGATAGCTCACTGAAGCCTTGGATTCGTGGACTCAAATCATCATCCTGCGTCAGCCTCCCAAAGTGCTGGGATTACAGTGTGAGCCACTGTGCATGCCCCTGTGGACCATTATCTTAAAGGTTTAGCATATGCTGACTGATATCATCTCCTATCTAGGTACAGGCATCTTCAGACTACAGACCTCAGTCGTGTTTGCCCCGCCTGCTGCTCACCCCTACATCCTGTTGACTCTTTTACATTTCTTAAGTCTAGTCCCTCTTCTCCCTTCCTTCCTTGGGTCCCTGTTCCTTCTGCCACCTCACCCCATTCTTCCCCTACATTGCACTAGCCTCCCTTGCACACACACACAAAGACACACACCTCCTCACCCTGCATCAAAATGATCTTTGTTTTTTAAAGCAAATGAGTTTTTTTTTTTTTTTTTTTTGGTGTTGGTGGTTTTGTTCTGAGACAGAGTTTTGCTCCTGTTGCCCAGGCTGGAGTGCAATGGCAGTATCTCAGCTCACCGCAACCTCTGCCTCCCAGTTTCAAGCTATTCTCCTGCCTCAGCCTCCCGAGTAGCTGGGATTACAGGCATGTGCCACCACGCCCGGCTAATTTTTGTATTTTTAGTAGAGACGGAGTTTCACCATGTTGGTCAGGCTGGTCTAGAACTTCTGACCTTGTGATCCACCTGCCTCGGCCTCCCAAAGTGCTGTGATTACAGGCGTGAACCACCGTGCCCAGCCTACAACATTTCTTAACTCTAGTCCCTCCTTTCCCTTCCTTCCTTGGGTCCCTGTCCCTTCTGCCACTTCACCATATCCTTCCCCTACATTGCACTAGCCTCCCCTGCACACACACATCCCTCCTCACCCTGCATCAAAATGATCTTTGTTTTTTAAAGCAAATGAGTTTTTAACTGAATAATAATTAAAAGAGCCGGGTGCTGTGGCTCACGCCTGTAATCCCAGCACTTTGGGAGGCCGAGGCGGGTGGATCACGAGGTCAAGAGATCGAGACCATCCTGGTCAACATGGTGAAACCCCGTCTCTACTAAAAATACAAAAAATTAGCTGGGCATGGTGGTGCGTGCCTATAATCCCAGCTACTCAGGAGGCTGAGGCAGGAGAATTGCCTGAACCCAGGAGGCGGAGGTTGCGGTGAGCCGAGATCGCGCCATTGCACTCCAGCCTGGGTAACAAGAGCGAAACTCTGTCTCAAAAAAAAAAAATAATAATAATAATTAAAAGAAAAAAATGTTAATTTATTTTTATTTTGTTTTGTTTTGTTTTGAGACACGGTCTTGCTCTGTAGCCCAGGATAGAGTGCAGCGGCATGAACATAGCTCACTGCAGCCTCTAAATCCTGGTCTCAAGTGATCCTCCCACCTGATGCTCCCAGGTAGCTGGGACTACAGGCACATGCCAACATGCCCAGCTAATCTTTTTAATTTTTGTAAAGATGGAGTCCTGCTGTGTTGTCCAGGCTGGTCTCAAACCCCTGGGCTCCAGTGATCCTCCTGCCTTAGCCTCCCAAAGTGCTAGGATTATAGACTTGAAACGCCACACCTGGACCAAAAAAAAAAAAAAAATTTTAATTCAAAAAACACAAAAGTGAAAAGTCAGTCTCTCTCCCGCTCAAACATCCCTGTTCCTCTCCCTAGTTTTTAAATATCTCCTTCTAAAGGTATTATCTACATAGAAAAGCCCATAGGAGGGCAGATACAGTAGCTCACACCTGAAATCCCAACACTTTGGCGGCTGAGGCGGGTAGATCACTTGAGCCCAGGAGTTCTAGACCATCCTGGGCAATGTGACAAAACCCCATCTCTACAAAAAATACAAAAATTAGCTTGGTGTGGTGGCTACTAGGGGTGCTGAGGCAGGAGGATGACTTGAGCCCAGGGAGGTAGAGGCTGCAGTGAGCTGTGATCACCAGACCACTGCACTCCAGCCTGAGCAACAGACTGTGACTGTGTCTCAAAAAAACAAAAACCCTGATGCAGTGACTCATGCCTGTAATCCCAGTACTTTGGAAGCACAAGGCAGGTGGATCACTGAGGCCAGGAGTTCAAGACCAGCCTAGCCAACATGGCAAAAGCCCATCTCTACCAAAAATACAAAACAATTAGCCAAGCATGGTGGTGCATGTCTGTAGTCCCAGCTACTCCAGAGTAGAATTGCTTGAACCCAGGAGGCGGAGGATGCAATGATCCAAGATCATGCCACTGCACTGCAGCCTGGGGGACAGAAGTGAGACTCTGTTTCAAAAACAAAACAAAAGTGCATAGGTACAACTTGCTTTACAGATGGAAATACATTGCACATAAGACCTACAGTTGCCTAGCACTCAACAAACACCTCTTGAATGCTGCATAATGTATTAGAGAGATCTAAGATGGCCAGGCGAGGTGCTTATGCCTGTAATCCCTGCACTTTGGGAGGGTGAGGCAGGCGGATCAAGAGATAAGGGGTTCGAGACCAGCCTGGCCAACATAGTGAAACCCCGTCTCTACTAAAAATACAAAAATTAGCCGGGTGTAGTAGCAGGTACCTGTAGTCCCAGCTACTCGAGAGGCTGAGGCAGGAGAATCGCTTGAACCCAGGAGGCAGAGGTTGTGGTCAGCCGAGATCATGCCACTGCACTCCAGCCTGGGCAACAGAGCGAGACTCCATCTATAAAAAGACAGAGAGGAGAGAGAGAGAGAGAGAGAGAGAGAGAGAGAGATCTAAGATCTGCTTTATTCTTACCACCCTCTCAACAGCCCATCCTCCTCCAAGTGACTACCAGGAATCAGATGATACGCCTCCCCCTGCTAAAAATTTGTCAGTGGTTACAACAGAAACCACACTTCTCTCTCTGCACCACCCCAATGGCCCTGCATGACCTGCCCTGCACCATATTCACTTTCTGACCTCCACACCCCGCCTCCACTCTGCTCCACTGGTGCCCTGGTCTCGCTGCTGTTTGACCAAAATAAGCCCATTCCACCCCACGCCAGGACATCTGCACCGGCTATCCGGTAGAGCGCTCTGCTCCTTGGGCTCTCCACCAGCTCACTCTTGGATCATCAGGCGACAGCTCCGAGGTCACCTCCTCAGAGTGGCTTCCCTGACCCATCACTACAACATTGTTTCCTTCATTGCACTGAATAGGACCAAAGACTGCTTTTGCATGTGTTGATTTACTATTTCCCCATTTTTATTTATTTTTATTTAACTTTTAGAGATGGGGTCTCAATCTTTCGACCAGACAGGAGTGCAGTGGTGCCTTCATGGCTCACTGCAGCCTCGGCCTCTCTGGCTCAAGCGATGCTGTTTCCCCATTTTAAGATGTGAGTGTAAGGCGAGGCGAGGTGGCTCATGCCTGCAATCCTAACACTTTGTAAGGACGAGGCGGGAGGATCGCTTGAGCCCAGGAGTTTGAGACTGGCCTGGGCAACACAGAGAGACCCTGTCTCTAAAAAACATTTGGCCGGGCGTGGTGGCTCAAGCCTATAATCCCAACACTTTGGGAGGCCGAGGCGGGCGGATGGTCAGGAGATCAAGACCATCCTGGTCAACATGATGAAACCCCGTCTCTACTAAAATACAAAAAAAGTAGCCGGGTGTGGTGGCGCACGCCTCTAGTCCCAGCTACTTGGGAGGCTGAGGCAGGGGAATTGCTTGAACCCGGGAGGCGAAGGTTGCATCACAGTGGAGCCAAGATCGCGCCACTGCGCTGCAGCCTGGAGACACAGCAAGACACCGTCTAAAAAGAAAAAAAAAAAAATTTAAAGTAGCTAGGCACGGTGGCGCACGCCAGTAATCCCAGCTACTCCGGAGGCTGAGATGGAAGGATCTGAGCCCAGGAGATCAAGCCTGTAAGCGAGCTGTGATCACACTCCTGCGCTCGAGACTGGGCGACAGAGCAAGACCCTGTCTCAATACTATAAAAAATACAGAAGGAGAACTGCTGTTTATCGACTGTCCAAGGATGGTGTTGGGACAGGACTAGAGGAGATGAAGGTGCCCATTTTAAAGACTAGGACAGCGAGATCATCCCGAATCTCTGTGCACGGACTCTGCAGAAGTGCGCTCTTATTGCTCTGGGCTAGCAAGGCTGCACCAGCGTTCAAGCTGCGCTCTACGACTACTCAGACCTCAGACCCCGCCCCGTCTCCAGCGCCCAGCGCAGGCCCCGCCCCCAATCTCGCGAGAGCTGAGAGGCGGAAAATGGCGCTGATGTGAGCGCAAGCTCGCCTTGCCCAGAGGGTGGCCGCTGCCTAAGCTGGAGCTGCTGGAGCCGCAGGAACAAGAGGCCGAGCTGTATCGAAGATGGTGAGCGCGGCGCCGGGGTCGCGGGCACGGCAGAGAGGCGGGAACTGGCGGGGAGCAGCCCTGTCGCACATAAACCTCCGGCCGACCCCGCCCCCACATCCGGGCACCCGTCCGCCGCTGGCTGTCAATCGGAGGGCGTCCCCGAGCCCGGCCTAGAGTGGACCACGCCCACTAGGCTAGGTCTCCACCCCTGAACTTCGTACATCCGGGCCCCCTGCACCTCCAAGATTGTCCACACTGCTCGAGGCCGGCCGGTGTTTCTTGATCCTCAAACAGTCCTTGTCTGTCTCCTTCTAGCATCTTCCCAGTCGCGCCCTGCCCATAGCCCCGCCTCCGTATCGTTGGCCCCGCCCACTCTAGGCCACGCCCCTATCGCATACTGGGGCTCCCACTTATCCTAGTTTAGGAGAGGAGGTGCTTCTCCCATGTGCATAAGGAGCTCAGTCCGGGCCAGTACAGTGACTCATGCCTGTAATTCCAGTACTTTGGGAGGCTGAGGCAAGTGTATCACTTGAGACCAAGGGTTCAAGACCAGCGAGGCAAATATGGCGAGATCCCATCTTTATAAAAAGGAACGTAGTCCACCCTTACTTAACCCCCTGTCCTCTTCTGCTGGTGATTCCTTAGGATGGGGGCAACTGGGTGGACCCAGATCCCAGAAGGGTTCTCTCTCCTTTCCACCAGGAGGAGAAACCTTCAGGGCCCAGCCCGGACATGCCGGCTACTGCAGAGCCCAGCTCCAGTGAGACCGACAAGGAGGTGTTGTCCCCGGTTGTGCCAGCTGCAGCCACCTCCTCCTCCATGGCGGAGGAGCCAGGCCCTGAGCAGGCAACCACACCACTAATGTGGGAACGTGGAGGGCCTGGAGGGACTCAGCAGGGCTCCTCCCCAGCCCCAGACAGCTGCCAGCCTGGGCCAGGACCCAGCCCGGGCCTGACGAGCATAGTCTCCGGGACCAGCGAGGACCTGCGGCCTCCCAGACGACGCCCACCTTCAGGTGATCTGTGATGGGGCCTTCTGGGGAGTCACAGGCCCTGGAACAATAGAAGGGTTAGAGAATCTCTAACCCCGGGGGCCTTTATAGAGGGATGCCACTCATTTTACTGAGCAGCCAGTGGATGCCAGGCTGTGGCTTCAGTGTTGAGCCCGGCCAATCCAGCCCCTGCACTGTGGCAGATCAGTCTCTTCTGGGAGGCAGAGAGTAAAGGCCCTAGCATCATATTTGCTTCTCTGGGGCAGAGCCCTGGGGTCAGGGACAGCATTAGTGAGGAAGGGACCACTGACTCCTGTTCTGTGCGTCCTGCAGGGAAGCAAATCCCCTGCTCCAGCCCTGGCTGCTGCCTCAGTTTCCCCAGCATTCGTGACCTGGCACAGCATCTGCGAACCCACTGCCCGCCCACACAGTCCCTGGAAGGTAGGGCCAGGGCCGGTCATGGGGAGGCAGGTTAGGGTGGGAAACAGGCGGAGCCCTTTGGAGCCAGCCTTGGCCACCTCTCTCCACTCCTCTCTCCTCTCTCCACTCCTCTGTCCTTCATCCCTACCAGGCAAGCTCTTCCGCTGCTCGGCCCTGAGCTGCACCGAGACCTTCCCCAGCATGCAGGAGCTGGTGACTCACAGCAAACTGCATTACAAGCCCAATCGCTACTTCAAGTGAGACCCTGACCTCTTGAGCTCCGCCCTGCCCTAGCCTCACCCTAGGTGTGGGCTCCAGGCCTGTCTCCTTTCCTGGTCAGGATGTTGGAGGGCGGGACTTGATGTGGGCGAGGCTTTGGGCAAGTCCCGCCCTCTCCATGGATGGGCGGGGCATATGTGGGCGTGGCTCCACCCAGCCCGACTTTGTTTCCCAAGTGGAAAACCGGCCACCTAACTTAATATTGAGACTTCTTTCTGGGTTTCCCCAGGGTTCCCACCCGAAGTGGTCAGGAAGGGTCGCTGCCACAGTTTTCCGGGAGCTGGGAGGCAACTGGGGCCCAGGCTCCGTTCCCACGCTCGCAGGGCGGGTGGCATGGCACAGGCCCCTCTCCCTGGTGGTCCTGGAGGCTCAGCCCGGCCCTCTGCCCGCCCCCAGGTGTGAGAACTGCCTCCTGCGCTTCCGTACGCACCGCTCGCTCTTCAAGCACCTGCATGTTTGCGCAGAGCATGCGCAGAGTCCAGCCCCGCCGCCACCCCCGGCCTTGGACCGGGAGCCCCCCGCGCCCGAGCGGCCCCCGGAGGCCGACCCCGCGTCAGCGCCCGGCCTGCCGTTCCCGCTGCTCGAGCCTTTCACGACCCCTGCCCCTGCTCCCTCCGGCCCCTTCCTGCCCTACTTGAACCCTGCGCCCTTTGGCCTAAGTCCCCCGCGCCTGCGGCCCTTCCTGGCCGCCGCGCCCGGGCCGCCGGCTTCTAGCGCCGCCGTCTGGAAAAAGAGCCAAGGTGAGTGTGGGGCGGGGCCTCCAGGAGGGCGGGCTGGGCTCGCCCTGACTCTGAACTTGACCCTCCCCTTTACCGCAGGTGCTGGCAGCAGCCCTCGAAGACCCCAGGGCGGCTCCGACGCGCCCTCAGGTGCGTGCAGGTGACCACCAGGGAGGGGTGGAAGGGCTTTCTTTCCTGCGCCCTGCGGGGTGAGGTGGATGCGGGGAGGCAGCAGTGCCCATCCCCTTCCCAGGGAGACAGAAATGCCACCGTCCCGAAATACAGGATTTTTGCCTTAAATATGACTGGCACCTGCGCCTTTATCTGCGCCGGCGTTCCCGTGTAAACCTCGCGCCCCGTTCACCGTTCGCCTCGAAGCGGGCTTCTCCCCGGCGGTGGATCCGGGGATGGGAGTAGGGGACGCGGAGAAGCCAAGTAGGGTTTCCCTAACTCTAGGGGCAGACAGACTCCGGAGAAACGGATCTAGGCGCCTGGAAGCTGATGGGGGCGGGGAAAGGTCCCACCCACCCTTGCCCGTGTCCTCCATCCTTGGCGTACGGGTCCTCTGGGCTGGGGACTGACGGGGTCCCACCTGCCTGCAGGGCACGCGGCCCCGAGCCGCATCGTGTGGGAGCACACGCGCGGCCGCTACTCGTGCATGCAGTGCGCCTTCTCCACGGCCTCGCGGCCCGCCATGACCCTGCACCTGGAGGACCACCGCCCCGGCACCCCCGCGGCCGCCGCGCCCGGGCCGCCACGCCCCGACGCCCCGGCGGGTAAGGCCGAGGAATGCTTGGGTGGAGAGGGGGGCAGGGGCCCAAGGCGCTGAGGCTCAGCCTCCCAACTCCTCTGCCCACCCAGATCCGGCCCCGCTTGCACCCAGGGTGTCGCCGTTGCTGTCAGAGGGGGAGCTTCCAGTGTTCTCGCAGCTCTGAATCCCAACACTTTGGGGTTGGGCCATGGGGTGTGGGTAGTTTTGTCGTTTGGAGGGGGCTACAAAGAAGGGGGTTAGGGGTGGACAATAAAGAAGGCACCATGAGCCAGCCTGTGCTGTGTCCCCGTCCCTTGCCCCTCCGAAACGCAGTGGGCTGCAGCCCAGCAGTCATGGAGAGATCATGTTTCATGAGGACCACCTGGACCCGCAGGTCCAAGCCTCACAACCCACCTGTATCCTATCTCCCAATCACCCCAATACTGGGGCCCAGGTCCCCACTTCTAGCTGTAGTTGAGGTCTCCAGGATCCACTGTCCTGTTCTCCCTTGTCCAGAAACCAAATGGGATGGTACTCTCCAGTTTAAAGAAGTCCCGGCTGGGCGCAGTGGCTCACACCTGTAATCCCAGCACTTTGGGAGGCGGAGGCAGGTGGATCGTGAGGTCAGGAATTTGAGACCAGCCTGACTAACATGGTGAAACCCCATCTCCACTAAATACAAAGAATTAGCCAGGCGTGGTGGCTGGCACCTGTTACCCCAGCTCAGGTGAGCCACCCACCTCGGACTCCCAAAGTGCTGGGATTACAGGCATGAGCCACCGCACCTGGCTTCCTTGGACTTTCCATCCTCCAACGTGTCCACCTCAGGCTCTGAGTCGAAGCCATCCAGGTACAGAAGCCCAGGGCCACCTGCCCCACACCTTCTTAGTGCCATGTCACCTCAAAGATGGACAGCTCTGGGCTCCAGAGGCCCTTCAGCTACTTCAAGGGACAGAAGGGGATCCTCAGGCCCCTAGAACCAATCTGTCTGCCCCAATGCCCACAGCCTCACCAGGGGCCCGAAGACTGCCCTGTCCTTGATGGGGCTGTGATGTGACAGGGCTGCAGCCTCAGCTCACATGGCATGGGTTGGGTGTCCACCCTCCCAGCACCCCTGGGCCCCAGCTGAGGTGGTTGTCACTCAGGATGGGGCTGGACACGCCATTGGGAGGCCCCAGTGCTCCAAGGCCCCCTAAGCTCCCCCTTCTCAGTCAGAAGCCTTGAAACCACAACTGTGGGACCCTGGAGAAGACTCGACCCCCTCTGCCTCCCAATTCCCTCATCATTAAAAGTGTCGTGATGACGGGTGAGCCCTTTGGAGTGGATAGGAGGATGAAAAGCTGGCCTTGAGGAGAGGAAGGGGCTTGGGAAATGTCTGCTGGGTACTTCATATTCCTCTGGCCACCGAGCCCATGGCTGCCTGGGACCCTCTCTACCTGGGGAGGAGGGTAGGACAGGGTCAAGGGGCCCTTTTTTTTTTTTTAAATTTTATTTTAATAGATCAAATCTCACTCGGTCGCCCAGGCAGGACTCACTACAACCTCCATCTCCCTGGTTCAAGCGATTATCCTCCCTCAGCCTCCCAAGTAGCTGGGGCTACAGGCACCCACCACCACACCTGGCTAATTTTTGTAAATTTAGTAGAGATGGGGTTTCACCATGTTGGTCAGGCTGGTCTCGAACTCCTGACCTTGTGATTCACCCACCTCGGCCTCCCAAAATTCTAGGATTACAGGCATGAGCCACCATGCCTGACCCAAGGGGCCCATTTTACAGGTGGAGAAAATGAGGCTAGGAGGTCCCTAGCCAGCCCCAGTTCCAAGTCCGAGGCGCTGATTCTGCACCATCTTGGGAGCTGGGCACAGTTACCATGGGATGAAAAAACCCTGGCAGCAGGTCCAGAGGACAATCCCCTGTTCCCATGCTCTGAAGTTCCCTAGATCTGGCTGTAGTCCAAGCCCCCCCCTCCATCTCCAGGGACAGCTCTGTGTTCTCTGTCCCCCAGGCCCGTAACCCCTCTCAGGGGCCTGGGGGTCCCCAGGAGTATTCATTCCCCATCAATTTCCTCATTTGGCTACCCCCAGATCTAGGCCATGCTACTTTCCAGTCTGTCACCATCTGTCCAGAGAGACCCAGTGTCAACAAGCACCTCGGTCCAGGGACCTCTCCTCCACGCCATCACCCACGGTGATGGGACAGCCCTTCCTGTGTGTACAGCGGGTCCACGGCCACCACATTGCCCTCTGGGGTAAACTGACTCTGCCCCAAGGCCTGGGGAACTGGGTCACCACCTGCCATCTGCCGTTCACCCTGTCCACTCCCAAAACTATCTCCTACCCTCAAGCGGGCCCCCAACCCCTATGCACTGGAGGCCAGTCCTCTTGGGCCCCGGCTCCGCCCAGCAGGGGGCGCCCAGGACAGCCGGGAGCGCAGCGCGGGTCACGGTCCGGTTGGCAGGAAGCCGCCAGCTGGCGCCAAACAGCTCTGAGGCCGGCCAGATCCCGGTGCACCGCCCGGCATTTGTCCAGCCCCAGCTGTCACCTGCAGGTGCCGGTCCACTCACCTTCACCGCGGACCGGGAGCGGGAAGGTGGAGCGCTCCCCGCGGCCCTGGGATCTGCCGCCCACGTGCTCCCATCCCCACCTTGCGCACCCGTGGTCCCATTCCCACCCCGCAAAGTCCCCGAGCCGCGCCCTAACGAACTCCCACTCCCCCTGGTCCGCGCCGGCTTCTCCGGGCGTCGGTCCCTGTCTGCAGCCGCGCCGCGAGGACCCCTGCCAGGAGCCCCCACGGAGGCGCCAAATACACAAACGAGAATGGGGGGAACTCGTACCATAACTACCGCGCCGGGAGCTGCGCGACACCCCCATAGCACCCCGCGGGGTCTTGGTGCAAACGCCCTGGCTGGACCCTCGTAGCTACCAGAGTGCATGGGTAGTGACCGGCGCGGGCACCTGGGGACTCATCAGCTGTCATCCAATCCTTCAATTACCTTGACTAAGCTCCTACTGTATACTCATGGCCAATAATTGCTTTTCTTTTCTTTTTATTATTTATTTTATTTTTAAAATTTTATTTATTTGTTTATTTAAGATGATGTTTCACCATATTGGTCAGGCTGATCTCGAACTCCTGACCTCAGGTGATCCACCCACCTCAGCCTCCCAAAGTGCTGGGATTACAGGCGTGAGCCACCGTGCCCGGCTATTTTTTTTTTTTTTTTTTTTATTTGGTTTCTCGGTCACTCGGGCGGGCGTGCGATGGTGCAATCTCCACTTACAGCAACCTCCGCCTCTCGGGTTCAAGCGGTTCTCCTGCCTCCCCTTCTCAAGTAGCTGGGATTACAGGCGCACACCATCATGCCCAGCTAATTTTTGTATTTTGAGTAGAGATGAGGTTTCACCATGTTGGCCAGGCTGGTCTCGAACTCGTGACCTCAAGTGATCCGCCCACCTTGGCCTCCCAAAGTGCTGGGATTACAGGCATGAACCACCGCGTTCCACCTGGCTGACCTTTCTTGGATTTATTTAACTAAATGAGAAGGATCCAGATGGAGCTGGGAGGGAGACTCATTTGTTTTAAGGACTTTGCTCTTCCACAGGGCCCTTCCTGCATCTGCTCAGCTGCAGGGGATACACAACACAATGAGAAGTAGCTCTGCCCATTTGTTTTCAAGCCTCCTTTAAGAGCACAGGCATCAAGATTCTGCCAAGATGGCACCATTGCACTCCATCCTGGTGACAGAGCGAGACTCCATCTCTAAAAAAAAAAAAAATGAAAGAAAAAGAAAATGACCAGGCTGGGTGACCGAGTGCAGTGGCTCATCTCTGTAATTCCAGCACTTTGGGAGGCCAAGGCTGGTGGATCACCTGAGGTCAGGAGTTCAAGACCAACCTGGCCAACATGGTGAAACCTCATCTCTACTAAAAATACAAAAATTAGCTGGGCATGGTGGCAGGTGCCTGTAATCCCAGCTACTCAAGAGGTTGAGGCAGAAGAATCGTTTGAACCCAGGAGGTGGAGGTTGCAGTGAGCCAAGATTGCACCACTGCACTCCAGCCTGGGTGACGGAGCAAGACTCTATCAAAAAAAGAAGAGAGAGAGGAGAAAAGGGAGGGAGAGGAGAGGGGAGGAGGAGAAGAGAAGGAAAGGAAAAAAGAAATAAGGAAAGAAAGCAAGTTCAACCAGTTCATTTCCAAGTCTTTTTTTTTTTTTTTTTTTAAGAGAAAGGGTCTCATTCTGTTGTCCAAGCTGGAGGGCAGTGTCACAATCATACACTCACTGCAGCGTCTAACTCCCAGTCTCAATTGATCCTACTACCTCAGCCTCCCTAGTAGCTGGGACTACAGGCACACACCACCCTGCCCAGCTCATTTTTTGTATTTCTCTGTGTGTGTGTGTGTGTGGCAGAAATAGAAGCTCACTATGTTGCCCAGGCTGGTCTGGAACTCCTGGGCTCAAGCGATCGCCTGTCCTGGCCTCCCAAAATGCAAGGATTACAGTTGTGAGCCACCTTACCCAGCCTTCTCTTCATTCTTGTTCCTCCAAGTGTGGTCCACATAAGGGCAGCATTGGCATCACCTGAGACCTGACTCATCACTTGGGTCAGAACCTGCACGTTAACAGCGACTCAGAGCGACTCAGGGGAACCGAGGCTTCTCACCTTAGCTGTGTATGAGAATCACCAGCCTTTTTTTTTTTGAGATGGAGTCTGTCTCAGTCACCAGATCAGAGTGCAGTGGCACAATCTCGGATTACTGCAACCTCTGCCTCCCGGGTTCAGCTGATCCTCCTGCCTCAGCCTCCCGAGTAGCTGGGATTACAGGCACCCACCATCACGCCTGGCTAAATTCTGCATTTTTAGAAACGGGGTTTCACCTTGTTGGCCAGGTTGGTCTCAACCTTCTGGACTCAAGGGATCTGCCCACCTCCACCTCCCAAAGTATTGGGATGACAGGCGTGAGCCACTGTACCCGGCCTTCAATTTCTTTTCTGATTCTTCCTTACCTCCAAAACTTCTAGGGTTCGGCTACATTCACTCCTGCGCAGTCGACAGACACCCACTGGGACAACTCCCAAATTCATCATTCCGGTCCAAACCCTAGGGTCCAGTGCCTTCCTGGCCTCTACCACAAGGGGGCGACACACAACTCCCACTTTCATTCCAGTCCAAATCCCAGGGTCCAGTGCCTTCCTGGGCCTCTACCACCAGGAGCACAACTCCCAAATTGACAGAATGTGTGTGATTTGGGGGATGCTGTGCCTGATTTGGGGGATGTAGATCATTGATGTTACCAGCCATCATCACACCATCTCGGTGTGGGGTAACCTCAGAGGGAAACTGAGGCTTGAGAAGGACAGTGGCTTCCCTAAGGACACTTGACTAAAGACACAGGTATTGTTTCCAAGGGTGTGGTATTGGAACCTGGGTCCATTCAACAGCAAAGAACAGGTTCTTGGCTGGGCATGGTGGCTCATGCCTGTAATCCTAGCATTTTGGGAGGCTGACATGGGCGGATCACTTGAGGTCGGGAATTCGAGACCAGCCTGGCCAATATGGTGAAAGCCCATCTCTACTAAAAGTACAAAATGTTAGCTAGGCGTGTTGGTGCATGCCTCTAATCCCAGCTACTTGGTAGGCTGAGGCGTGAGAATCGCTTAATCCTGGGGGGCAGAGGTTTCAGTGAGCCAAGATTGCACCACTGCACTCCAGCCTGGGCAAATAGAGTGAGACTCAGAAGGAAAAAAAAAAAAGGCTCTTGCATGTGTGTACACACACAGGAGGCTGGGCTGGTGCTGAGAAGGATTTTTTTGTTTTGGTTTTTGAGACAAGGACTCACTCTGTCCCCCAGGCTGGAGTGTAGTGGCACGGTCTTGGCTCACTGCAGCCTTGACCTCCTGGGCTCAAGTGACCCTCCTGTCTCAGCCTCCCACGTAGCTGAGATTATAGGCACATGCCACCATGCCTGGCTAACTTTTAAGTATTTCATAGTCACAGGGTCTTGCTATGTTGCCCAGGCTGGTCTGTAACTCCTGGGCTCAGGCAATCTTCCTGCCTCAGCCTCCCACAGTGCTGGTATTAAGGCATGAGCCATGATGCCTGTTCAACATTTTGGAAGCTCACTTCGCTGAAGGTCATCCTGGTGGTGGCGTTAAAATCTGTGGATGGGCCGGGCGTGGTGGCTCAAGCCAGTAATCCCAGCACTTTGGGAGGCCGAGGCAGGTGGATCACGAGGTCAAGAGATCGAGACCATCCTGGTCAACATGGTGAAACCCCGTCTCTATTAAAAATACAAAACATTAGCTGGGCATGGTGGCACGTGCCTGTAATCCCAGCTACTCAGGAGGCTGAGGCAGGAGAATTGCCTGAACCCAGGAGGCGGAGGTTGTGGTGAGCGAAATCGCGCCATTGCACTCCAACCTGCGAAACAAGAGTGAAACTCCGTCTCTCAAAAAAAAAAAAAAAAAAAAATCTGTGGGTGGGACTCTCATACTTGTGTACAGGTGAGAAGGCATTCCTGGGCCTTCTTGAACTGCTGACCTTAGAACTTTCTTTTCTTCTTTCCTTTTTTTTTTCAGACCAAGTCTTACTCTGTTGCCCAGGCTGGAGTGCAGTGATGTGATGTCGGCTCACTGCAACCTCTGCCTCCTGGATTCAAGTGATTCTCCTGCCTCAGCCTCCTGAGTAGCTGGGATTACAGGTGCTCATCACCACACCGAGTTAATTTTTTGTATTTTTAGTAGAGATGGGGTTTCGCCATGTCAGCCAGGCTGATCTTGAACTCCCAACCTCAGATGATCCTCCCACCTCGGCCTCCCAAAGTGTTAGTATTACAGGCGTGAGCCACCACACCCAACTGCCAGTTCTGTCTTTCGAAAAAATTGTTCAGGCGATTCCAGCATGTGCTCAAACTGAAAACCAGGGCTCTCTACTCTCTTAGCAAGAGTTTTGTCCCTTTGTCTACTGTGACCGAGATCACCCATCTCCTGTGGGCTGAGCCCTGTGGTCATGGCTTGCCCTTATCTGGCCAGGCCGCCGTACCACGACCTGCTGCGTTGACCCTCTCATGGCCTCTGTGTCTGTCTCCTGGTTCCTCTTCTCTCTGCTACTTCTAATGTAACCTCGGGGAATCTGGGGTATCTTCATGTCCTCAGACACCCTCAGTCCTTCAAGACTACAAGGCCTTTTTTTTTTTTTTTTTTTGAGATGGAGTTTCACTCTGTCATCCAGCATGGAGTGCAGTGGCGTGATCTTGGCTCACTGCAACCTCCACCTCCCAAGTTCAAGCGATTCTGTCCCTCAGCCTCCCAAGTAGCTGGGATCACAGGCATGCGACACCACACCTGGCTAATTTTTGTATTTTTAGTAGAGACAGGGTTTCACCATGTTGTCCAGGCTGGTCTCGATCTCCTGACCTCAGGTGATCTGCCCTCCTTGGCCTCCCAAAGTGCTGGGATTACAGGTGTGAGACACCATGCCCAGCCTTTTTTTGTTTTTGTTTTTCTTTTACTGTGGCTCTCGATTGATTGATTGATTGAGATTGAAATAGAGTCTAGCTCTGTCACCAGTGCAGTGCTGTGATCATAGCTGACTCCAGCCTCTGCCTCGTGGTCTCAAGCAATCCTCCCGCCTCAGCCTCCCAAGCAACTGGGACCACAGGTGGGCATCATCACACCTGGCTAATTTTTTATATTTTTTGTGGAGATGGAGTCTTGCTATGTTGCCCAGGCTGGTCTCAAACTCCCAGGCTCAAGTGATTCCCCTGCCTCAGCCTCCCAAAGTGTTGGGATTATAGGTGTGAACCACCATGCCTGGCCTAGATGCAAGGCCTTTGACACCATTCACCCATTGACCCCCTAAATCTGCCAGGCCAGCTGAGCTCTCTGCCCGGGGTGGCAGCCTGGGGCCTCCATGGCCTGTGCAATATCTCCCCCAGAACAAGTGAGTCCTGCTCAAAGCTGGGAGTCGGATTTCAGGAAAGTGTTGAACGAAGGAAAGCGATGGGCCAACCGGGCAGGGGCAGACAGCAGGAGCCTCACCCGGTCACATGGGCCCCCACGTCCTGTGTCTCTGGGGCTTCCCAGGAGCCTCCTAAACCCCAGAGCTGTCCATACCCCTGACCTGCTGAGATTTCCCCATCCCATGGCTTTCCAGCCCAGGAGGTCACCAGAGCCTGGCACAGAGTCCTACCTGGAGTCCAGAGATGGGGCCACCAAGGTGATGGGACTGAGGGGAACTACAGAAAGTAAGAAACTTGTGACCATTTTGGGAATATGTGGGCGACCAACACCCCAAGCTTGGGGACAGTAGCAGGCGGGACAGGAATTCAAGGGAAATAGAAGTGCCTGGCAGGGGCCAGGCGTGGTGGCTCAGGCACTTTGGGAGGCCGAGATGGACAGATCATTTGAGGTCAAGAGTTCAAGACCAGCCTGGCCAACATGGTGAAACCCCATCTCTACTAACTATACAAAAAGTAGTCAGGCATGGTGGTGCATGCCTGTAATCTCAGCGACTCAGGAGGCTGATGCAAGAGAATTGCTGTTGAGAAATGCTGAGTGTCTGATAAAATATATTGTGGAGATGGAGTCTTGCTATGTTGCCCTTCTTCTACTAAGAAGAACGATGGCAGGAAAAACCTGGCCGCCCCCCACCCACAAGTGGAAAACTGTTTGGAGAATTCTTAAGTGGCAGGACAATAGACAAATATCATACACCTGTTAAAACAGCTCTCTAAATGCAGGATAGGTGATCCTGCCCCCGTGGCTCCCTCATGGAGAATACTTTTCAGTTTGTCTGTGATCAGTGGTAAGCAGGCACCAGCTGCCTGCCTAGTTTATCTTGGTTCTATGAGAAAACACAGAACACCTGTTTGTTAATAATTATCACCTGTTCAGAGAGACTAACTACGTGGGTCAGCGTCTGCTCAAGGCCCTCGGCCCAGAAGGCTGTCGGCTCGGAAGGCTGTTGCCCTTCCTTCCCCCACCCGCCCCCGCCCCACTTCCCTTCCCCGGCCCCCGTAGTCCCACTTTGCTGTTCTATCTGGGTGTCTCCTTCTTAATTCCTTCAGCACCGCCGGGTTGGGGGTCTCTAGGGCCAAGCTGGACTCTGTAAATTGCTTGAACCCGGGAGGCAGAGGTTTCAGGAGCCGAAATGGCACCACGGCACTCCAGCCTGGGCAACAGAGTGAGACTCAGTCTCAAAAAAAAAAAAGTGCCAGCAGGATCTGGGGACAGCGTGGAGCCTCCCCACCTCCTTGCCTTCTTCCTCTGTCCTCCCCTGCCCCACCCCCAGCAGCCCCCACCCTATGTGCTGGCCGTGGAGCAGAAGCCACTGTCACTTCCTGAAGACAGCGGCCCCAGCTCGGGTCCCACTCATCCTGTGGCCCTTCACCTTCCTGCAGCCATGGTGAGTCAGGGGAGAGGCCCGTACCTCACTGGCGGGAAAGCAAGGGACACAGCAAGTGTTCCCGGGAGCACAGGCTTCACCTGTGGAGGGGCCCGGGGTGGGGTGGGAGGGCGGCGGGGAGGGTGCTTCGAAAGACATCTGGGAAACGGGAAGGGTCACAAAAAGGTCCCGAAGTAGGAAGCCACAGGCACACCCCAGGACAGTGCGGGCTCCTGGGGGCCCAGGCTCAGACTGGTTCTGCAAGGGGGAAAGGTGGGATTGCCCAGGGGATGACTCTTGTCTCCCCAGGTCAGCATGAGCAGCAATGAGTGAACGGCCAGCTGGGTTGAGAGCAGCACTTTCCTGTGGGGTGATAAAGTGGGTCATGGCCCTCCCCCTGGCCAGTCACCCAAGTTGTGACCTGCTAACCCTGACTTATCTAGCCCTGTGGTCACCCGGGAGCACTTCCTTCAAGTGGGGAAGGAAGGCTTTGACAGGGGCACTTCAGGACCCAGGTGGGACTCGCTGCGTTTCCAAGGAGCATTCCCAGTCCTTGGTCCTCTGGATGGGGAAAGGGAGGCACATGAGGGAGGCAGAAGCCACACGTTTCTGCCCTTTCCCTCCCCCAGTCTCCTTGACCGCAGTTGAAGGAGGCATTTGTCGGTCCCAGGAGGCCTGGCCTGCTTGTGAATCTGCCTGCGCCTGTGAACTGTGGTTGTGGGGCCAGCTGGGAGGGTACCTGGGACAGCTGGGTGTGCGGGAGACGGCACAGGTGCCGACAGTATCCACACCAGTCCTCTCAGAACTGTGAATTATGAGCACCCCTGACCAGCAGCCCATGTGTCAGAGATGGTGTGAGAGAGACCACGTGGCCACACCTGTCTCCAGACGTCTCTGTATTTCTGATGGCCAGGCTGAGTACGTGGCGGTCTTTGTGCCCCCCGAGTATTAGTTCAGCAAATATTTACTGAGCACCTACTATGTGCCAGGCCCTGGGATGATAGTGATAAATGAGCCAAGTCTCTGCCTTGCAGAGGCTGGGGAACTGGGGGAAGTTGCAGTGTAGAGAGAGAAAAAAAAAAAAAAAAAAAAAAAAAATCAAGACACATTAAAAATGATGTAAAATGGTGTGACACATGCGGTGGGAATGAAGTGGAAAATCATGCAGGCTGGATGCAGGGGAGTAGAGGATGGGGTGATCCATTTAAGATAGGGTAGTCTAGGCCAGCTGCAGTATCTCGCACCTGTAATCCCAGCACTTTGGGAGGTCAAGGTGGGTGGATCACTTGAGGTCAGAGTTCAAGACCAGCCTGGCCAACATGGTGAAGGCCTGTCTCCACTAAAAATACAAAAAAATTAGCTGGGTGTCATGGCAGATGCTTGTGATCCCAGCTACTCAGGAGGCTGAGGCAGGAGAATCGCTTGAACCCAGGAAGTACAGGTTTCGGTAAGCTGAAATTGTGCCACTGCACTCCAACCTGGGCAGCAGAGTGAGACTCCATCTCAAAAAAATAAAATAGGGTGGTCTAGGGTGGGTGTGGTGGCTCATGCCTATAATCCCAGCACTTTGGGAGGCTGACGTGAGTGGATTCCTTGGGGCCAGGAGTTTGAGACTAGTGTGACCAACACAGTGAAACCCTGACTCTAGTAAAAATACAAAAATTAGCCAGGTGTAGTGGTGGCTTCCTGTAATCCTAGCTACTTGGGAGGCTGAGGCATGAGAATCCCTTGAACCTGGGAGGCGGAGATTGCAGTGAGCCAAGATAGCACCATTGTACTCCAGCCTGGGTGACAGGGCATGACTCCATCTCAAAAAACAAATACAATAGCGGCGGTGGTGGCTGTGTAGGGAAGCTGGGCTGCAGGCCTTTATGAAGCTTTTAGCTTGAACTGGGGGACATGAGGAAGCATTGCCAGGTTTTGAGCAGAGGGACACGTACAGACTCGGTGCTCAACAGGCTTCTTCCTCCAGCTGCTGTGGGGGAACTGAGCAGGGATGGGAGGTAGGCAGTGGGTTAGGAAAGGGCTTGTTAGAATAATCCAGGCAATTGGCTGGGGGAAGGCAGGCAGTGCCTCCCACTTCCTCCTGGGGTGACAGTGGTGAAGGCAGTGAGAAGTGGTTGGATTCCGGATGTGTTACAAAATAGGCACAGAAGGGACTGGGGGCCCAGGCGCAGTGGCTCAAGCCTGTGATCCCAGCTACTTGGGATCAAGTAGGGGCTGAGGCAGGAGGATCATTGGAGCCCAGGAGTTGGAGGCTGCAATGAGCTATGATTGCACCACTACACTCCAGCCTGGGCGATAGAGCAAGACTGGAGACACGCAGTGGCAGGAGTGAAAGAATGAGGGGGTTGGCTGGACGCAGTGACTCACGCCTATAATCCAAGTGCTTTGAGAGGCTGAGGCAGGCAGATCATGACGTCAGGATATTGAGACCATCCTGGCTAAGATGGTGAAAACTCGTCTCTACTTCAAAAAAATCAGCCGGATGTGGTGTCGTGCACCTGTAATCCCAGCTACTGAGGAGGCTGAGGCAGGAGAATCGCTTGAACCCAGGAGGTGGAGGTTGCAGTGAGCTGAGATCACGCAACTGCATTCCAGCCTGGTGACAGAGTGAAACTCCATCTCAAAAAAAATTAAAGAGGGGGTATCATGGTTGATGTCTGTTCAGAATTTAATAAAGTTAAAAGGGGGGGTAAAGGATGCTGGGGAGTCTGCCACCCACGGGGGAGGGCTGTGGGATTCAAGGCTGCAGGAGGGATGTCAGGAGTTCCAGTCTTGCTAGAGGAGGTTGGATGTGAAATCATCACTAAATAGAGAAGTAGGGAGGGTATGGGTTCCAGAATCATGGGGGCTCCTCAGAAAGAGAGCCGAGGGCTGGGCACGGTGGCTCACGCCTGTAATCCCAGCACTTTGGGAGGCTCAGATGGGCAGATGAGGTCAGGAGATGAAGACCATCCTGGCTAACAAGGTGAAACCCTGTCTCTACTAAAAATACAGAAATTAGCTGGGCATGGTGGTGCATATCTGTAGTCCCTGCTACTCAGGAGGCTGAGGCAGGAGAATCTCTTGAACCTGGGAGGCAGAGGTTGCAGTGAGCCGAGATCACGCCACTGCACTCTGGCCTGGGTGACAGAGTGAGACTCTGTCTTTAAAAAAAAAAAACAAGGCCGGGCGCGGTGGCTCAAGCCTGTAATCCCAGCACTTTGGGAGGCCGAGGCGGGTGGATCACGAGGTCCAGAGATTGAGACCATCCTGGTCAACATGGTGAAACCCCGTCTCTACTAAAAATACAAAACATTAGCTGGGCATGGTGGCACGTGCCTGTAATCCTAGCTACTCAGGAGGTTGAGGCAGGAGAATTGCCTGAGCCCAGGAGGCAGAGGTTGCAGTGAGCCGAGATCGCGCCATTGCACTCCAGCCTGGGTAACGAGAGCGAAACTCCATCTCAAAAAAAAAAAAAATTAAAAACAAAATACTGAGAGCCAAGGGGGCTGATGGGGCCTGGGTACAGGGGTGTTGGTGTGGGTTGTGTCTGAGGGTCCCCAGGTCCATCCTTCCATGTGTTTGAGCCCCTGCTTGACTGGCTCTGCATCCCCTAGGAGACCCATCAGGACTTCCGGAGCATCCAAGCAAAGTTCCGGGCATCTCAGCAGGAACCCAGCAGCCTGCCCAAAAAAACCCCAAAGCCTGAATTCAGTAAATTCAAGAAGTTAGCCCAGCCTGAGCTAAGTGAGCACCCCAAGAAGCCCCCGCAGCCTGAGTTCGGTGCAGTGTCCTTGAAGCCCCCGAAGCCTGAGGTCCCTGATCTCCCCAAGAAGCCCCTGCAGCCTGAGGTCCCTGACCTCCCCGAGAAGCCCCTGCAGCCTGAGGTCCCTGA